>NC_134582.1:80350733-80660233 GCF_037038515.1 Microtus pennsylvanicus | reverse complement strand
CTCCTGCCTCAAACAGTCAGAGTTTGCCCTGGCAGGACAGCCCAGAAAGCCACTCTTTGAAATGACACAGCGTTTTTTCTGCTGCTGTTGCCGAATCAGGAAATCTCTCTACAGCACGCCACCAACAAACAGCAAAAATCTGTGTTAAACTCTCTCTCCATTATTTTTAAGCCTTCTCAGGTTTTTTAAGTAGGTTTAGTTAGCCACACGTCTGGGCGTCATTTGTAGTAGTATGGGTGCGGCGGCGGGGCTATGTCCCCAAAACCCCAGCCGCCTGGCTCTGCCCGGCTAGCTTATGCCCCAAATAATTACACGGACACTGTATTCATTTAAACACTGCTCTGGCCCATTTCTAATCAACTGTGTAGCGCCCCTAGGTGCGCTTACCGGGAAGATTCTAGTCTAAGTCCATCCTGGGTCGGAGCTGGGGCATGGTGTGCGTCTTCCCTGGAGCAGGTAGCATGGCGTCTCTGCTGCGTCTGCTCCGGAGAGGAGAGCTGTCGAGTCTGACCTCACTTCCTCTTCCTCCCAGCCTTCCCTTCTGTTTACTCCACCCACCTAAGGGTGGGCCTATCAAATGGGCCTAGCAGTTTCTTTATTGCTTAAACAATGAAATCAACAGATTGATATATGACACTCCCACATCACTCCCCTTAGTCTATGGACCAGTTGTTCGGCAACAGAATCTCAGGTCCCTTCCACCCCAGCACCAGCGCCTCCCAACAAACATGTGAGAACTGGAATTGTTTAAGCATTATTAACACATGTCAAAAATCTCCAAGTCACCCAAGAATATTCAGCCGCCACTTTGGGCAAATACCAATGTTTAATGTTTCCAGGAAGGATAAAACCCACAGGGCTCCAGAGAACCTAGGGCCCTGCCTGGGAAGGCCTTCCCAGCTGTCTCCTTGCCTGTCTGCCACCTTCCCACAGCTCACTTCCTGTGCATAGACAGAGCCGCACCCCACTGGGACCATGGCACCTCAGACTGTCCTTGTTAGTGCCACTGTGTTAGCATCGCCACGGCCTCACTCTGTATCTCCTGCGTCTTTTCAGACGCACCTCTGACCATGTTTCTCCACAGTTCCATCCCCGGCTACTTTCTCCCCAGAAACACCAAGACAATAAAAGCCTCACTTTCTTCAGATGCCTGGATCCTTTTACAGTGATCCAATCCCAGGTATTCCCTTTCCTCCTCTAGGGAGACCTAGCCCTTCCCAAACTCTGTGCAGCCAAAAGAAGAAGCCATCGTGACTTGAGTCTACTTCCCCAGCGGGTGCCTGCCCACACCAACACACTTCCCGCTCAATTTCTCCTACTTCTGGATCCCATTAGAGAAATTGCCTCATCGGACATGAGGAATAGAGAGAGGGACTCACCTACCCCCTACCCCTTAAATGTTAAGCTCATAAACTGGACAAAAGAAATGTTCAGATGTATATCGTAATCCCTATAAAAGATACTTCCAAGGGTACTTCACTTTTTTTTTTCTTTTGGGCTTAGAACTGATTAAACAAAACAATGTTCTGTCCAAACCTGCATTTTTCTTATTACTTTCTAATCATTTTACCACCAGCATAAAGGCCTGCTCTTTTCCAACACTGGGCTCTTTAATCATCGCTGACAGGCCTCAGTTCTCTGCTTGGCAGGCACCCAGCAAACACCGTTGGGCTCCAGAGCTCTCCACGGCCTCCTCACATCCTCTCCTCTGGGTAACACAGCTCATTGAAAGAGCGAGTGCCCAAAGTGGGAGGGGAGGGCCTCTGTGCCTCACAAAAGCGGCTCTTCCGTGTAGCGCTGGGAGCTAGGGTGCATTCAGGTGACTGCCGTACTGGAGGTGTGCATGTTATGGGGGAGCTCCTGTATCCCAGCAGGAACCGAGGTCAAAATAAACTCACACCCCCACTAAGTAAGTGGAGGGCTAAGACTATTCAGTCTCCACTGCATCTCACAGTCAAGCAATCTAATGAATATATATATACATATATATATGTATATATATATTACACTATTCTATTAAATTTTCTTTGTACATTCAAATCAGTTTCTTCTTTGAAGTCAAAATAACCTTGCGAGAGATGCAGGGCAGATTTTCTCATACCCCTTATGTAGAGGAAAGAAGGTAAACGAGGTTTTCTGGAACATTTTCTTCTTCTAAGACACCATCAATGGTTATTAGGCTATTAAAAAGGATAAGTCAGTCTGAAGAAGGAGCGATAAATTCAGCACAAAGTTCTGTCTCTGGAGGGAGATTTCAACAGATCAGAACTACAATGACATCCAGCAGTACCCTGAGCAAGCA
Source organism: Microtus pennsylvanicus (assembly GCF_037038515.1). Classification (NCBI taxonomy): domain Eukaryota; kingdom Metazoa; phylum Chordata; class Mammalia; order Rodentia; family Cricetidae; genus Microtus; species Microtus pennsylvanicus. The sequence continues at coordinate 80,657,931 of NC_134582.1, read as the reverse complement.
GGACTTAGAAGCTGGGAGAGGAGCCACCTGGCCAAACACATATGGACTGGATGGATATAGGGTGACCCTGAGCCTCCTGTGGGCAGATGACAGGCTGCCAGAGCTTTGAAGTGAAGTGTAGCTGAGCAGACACGGAGGCATGCCTGGCAGAAAGTCTGGGGTGCAGCGTCTCTCAGAAACTCACTCTTCCAAAGGCAAACACGAGAGGCCTCGGAAGGTCCACACCACAGCTCTATGAGGGAGGTCGGGACAGAAACTGACTGAGAAGCCAGTGAGGGGACCCAACTTTCCTCTTGTGAGGTCTGCCTATGAGGGAGCCTCTGGGTCATTCCATCCCTGTGAGGAGCAGTGCTGAGGAAGGTGGATTTGTGTGCAGAGGGGCAGCCCTGTGCCTGGAGCTCAGAGGACAGGGGGAGGATGCCTGAAAAGTGAGACAGGACCACACAGCGAGCTCAGGCCAGGCCAGGCCACAGAGAGACTCACACACACCCATGCCCCGTTGGGTGGCACCATCAGGTCTCCCTGGCTTACAAGGCCACTGAACCACGTGTAATCGCAGAGTTCTGAAAAGCCAAAACAGCCTTGTCTGCTCGGTGAAGCAGCTCATATCCTGTTCACTCTTTACAAATGGTGTCTAGAGCCCCAAGAACAGCATCCACGCCACACTTGTAACAGAAGAAAAGTCACCTGGTGACAAACGAAGGCCAAATGCCAGAGGCACCCATGACCCAAAATCCCCTAATTTTACACGAAGCCATCTTCCTGCTCTCCGCCCCATCACCCCCTGTGCTCACGAAGCTATCGCTGAAGCAGCTTCAGCATAGGTGAGCAGCGGGGAGGGCAGCCCAGCTTCAGCACAGGTGAGCAGCGGGGAGGGCAGCCCAGCTTCAGCACAGGTGAGCAGCAGGGAGGGCAGCCCAGCTTCAGCATAGGTGAGCAGCAGGGAGAGCAGCCCAGCTTCAGCATAGGTGAGCAGCGGGGAGGGCAGCCCAGCTTCAGCACAGGTGAGCAGCGGGGAGGGCAGCCCAGCTTCAGCATAGGTGAGCAGCAGGGAGGGCAGCCCAGCTTCAGCACAGGTGAGCAGCGGGGAGGGCAGCCCAGCTTCAGCATAGGTGAGCAGCGGGGAGGGCAGCCCAGCTTCAGCACAGGTGAGCAGCAGGGAGGGCAGCCCAGCTTCAGCATAGTTGAGCAGCGGGGAGGGCAGCCCAGCTTCAGCACAGCATGAAGACCATCAATGGCAGATGCAGGGTCCAGCGGAGTCTGTTCCCTAATCGTCAGCCTCTACAAAAGCCCAAGCAAAGGTGGAGCTTGCCATGAACGCATGAGGGGGCAGAGGGAAAGGAATATATGTCTTGAAGTAAGGGCACGTGAATTAATCAGCAAATTAATAGAGTGCCCTGCGCGCTGGCAGCCTCGCAAAGGGCAACTGTGGACACAAGCACTGTAGAGAAAACAGGGCCAGCGAAGACATTTCCTTAAATATTTGAAGAGAAGCAATAAAGGCAGGACCTTCGGGTCCAAGTATGTACTCTGTGTAAGACCCCAAAAGATCAGCCTGCACCCTTCTCTACCAAAGGGAAGGCCTGGGAACTCTACATGTTGGCAGCATGAGGATGTCACCCTATTTGTTCCCAGGGTCCACAGGAGTGCACACGGAGTAAGGCAATGTCATTGTCAGATGGTCAGGGAAAGCAGGTCTTCTATGGACTAGGACAGCCAGCAGTCTGCACAGCTGCAGGACACAGCAGACCCCTCCTCTCTGTCATGTGCACAGCTGCAGGATGCAGCAGGATCCTTCCCCTCTATCATGGAGAAATGGGCAAGGCAAGGACAGGCAAGGAATCTGCCCCTGGTTCTTCAGAGTTCTCCATATTGTCTTCTCCCTAATACCAGGAAATCATACATAAACATACATGCACATCCAAAATGTAAGCCTGTGTTCCTATATAATACATACCACATACCATGTGCACACACTCATAAATACATACAGACCAAAAAAACTACTCATAAAGATAGACACACAAACACAACACAAATAAATGTATTATACCACATACAATAAGCACATTGTAAGCATGCATACCTCAGGAAATCACAAGTGCACATACTTGCACTTGTGTGCATGCATGTATATGTCCACACAGCAAACACGTAGCACTGATTGCATGTACTACACACATGCACAAACAGACCATCAAACTACATACACACATTCAGACATACAAGCACGTAAGTGCATACAAGTAGCACGTGTGTATCCACACACACTGGGAAAGAGAATAGAAGTACAATATCTAGGTACCTGCGGACGCAACCTTGATAATTTGGTAAAACATTAATCTCTAAGTACCTAGAGACCAAAAGATCCCACTGCCTTTAATCCGGAGTTGAGTGGCTCTTGAGATAAGGCACAGTTTGCTGCACAGGGTCTCACAAAGAGCCCTGCCCCACACCCACTGCAGCACACCCTGGAGCCAACACAGACAAGTGGCTCCTAGAAGACCAGTAAGCAACAAGGCTGGACCACCTGAGCACAGGTGTTGTGGAAGAGTCAATGATCCTGCACTGTGTACAAGCTGCCCTCCCAGGCAGGAGGGAGCCAGAGCTGGCCAACTGACACCGTGGGGAAGGCAGGTTGTAAACGCCTGGCAATCCTCTTCTGGGAACAGCTTGGGAGAGGTCTGGAGGGGCTAGAGAATGCCATCTGCACGTGGCTGTTGCAAACACGAAGAAATGAAACGGCACTGCAGACGAGGGCAACTGGGGGCATCGGTTCTTCCAAATGACCACAGCACTAAAATCAGTTAGGCGGCCAAGGAAAAATTAAAAACAGCAGCATCCAGGAACAGAAAGGCTGTCAAGGATAAACAGAAGAGGGCCTGGGGAGATGGCTCAGTTGGTACAGTACGTGCTCTTCAAGCACTACGACCTGAGTTCAAATGACCAGGACCCACAGAGAAGCTGTGCATCTCAGTAGCCCAGCACTGGGTGACAGAGATGGCAAATAGTGGAGCCCTATGGGGAGCCAGCCTAGCTCAGATGGCAAGTTCAGTGCAACCTTGTCCAAGAGAGATAGAGGAAGATACCTGGAATCCTTCTCTGACATGAACATGCATGCAGCCACTCACACATGCATGCACGCACACACACACACACACACATACACGCACATGCATGCACACAGGAAAGGAAAGAATAAACAAAAAGGGCGTATGTGGCAACTACTCCTGGAATATCAGCACTTGGGAGCCTGAGACAGGAGGATTCCAAAGAATTTGAGGTCAGCCTGGGCTACAATTCTAGGCCAACCTGAGCAAAAGTTTGAACCTAAAGATAACCTACCAGAAAGTCATGCTGGGAGGTCAGAGTCACCAAATGCAAAGCAGAGGCAAAGGTCCTGCCTTCTCTCCTGTGCCGCAGACTCAGAGCCAAAATGGGAAAGCCTCCAAAACTGTCACAGCCTTTAGACTTTACATCTATAAAAACAGGAATGTAAGTCCTTCCTTGGGAGTGGGAACAACCAAGCTCATAGCCCATATTTGATTGTAAGAAAGTGATTCTCATTACAAACCTTTGGAAATAAAAAAATCACTGTTTAGTCAGTTAATTGATTACAAAATTCATTTTTAATGTGCACACGCATGCTGACCACATTGAATAACAGAGAAGGGTACCAAACCCACTTTCCATCTCCTAGGGCTCCCCTACCGCTGTTCTGATTCCTGGTGTTCCTCCACCTGAAGGGACTGTGACCCTTATCACTTGGCTGCAAAACTAATCACGTGTGTTCAGACTGTGTTCTGATGGGACAGTATAAACTGCACGGCTGTAGTGATTCATCTTGATTGTCTACTTGGTGGGACTTAGAATCCGCACGATGCGAACCTCTGGGCGTGCGTGAGGGGAGTTTCTACATTAGGTTAGCTGCCATGAGAGGACTCGCCCTACGTGTAGGGAGCACCGCCCCATGAGCTGGAACCCTAACTGCATACAAAGGAGAAAGGGAGAAGGACATCAGCTTCCTGACTTTGCCCCTCGCTCCTGCCGCCATCCTCCCCACGGTGATTGGCTGTCTCCTCAATCCTCGGCCAACACAAACCCTTCCTTCCTTTTAAAATAATTGTATTGAACTTACTCGTTATTGTGTGTGCATGTGAGTTTGGAGGTCAGAGGGCAACTTCCAGGTCAATTCTCTCTCTACCATGCTGGTCTCAGAGATCAAATTCAGGTGGCAAACGGCAAGCACCTTTACCCACGGAGCCCTCTCACCTGCCCCGCTTCCTCCCTAAGTTGCTTTTGTAGGGCATTTGTCACAAGGAAGAAAGTACCAACTACAACATTCACACACACACACACACACACACACACACACACACACGAGATCAGTTTCCAGGGCCTCACTGAGGCCACTGAACTCCAAAGCTGCTCAGGTCCCTCAAATAAAATGGAGAAGGGTTTATTTACACTGAGCCTAAGAGTAGCCTCCCATATATACTTTGAAGATGCTCTAAATGATGAACACCTAACACAGTGCAGACACCGTGGGCTGCAGACACTGACCTGCTCAGGGAACAGTGTGAGAAACCTGTAGAGGTTTGCACAGATGCTGTCACTCCGTCTACAACTGCACACAGAATGCAAACTACGGTCCATCGAGCTGCACGCATCCATCAGGAAGGCAGATCCACACAGAACGTTTGTACCCATGTTTCAGATGCCCTCCGGAAGTCATACCTCATGGGCCCCAGAAGAGTTGTATGTGGAACCACAAAAAACACCTGCTTTAGCCTAGGCCAATCCCTGTCCCAATTCAGAGCTAACCTTGCTCTCCCACTGGAGAAAAAGTCTAGTTCATGGCAAACGTTAGCTCTATGGCTTCCCTGCCTTCCACAAAGCTTGAAGGCTGAAGTGCTCTGACCTTTCCAATCCTGCTAGAAGCTTTACTGTGTTTTTCCAGGACCCCTGTACCCACTAATAAGGTCTATCATGAAGGGGGTGGTTCCTAAAGTTTAGACAAACAAGAGAATTGAAAGCATCTGATTTTTGTTTGTTTTGTTTTGTTTTTTCGAGACAGGGTTTCTCTGTAGCTTTAAAGCCTGTCCTGGAACTAGCTCTTGTAGACCAGGCTGGCCTCAAACTCACAGAGATCTGCTTGTCTCTGCCTCCCGAGAGCTGCAATTAAAGACGTGCGCTACCACCGCCAGGCCTGAATTTCCTTTAAATACACAGATTAGTTCCTTGGACCCACTCAACAAACCTTCAGATTTAACACTGACTTTGAAACTGCAGAAACCAAGGCACCCACTGAGAAAGTCCAAAGCTTGCCTCCTCTTTCCCCAGTCTCTCAGACCACAACCAGCTGGCTTGAGATTCCTTCCAACCTCCCTGGGGTGGCGGGATGCAAGCTGACAGGCTTCTGAGAATCCCACAATAATTAGGCTGCAAACTGCCTCACCAAGCAGGACAGAAAGCAGCCAGGAACATGTAGAAGGCTGTCCTCGTGTTTTCCTACCTACCCCACATGGCAGAATATATCTCCTTCCAAGCCAAAGCAGAGTGTGTCGTTTTTTAACTGGAAGTCTCACTACACTAGGGAACTTCCCCACACCCTGGAAAGGTCCCTTCTTTGTTCTGCCTCTAGGAAAATCCGATCCAAAAGCCTGGAATTAGCCTCTAACACAACACTTTGGATTTGTCTGTCCTGGGCCTCTGAGCCACATGACTTAGGCTACAAACTCCTCCAGACTCCATGGTCCTCACTGGGACTCAGCCCAGTGTTAGGAATGGGTCTGGGGTCTCAAGAAAAGATCAAAAAAGATCAAAAATGACCACACAACTCAAAGTATCTCAGCAAAGCAAAAGTGTGACTTCTGCAGAAAGGTGCATGGTGATACACAAGCAGGCACATGCATCTGGGGTATACACAAGCAGGCACAGGCATTCGGGTGGTCCTACTGGATTTTTATCTCAAGGCAAAGGGGTCCATCAGTGGTTTAAGTGAGAAGCGTCCCCCACAGGTCACATATGTGAATACTTGGGCCACACCTAGTGGGGGTGATTGGGGAGGGGCGGCCTTGCTAGAAGTACATCACTGGGGGCGGGGTGAGGACTGACAACCTCACCCCACTTCCAGTTCACTCTCTGAGTCCCCTGGGTGTGGTTGAAGATGCAACCTCGCGACTACCTGCTGCCAGGCCTCCCTGGACTGTGCCTCTGAAACCATATGTCAAAATAAACACTTTTTTTCATAAGTTACTTTGGATAATGGTGTTTTTATCAGCACAGCAGAAAAGCAGCTCATACAGGTCCTGGGCCTTGCTCTGAATAGACAGAGCAATGAATTGAGAAGCAAAGTGTAACTGTTTTGTTTGTTTGGTTGTTTGTTTGTTTGGTTGGTTGATTGGTTGGTTTGGTTTTGAGTTTTTCAAGACAGTAATTTTTTTGTGTAGTCCTGGCTGTCCTGGAACTTGCTCTGTAGACCAGGCTGACCTCACAGAGATCCACCTGCTTCTGCCTCCATCTCCCAAGTGCTGGGAATGAAGAGCGTGTGCCAGCACTGACCAGCACAAAATGCAACTTTTTAAGAACAGGATGCGACCTTAAGCAAATACTTTGATCTTACAAAAATCCCAACATGGGGCATGGAAATCTTTGCTAAGATGATGGCAATCAGTTTGACACAAACCTAGGGTCACTGGGAAGAGAGAACCTCTACTGTAGAGTTGCCTTGATGAGACTGACCTGTGGCCATCCATGTCTGGGGGATGTTTGCCTGATTGCTAATTGATATGAGAGGGTCCAGCCCACTGTGGGCAGTGCCATCCCTAGGCAAGTGCTGAACAAACCACGAGGAGACAGCCAGTGAGCACCAGTCACTGATCCGGGGCCTCCGCTTCAGCTTCTGCCTTCAGCTCCTGTCCTGGCTTCACTCCGCGATAAGCTGTAACCTGGAAGATGAAAACAACCCTTTCCACTGCTAAGCTGGTTTTGGTCGTAGCATTTATCACAGCACCAGAAAGCAAGCTAGAGATGGAGCATCCTTTGTGTCCTTAAACTCTGTGGGAGAAAAGACGGAGCATCTCATTTACATTCCCCACAGCCTCCTGAATTTCCTTATCTCAAATGAGATAGTAATAAAAGAACTCTGTAAACGGAGGCTGCTCATCTGTTTCCTGGCTGCCCAGACCCAAATAATCAATCACACAGAAACTGGATTAATTCCAATGCTGTTGGGCCAATGGTTCATGCATATTTCTAGCTAGTTTATATATCTCAAATTAACCCATTTCTATTAATCTGTGTATCACCAAGAGGATACAGCCTACTGGTAAGGTTCCTGCTGGTGCAGTTCTTCTCCTTTGGCAGCTACATGGAGTCAGCAGCTAACTGGTGTCTCCCTGGCTCCGCCTACTCTCTTTCTATATTTCTGATCAGATTTCCTGCCTGGTTTTACTCTGCTAAACCACTGGCCGAAACAGCTTTATTCATTAACCAATAAAAGCAACACATATACAGAACTTTCTACAACAGAACTCACTGGGAGAGTACTTGCTCTGGGTCAAATCCCTAATACTTCCACCCGCTCCCCAAAAAATCAATTGACAAAAGTAGGGCTGGGCACACAGTTCAGCAACAGACGGTTTGCCTAGCATGCGCTAGACTCTGAGTTCAACCTACATCACTGAAAACAAAACGGAAGAGTCCTGGAGAGATGGACCAAAGTGACTGCCACTTTTCAAACACTTGAGGACTCGAATTCAGAAGTCCAGGACCCATGTGAGGTTGGGCACATCAGCACACATCTGGAATCCCAGCACTCTTTCAGTGAGATGGGAAATGGGGACAGGCGCACCCCTGAAAGCTCAGGGTCACCTCGTGGAAACAATAAGAGATTGTCTCAAATAAAGTGGCAAGAAAGAACAGACACCCAAGATTGTCTGACCTCCTCCGAATGTGCACTGTGGCAGGCCAGGGCCATTGACACAAATGTGGCACACGCTGCCATTCGGAAGAGTTAGGCCATTCTTCTAAGGGACAATAAACAACAAAATCAGTTAAAATAAATAAGGCCAGTGAGGCGGCTCAGCTGATGGCGGTATTACCACCAAACCTGACAACCTCAGTTCAAGGCCTCAGGCCCACATGCCAGGAGAAAACTGACTCTCACAAGCTACTCTCTGATCTCTACACACATATAAATACACACACACACACACACAAACTTAAACATTAAAATAAATAATAAAGATTATTTTTAAAACCAATAAAAGACAGCAAGTTGTGGTGGTGCACGCCTTCAATCCCAACATTTGGGAGGGAGAGGCAGGTGGATCTCTGTGAGTTCAAGCCCAGACTGGTGTACATAGTGAGTTCCAGGACAGCCAGGACTATATAGAGAAGCCCTGTCTCAAACAAATGAACAAACAAACAAAACAAAAACCAGGAAAAGCACTGTTGACATGATCTGACATGAACCTGCTCAGACTGAGTTAGTGCGGGAACATTTTATCTGTACCGTGGAAGGAAATGAACCTTTGACACCAACAGTAGACTGCCTGCCTAGCACACTAAACTCTGGGCTCCATCCTTAGAACTATAAGAAACTAAAGCCATATACCCAGATATGGAATTCTGGGACACGCTACAACATGGAGAGACCCAGGGGGCACTGTAGCGTAAGGCGGCCGGCAAGAACAAAGACCATAAGATACTTCCACTTCTCCCACGAGGACCCTGGCATAGTGGAGTCATTGGCACAGAAGGAAATAGTGACTGCTGGCAGCTGGGGGCAGGAAACAGAAGCAGCATCCTCAAGGGACAGGGATTTCTGCTTCAACTATGGAGCATTCTGGAGTTAGGCATTGATACCCAGGGATGAGAGGACATTGAATCCCACCAGAAGCGCAATGGAAAGTGTACAAGAGGGTAAATTTTACGTCGTGTGCATTTTACAACAAAAAAGACAGAGATGGACAAATTAAAAAACGTCTCTAATCCATGAATGCACGGAAAGCTAAAACTGCCACTTTAAGAAGGCTAAGAGTGTGGGCACATGTCTTCAATCTCGGAAAACAGGGAGATGAAGAAGAACAGGGTGGAGAGAAGGAAAGAGGGGAAGAAAAGAGGGGGGGCAAGGGGGAGAGAGAAGGACAGGAGAATCTGGGGAGGAAAAGGGGAGAGGGATAAAGAAAGAGGGGTCAGCGAGAAAGGGGGGAGAGAGTAAGGGAAAGAGGGAGGGAGTGCGGAGAGAGACAGACAGACAGACAGAGACTGACTCAGTAGCCTCAGACATCCACTGCCTGGTCTTCCTGCCCCAGCAAGCCCAGGAGCACAGCTAGTTACAGGCTCCCCCACAGCGTGTGCCGCCCCACCCCCACCCCTTAACCACAGGCACTCTCTGGGCAGCCTGTGCCAATTCATTATGCAGTATTTTCTTCCAAAATGAAGCCCAGTTCCCAAGTCCCTAGATTTCTTCCCGGGGTATTTTAAGGGCAGACACTGATTAAACTATTCTAAACCTACATAATTTCTGTAGAGGTAATACGAAAATTTCTCCTAACCCCAACACACGGGCTCATTCCATAGCCCAGGCCACATTCTCCACATCCCAGCACTTCCGGAGAACCTTCAAGCAACGCACAAACAAAGAGGAATTTTGAAAGCAAGCACAGTGAGTTTCTAGAACAGGCCTGCTAGGAGCTCATAAAAATACCTCAGCCCGGGGTCTCCCGAAGCGCACGGCAATAAAGCGCCCATGTTTGCTTCATGTCGTTAAATGGACACTGTTGTGTTCTTATGCACAAAACCCCGTCTAGTTTCCAGGAAGTGGCAGTGGGTGGATGGGATAGTTTTATTTTGTGTTCATGGATGTACATGTATGCACGAGGGGGTCAGAGGGCAACCTCAGGTGACTCAATCTTCAAACACCACCCAGTCTTTTGGTCTTTGTTTTTTTGAGACAAGGTCTCTCATTGTCCTGGGCCTCACGCAGCTAGGCAATGCTGGCTGCCCTGTGAGCCCCAGGAATTCATAGCTCCTGCCTCCCCAGTACTAGGGTTTAAAATGCCCAGCACCTTTTTTTTTTATTTTACATGGGTTTCGGGAATTGAACCCAGGTCCTCTTTACTGACTGAGCTGTCTCTCCAGCCCCAGATGAAACATTTAAAAAGAGAGACTTTGGATATTAAAGGAACACTTCAAGAGGGGTGAAGATCACCACACTATGTGTTCCGTACATCGTTCTTTATACCCAGACTCAGAGAGCTAGCACCGAGGATGACAAAGGCTGTGAGGTGTGGTCCTCAGATCCAAACCTCACCTTCTACTAACCGCCTACTGTATCCTGCCTGGCCCTGGGACAGTTCTCCAGGACAGCACACAGCTCTCATAGGTAGCAACCAACGTGTCTCAGGAAGGGGCTCAGGCCACAAAGAAGAGGCACAGGCCTACAAAGGTTAGAGCATACAGCACAGTGTCCGGCCTCCCTCTGGAAGTGGGTGACAGTCCCTAGGCCAAAAGCCAGAGATGCCACAATCCTGGAGTCCAACCTTTCTGTCTCCCACTAGAGTGTCTGATACAGAAAGTGTGTGGCCCAGCCTAGAAGTGAGAATTACAATTCCCTGCTCACCCTAAACCTCATTCAACACATGGTTAGGCCAGTGGAGTGCCACCCACCGGAGGCTGCAGACAGCCCGGCACAGGGGGACCTGTCAGGGCCAACCACCTCTAGTGTCTTGAGTCACATAGCCCTGATTCTTCATACAGCTCCTCCTAGTCCTTAGGGATCTTCATGTCTGACACCTCCCAGGGCAGTGGGGCCTCTGGATCCAAATCAATGAGGGCCCGGGATGAAGTAAAGCAAACTCAATGTCCCTGGGTACCATCTACTCAGCAGCCTACCTGGGCCTCAGCAGGAGGTCCCTACTGCGGCAGACATACAACACACACGCTATAGCACACACCACACACACCACACACGCCACAGCAACACGGCACACACGCCACAGCTACACAGCACACACACTGTACAACACGCAAACACCACAGCATACAGGGACGGTGTACCTACCCATGTATGTCACACAGCACACCCAACACACCAAACAAAGCACACATACACCACATACAAACCCCATGCATGTCACACAGCACATGCTCATGCCACACAGAATCTAAAACTCATCTCTTCCTGAATTTAAAGATCACAAACCCTCTCATCACGGGGTTTCTGTGAGCGACAGGCGGGTAGGGGGAATGAATCATCGTAGATCTGAAAAGTAAAAACGAAGAAAATTGAAGAAACTGAGGCAAACCTCCAAGAGGGAAGACAGGAGACAGATCAGCATGTTTTATTTTTCCCTTTTAAACCCAGTGGTGCTTTTCTGGGATATCCCAGATGCCCCGAAAAGACTCTCTATCAAAGGAAATATAGAAAATTACAGACTAGAGTATGAACATCTTGGAATTGCTGGTTCGAAGAAACTATTATTAATGAAGAAAGGATACACTGCCATTTGAAGAGAAGTTTGGGGTGGGGTGGGGTGCGGAGTACTGATTGCTAAGCAGGCAAAACAAAGCTAAAACTCAAAACAGAGGACGTTCTTGAACCACAGCAAACACCAGGACAGGTCAGCTAGTGAGGTTCAGTGACCTCTGCAGGAGATGGACAGGGAGAAGTGTTCACCCCAATACAGTGAGGCCCTTCCAGAGTACTGGGAAAGCTCACAAGTACCCACAAAATTGAACGTTTCTCTCGCTCTTATTTTCCCGTGTGTGAAGCTGGGGTGTCTACAGCCCTGACCCACCGAGCCCCTGTAGAGCAGCCTTTGAGTAGAAACCCAGGAGACGGGCATGCAGCCTCCTGTCGAGCATGACTACAAAGTCCTCAGGGGCTCAGTCATTTACAGGGACAGTTCAGCTTCAAGTAGGGGTCTTCTAGCTGGACCCAAGAGACCCTGCAAGTCCCTGGGACTGCAGGGGCCACCTCTCCCAGCACAACCAACCACCTCCCTCATTGCAGAGCTTACAAATGCTGCTTTCAATTGTTTCAAGGGGACTTTTTGTCCTGGAGTTACAGTCGGTTGTCTTGCACTAGTAAGTAGATTTTATATCTTCTTTTATCCCTATTTGTCTATGAATCTTCTTATTGTATCTTGAAAAACCGGAAGGCAAGCTCTGGTTTGGCTTTGTTTCTTACCAATGACAGTTTGAAAAGTACAAAGCAATGTCAAATGGCCTGGTTCCTGTCTGGAAGTCCCCTAGCCCAGGGCTGGGAATGAAGCTTGGCAGAAGGACAGTCAGTCTGACACAGAGGGGTCCCAGGTTCTAGTCCCAGGATCGCCCCCCAAAAGTACATGTCTGTAATTTGGTAGATGTAGCTCAGAAGCCCCTTTATCCTGTGGTGCTCTATAGGTACAGTTCCGTGGCACTGAGGACACTCTGTTCCATGAGCCTTGCCACCATCCCTCTGTTCCCCTCCACAGCCTATAAAACTGAAGCTCCGCCTCCACTGAGCAACAACTCCCCACTGGAGTTGCTGTGGCTTTAAATCAAGGGCTTGAATACGGCAGCACAAGAAGTCCACAAAAAGCAAGCAATCTGTTCGCCTGTCTTCAAATGTTAAACAGGAAGCCAGTTATTCCAAGCCAAACACCCCTGCCCCTTCACAGCTGCAGTTAGTCCTCCAGCCCCCTCCTCACACCGGCAAATGGGCCAGCCCTGGTGCCCCAGGAGGCAATACTCAAGAGATGCCCTTCCCAAACACACGTGGCTGGATCTAGGTGGCTGGCCTTTCCCAAGCCACTTCTACGTTTCTTTCCTTATTGGAAAGTCTAACTTTGTGCAATGAAAAACCAGAAAAACGGTGGAGATGGAATGGCCAGACGTCTTTCTGAGAAAAGCATGCCTGAACAGCCCCGCATGCATGAACAGCCCCGCTAGGACCCTGGGTGCTTCCCATCCAACATCTCAAACTGGGCAGAGTCAGCTTTCCAAATCCCTGAGATCTCTCCACAAACCATTCCTTAAACAGCGGTCACCTTCTCAGAACAGGCGGCAATTCCGGTCTAAACGGCCCAGAAAACAGTTCGATGTGCTGTGAGCCTCCTGCCTGTACTGGTTCTTCAAGATGCCACAGGGAACTAGGGCTGACCCACTCCAAGGCTCAGGGTGCATCCGGCTAGGCTAGCCACCCACACAGGCTGCCCCTAGGGGAGACTGGGAAGGAGCCAAACCATAGAGCCTGATCTTCATGCCACCACGGGGGCTTGTCACGAACTAGCTACAATAGGAACTTCCTTGCCAATGTCATAATGTAAAACCCCAGGACAAGTGAGATAAGACACAGAGCGGATCCAAAATTAGTCCAGAGGTACCGGTGACATGACTGGGTTGGGTGGGGGAGGACTGGAAGCAGCTCGCTGCTGTGGATCTTGGCTCTCCAGGTGAATGCTAACTGTTTTCAGCTGCTGGAACTGAAGCCACAGACTGGACAAATAGTAAGGAAAAAGGGGTTAATACAAAACCCAGCACTGCCCCCCCTTTTCTGGCTAATGGGGACTCTGCAGAGTGACAAGGTGATGCAGGACATCAGAGCCTATCCTAGCCACAGTCCCCTTGGATTAGGCCCCCACTTACTGCCTCAGTTGGCCTTAATTACCTGTCAAACACTCCAAACACAAGTAAAGTTTCCACCTTCTTAAGACCTCACACCGGTCTTAATTTCTGTATGAAGGCTGGAGAGGTGGCTTAGCAGTTACTCTGCTTGCTCTTCTAGAGACCAGAGTTTGGTCCCCCAGCATCCATCTTGCTTCTCATCACTGCCTCTAACTCAAGCTACAGAGAATCCTATGCCTTCTTCTAATCTCTGTTGGCATTGCAAACACACAAACTCTCTCTCTCTCTCTCTCTCTCTCTCTCTCTCTCTCACACACACACACACACACACACTCGTGTGCACGTGCAAAATATCTTTCTCAAAAAAATATATTAATCTGAGCTTTGATGGAGGGCAGTCAGAACACAGGGACACTACCCATGAGTGGACTTGAGTGTAAGGTTAGTTTTCATAGATTCAACCCTTGAGGTAGCTAGAGACATATCCTGTGCCTTCTTCAGTGGTAAATGATACAAAAAAAAGCAAAACAACAACAACAAAACAACATTCAAAACATTTCCTAGGGTAATGATTCTCAACCTTTCCAATGCGAGGACCCTTTAATACAGTTCCTCATGTTGTAGTGACCTGAAGCACAAAATTATTCTCAGTGCTACTTCACAATCATCATTTTGCTACTGCTATGATTCATACTGTAAATATCTGTGTTTTCTGCCCTCTTAGATGACCCCTGTGAATGGGTCCTTCAACCTCAATGGGGTCGTGACTCACAGGTTGAAAACTATTGTCCTAGGTGTTTGGGTAAAATACTATAGTTCTGGACTAGTGTGTGTGCGTGTGTGTCTGTGAGTGTGTGTCTGTGTGTGTATGTGTCTGTGTGTGTGTCTCTGAGCATGTGTGTCTGTGTCTGTGAGTGTGTGTCTGTGTCTATGTGTGAGTGTGTGTGTCTGTGTGTGTGTGGTCTCAGGTTCAGTTTCTAGCACCAGGGAACAGATCTAACTGTGTGAACTAGGTGACCCTCAAAAGCGTCATAAGAAAAATAGAACCTTTCAGTGACTTTTGAACGAGGAACACAAGCAGTCTTTCGAGAAATCATCTTAACAAATGCATACCACACTCTCTCAAAGCCAAGCCCTGGCCTTAAGAGCTTCTTAACAACTCATTTAATCCCGCAAAGCAAGCCTGCAGCAACACTCGCCCCAAATGTTTATACGAGATGTTTACAAGGTGCATAGTGTCACCATGGAGAGCGGTAATATTGGCCCATAAGAAAAATGTTGAAAGTAAACTCAGCATCTTACCTCTGTAATTTCAAAACTGATATTAATAACAAATAAAATTAATGGCATAGTTAAAAGATTACCCAAAATGAGCTCCGCTGAGATTTTCAAACATTCAATAGAGCCAAAAGAAACAGCGCTGAGATCTCACATGGAGGGTGCCAACTAGGAAAAGTGACTTGAATTCTTGAAATGTAAACACCTTATAACTTCATTATGAAAACCCATAAAACCTACACATCAGACAGTTAAAAAGCCTGGACAAGCCTGCCTTCCATATCACCCCAAATTAGTACATCACGGAAGATCCGGCTGTTGTCAGCAGCACGCCAGCAAGAGGAATTTTAAGAATAAACCACAATGAGCCCTAACCTCTTGAATTTATGGAATACCAGAGTCCACAGGGCCTAACGAAACCTACTGCTCTGCCAAAAACAACCTATAGAATTTCTCTCTGATGAGAAAATTAAAATTGCTTGCTAATTACTTTCCCCCTCTGTAGAAGAAATGATCTGTCTCCGAATCACACGGTCAGCGCGCCAATCCGGAGGCCGGGTTAACAAGAGCAGGACATGTGCACTCTGACACAAGGAGGCCTGCTTAAGCCCCCTCGACTAGACCGCATTCTCGAAGAACCCTTCAAAAGACGTGTGGACCAAACACATGTCTGGGTGATGCAGGCTCATCAAATGCAAAGAACAGCACACACACCTGTCAAACCGTTTCGTTTCTACTCTAAAAAGCCAAAGAAGGACTGGCAAGATGGGTCAGTCAAGAAAGTGTTGCCCACACAAGCGTGAGTACCTGAGTTTGACCCCTGGAACCCACAAAAAAGCCTGCACTTGCGATCCCAGTGCTGGGGAGCAGAGACAAGGCTAATAACAAACTCCAGGTCCTGGGTGTGAGAGAGAGGTGGGGGTAGGGAAGGAGAGAGTCAAGCAACTGCTCGTCCTATTAAAAACCACCCATCCCCTGCACCTAGAAAGCCAGGAATGAATGGCAAGCCGCCTCCCCTCCAAGGTTCCCAGGCTTAATGTCAGGAAAGAGCTGGCTTTGCCTCCACTCCATCTCTGGATTTTAATTCATTGAGAATCTACATTTCCTTCAAAAGGAAGGAAGTACTTGGCTTTTTCTGCAAATCATCTGTTCTTATTTTAAGTACAGTCATGCTTATTATTCTTGGCCATCGATATATCAGGAAGAAACAAAATGGCCGTGTCTGGCACTGGCAGCAGTGTGGCGGAAGAGCCAATCTCAGACCGTTCCGTGTAGAAGAGGGATCAATGACATGCAGCAGAGGTCACCTGATCGGATCTGTCGGTTGCAAACATGCAAGACTGACTAGAAATATCTGCACCTCCAATTCTCTAAAGGACATGCTGATTCCACATATGGGAGCCTAGGCTGCAGTGATTCATCTGAGATTTACATTAAACACAGACAAACGCAACCCACATCATACCGAAGAGCCTGTACCCAGCAAACACCTGGCATCCAAAAGAGACAACTACAGTGGCCCGAGGCCTGCCTACGACAACCACGCCGCAGGAGAATACCGCTCAGGATGGCTGCATCAGGCAAACACATTAGAAGGCTACCTCCCCGGGCATGCGCTCGGCTTCCCAGGAAGTACTACAAACCTCCAGTCAACGAGGGCTGGCGAGAGGGTACAATGGGTAGAGTGCTTGCAGCCTAAGTGTGAGGATGACCTGAGTTCAAAATTCAGAACACACATAAAGCTCGTCATAACAGGACATATCTGTGATCTCGGCATTCCTAAAAAGAGACAGGAGACAGAGACAAGAATCTCTCTCTCTCTCTCTCTCTCTCTCTCTCTCACACACACACACACACACACACACACCCTCCCAGTAACCCACTTCCTCCAGCAAGACTCCACTTCCACAAGTCCCTACAACCTTCCACAGTCCCACCAGCTAGCGATCAAGTGTTCAAGTGCCTGTAGGAGACATTTCACTTCAAAATATTGCCCACGTGGGGACCTCCTGAAACTGAGAAGCTGTGTAAAGCAAAGGACATGATCAACAAGACAAAATGGCAGCCTATCGAATATGAAAAGATCTTCACCAAGCCCACATCGGACAAAGGGCTAATCTCCAAAATATACAAAGAACTCAAGAAATTGGTCATCAAAAGAACAAATAATCCAATTTTTAAAAAAAGGGGGGATATAGACCTAAACAGAGAACGCTCAATAAAGGAATCTAAAATGACTGAAAGTCACTGAAGGAAATGCTCAACATTCTTAGCCATCAGAGAAAAGCAAATCAAAACAACTCTGAGATTCCATCTTACATCTGTAAGAATAGCCAAGATCAAAAACACTGACGACAATTTATGCTGGAGAGGATGTGTGGTAAAGGGGAACACTTCTGCATTGCTGATGGGAGTGTAAACTGGTACAGCCACTTTGGGAATCAGTATAGCAATTTCTCAGAAAATTAGGAAACAACCTACCTCAAGACCCAGCAATACCACTGTTGGGTATATATCCAAAGGATGCTCAATTATACCACAAGGACATGTGTTCATCTATGTTCATAGCAGCATTGTCTGTCATAGCCAGAACCTGGAAACAACCTAAATGCCCCTCAACCAAAGAATGGATAAGGAAAACGTGATACATTTACACAATGGAGTACTACACAGCAGAAAAATAATGACATTTTGAAATTTGTGGGCAAATGGATGGATCTAGAAAACATCATATTAGGTGAGGTGACCCAGACCCAGAAAGACAAATATCATATGTACTCACTCATAAGTGGCTTTTAGACATAAAAGAAAAACCAGCCTACAAATCACAATCCCAGAGAACCTAGACAACAATGAGGACACTAAGAGAGACATACATGAATCTAATGTGCATGGGAAGTAGAAAAAGACAAGATCTCCTGAGTAAATTGGGAGCATGGGGACCATGGGAGAAGGTGGAAGGGAAGGGGAGAAAAAGGGAAGGGAAGGGAACAGAGAAAAATATATAGCTCAATAAAATCAATAAAAAAATTAAAAAATAAAATTAAAATAAAAATTTTCTCATAAGACAGAGAAAGTAAAACAAGGTAGAGCAGTCTCTGCCTCACTGGGGATCATGGAAGAGACCTGAGGACAGCCCCCAATAACACCTACATACCTAATGTGCAGGAGTCACCCCTTCTAGAAGGAATTGGTCTCCTCTTGCAGCCTGCAGAGTTCAATAAGTCTCTCTCCATTTCCCCCATGGAGAAGGAAGAAGTGTACAGAGAGCTGCCTGCCTAAATTCTCAAAGGACCAAGAATTGAACGTTGGGTAATTCCTAGCATTTCTTTCTTAATTCTACTATGGCATGGAACAGTGCCTCTGAGAACACCTTTAAAGGGACTTCATGAGGGGCTGGAGAGATGGCTCAGTGGTTAAGAGCACTGCCTGCTCTTCCAAAGGTCCTGAGTTCAATTCCCAGTAACCACATGGTGGCTCACAACCATCTGAAATGAGGTCTGGCACCCTCTTTGGCCTTCAGGCATACACATAGACAAAATATTGTATAAATAAATATTTTTTTTTTTTAAAAAAAGGACTTCAGGAAGCCAGCTGCTCCTGGGATCAGAATGAAATCACATCCTGGGTGCACTCAAAAGAGCCACAACCCAGAGGGAGGGAGAGTGGCTGTGGCTTGGGGCCAAGGCTGGCCTGATCTAATCATGGAAATTTGTTTCCTCCCCACTAATCATTTTGGCCCCAGGAATTTTTCCATGTTCTTGCCAGGAGTCCAAAACCCTGCATTAGGGCCTGGGATGTGGCTTGGTGGTAGAGCACTTCCCCAGGCTGGCTCTCCAACACCACAAGAACCAAAGAAACAAAGCCTGCAATAAAAAAGACAAATAGACTTGGGAAGCAGAGGCAGGAGAATCTTGCTGGATCAGCCTGGATTATATAATGAATTCCAGGACAGCCAGGTCTACATAGGGAGACCCTATCAAAATAAAAAGACAAATGTATCATGTTTTCTCTTTTTTGGGATCTAGATCATACAAAATTACATATATGCATATGTATATTTATGACATATATATATATAAATAATAAGGAATGTGGAAGGGTGACTATCTGAGAGGAGGGTAGGAACCAATGGGGAAGGGGGAAAAGGGAGGAAGAGGACAATAGGAGGTAAATGTGGATACACAATATACAACATGAAAGTTATCATAATGAAACCTGTTATTTTATATAGTGAACATACATTAATAAAAATACATTTTGCAATAAAATGAGACCCTAATCCTCTGGGCACACACTTCAAGGTTTTACTGAAGCATCCTCTCCACTGGGGTGTAACCCTGAGAAGACCCTGGGTCCTCCCCACCATTTCCCCTAGGCCTCCTGCTCCACCCCAAATGCCAACTGAGCTCACACTCCTTCGGTCAAAGCCGAAAAGTCTGAGAATTTCTCAGCATCAGCCAGCCAATCCCATCTGTTTCCATGATGGTTCTTTTCTTCCCCATTCTGGTCACGTGGACGTCAAGCTGCGCTTCCAAACACTGATGGTGACTGTGTTGAGAGTGCTTGTCCTTGTCTCAGCACGGCGGTTCTCAGGGGCATTTCTATTTCGTAACTGGGAAATGGGATTGGGCAGGAACTCAGGATACGCAGCCTCATGAGTGAGGATAGACCACCACTGTCTCCCAAGAAATCAATGCGGAAGAAAAAGAAGATCCTCTGCAAAAATCCCTGAAAGGAACAGGCATTCTAAATGCTCAAGGAGTTCCACGCTCTGTGGAAAAGCTCTTAAGGCTGAGGCAACCAATGAGTCAATAGCTTCTCTTCTAGAGCCCTGGCTTTTTCCCTTCACAGTGGCTCCAAAATTAATCCCCTGTTTACTCATGTGCCGCTTCTCTGTTTTCCATCCCCTTCCATTCACGGAAGGTCATTTGTTTCTCTATGACCCCTCTGCATTCTTCCCACTCTCTTCAACAGCTGGAGAGCAAACGGCAGCCCGGTCATTGTGGCACTGGCACAGATTTCTACCCCCCACCACCAAACCTCAGGGGGGAATCTCTGTTCTGTCTCCCCTGCTGTCCTATGTCCCTTAACCCTATTACTGACACGCCTTCCATCTTGCTCGGTCAAGGTCACCTATCAGTCAGCTGAGGAGAAACAAAGAACAACAGACGTGAGTAAGAAATAATTTGCAGAGAAATAATACCTCCCCCCCAGCCCCAAAGGGCTGAAGTCGATCAAGACAACACAATTCATGGACAGCCCGAGACCGGGGACACATGCATTATGCAAAAGGCAGAGAGGGCCAGGCGTCCTCACCAGGAATGGCCCTGTGGGCCACAGCCTTCCATGACAGAAGAAGCACTCCATGTTGAAAGTGGAAGGCATGAGTTATCGCGCAAACAAGAAACACCCTGGAAGACTCACTGAAGGTCCGAGGTTCGGCCACCAGTCTTGGGGCTATTAGAAGAGGCAGGTTGAGTGGGACAAGTCAGGTCGACAGGGACATTCTCTGGAAGGACATGGTGGAGCCCTATCCCTTCCTCTCCCTGCCTTTGCCTCCCAGCTGCCATGAGCAGCTTTCTCTAGCACATTCTCCCACCATGATTTTCTACCTCACTTCAAGTTCGAATGCAACAGAGCCAACAGCCCATGACTGACCCTCCACACGTTCCTCCTTATAAACCTATCATCCTGGATATTCTGACTTACGTGGCCAGCTGGAAACACTACCAAGGCTACCCTGGGACCTAGGTAGCGGCATCTGCCAACCCTCCCATATTGTTATTGCTGTTTATGTACTGGGAGGGAGGCAGCTAGGGGCCAGCTGGCGGGCCACCAGCATCATGGAAGCAGCCCTAGGACTCACAACTCACTGAAAGTGTAAGGAGGCTGTCTTCAGACGCTGGTCCGCCTTAACAACAGCAGAACCGAAAAGACAACACAACAAAAGTGTCAGTGTGGCTGTGGAGAAGCTGGGACAGAGCTGCAAGATAACTCAGTGCGTAAAAGTACTACCAATAATGTGCCTGGCACACACATACCACCACACACACGCACAGAGTAATATAGACTGGAACCCTCACACGTTAGTGGGAGTCACTCTGGAGACAGAAGGGCTGGCACACTGTGTTTGAGTGGGAACACCTTCCTTCAGTCACTGGAGCAGAGTCTGGCAATTGCCCTAAAATATTAAGCAGGCAGCTCCCACAGGTCATGACAAGTCCACGGCTAGGCATCTACCCAAAATGATAACAAAGACGCTGCAAAAATGACGGACACGGCATTCCTCAGAGCGTGTGCTTCACAGCCAATCAGAAGCAACCCAGGTGCCCGGCAACACGTGATTGACGAACTGTGGTCTAGTCCCACAACGAAAGATTATTCCATCGTAAGAAAGGAAGAGAGGAGATGGACTTCAACAGTAGCAATGACGATCTCCACGTCAGGTCCCCTTGGTGTGATATACTGAGGGCGACAATACAAAGCCCTGTGTGTAGTGGTTTGAATGAGAATGGCCCCGTAAACTCACATACTTAACTCTTCATGACCAGGGAGTGATCCTATTTAGGAAGGATGGGGAGGTGTGGCCTTGTTTGAGGAAGTGTGTCACTGGGAGTGAACTCGAGGTTTTAAAATCCCACACTGGGCCCAGCATATCTCTCTCTCTCTCTCTCTCTCTCTCTCTCTCTCTCTCTCTCTCTCTCTCTTCTCTCTCTCTCTCTCTCTCTCCTGTGTATCAGGATGCAAAGTTCTTCACCCCGTGCCTGCCTGCCCACTGCAAGGCTCCCCATCATGATACTAACATGATGATAATGGACTAATCCTCTGAAACTGTAAGCCAGCCCCAACCAAATGCTTTATTGTATCAAGAGTTGCCCGGATCATGCTGCTGCATTGCAGCACTGGAACAGTAACCAAGACACTGCGCATTTCCCCTCAGTCCATCATTTCCATCAAACCAGAAGGAAAACATCAGACCAAGCCCAGCTATGGGGTGCTCTGCCAAACACTGACTGGCCCTTCAGAGCTGCCAGGGTCACCACACAAGTCAAGTGTGAAACACGGCCACAGTAAAGAGCAGCGGAAAGAGACAGAACAGCCAAACACAACATCATGGCCTGAGTGGACCCCTGAAAAGAAAAGGGACATCAGGTGAAACCAAAGACATGGGACTAACGGGTAGACTACTGTCAACATGGTACAGCCGCATGGGTTCCCTAGTCTTGAGAAGGGCACACGGATGTTAGTAAGCAGGGAAGTGAGGTGTGGGCTATGGGCGTACACGTGTGCGTATGTGTACTCATGTACATGCACATGCATGGTTTAGGTGTGCACATGTATGAGTAAACATGCACATGGAGGCTAAGCTGTCATTCCTCAGTACAGTTCACCTTTGTGTGTGTGTATGTGTGTGTGTGTTTGCAAACACATGCACAGGCATGTACAGATGAATGTACACACCTTTGTGTGCACACATGGAGGCCAGAAGCCTGCAAATCTGCATTAGATGTCTTTCTCTATTGGCCTGCACACAATTATTATTATTATTTATTACTATTATTATTATTAGGCAAGGCCTCTCACTGAACCCAGAACTCACTGACTCAGCAAGACCAGCTAGCCAGCAAGCTGCAAGGATCCTCCTGACTCCCTACCCTCCCAGTGCAAGGGCTACAGCCCCACACCATCGTGCCTGGCTGTTATGTCTGTGATGGAGATGTGAACTCAGGTTCTCATGCTTGCTTGTGTGGCCACCACCTTACCAACCAAGCCATCGCTCTATCCTCCCACTGCGTTTTTGACACGGGGTCTTTCACTGGCCCAGAACTTGACAATTTAACTATGCTTGCTGGCCAGTGAGCTCCAGGGATCCACCAGACTCTACCTTCCCAGCCCTGGGATGGCAAGTGCACACGACCATGAGCCACCTTCTCACACGGGCTCTGGGAATCAAACTCGGGTCTTTGCGCATGACTGACTCAGCCGTCTCAGCCCTGGCTTTTAAGTTCTGTGAGTTTTAAACTATTCTAAAAAAAAAAAAAAAAAAAAAAAAACTTGCCTTACTTCTGAAAGGAACAAAGTGCCGACACCCACAGGACATGAATGAACCTTGAAAACACTGTATTGCATGAAAGAAATCAACCACAGAAAGCCACATGTGGAAATGATTCTATTTATATGAAATATCAGAAAAAAATGAGCTCTCGGAGCCCAGAGCACACACAGCTGCCAGAGCCCTGGGAAAGCTATGATTGTAAGGGGTACACGGTTTCTTTAGGGGGCAATGACAACATTCTAAAATTGATTATGGTGTCAGTTTCAGGACTGCGAACACACTAGAGAAGACTGGGTTGTGTTCCTTACAGTGCTGTTTTCTGGCATGCGAACCACAGAAAGCTGTTATTAAAATGGGAGCCTGACAGTGGAAAAGTTGAATCACACACTTCACACAAACATGGTCGTCAAGAATGCATTTCATCTGGGGAGCCCTTTGAGGAATGCCGAAAAGCAGCATGAGAGTGTTACCACGTCTTCTCTCTCCTACCTGGCTGTGCCTCAGTTTCCCCTTAATAGTCCTCGGGTATTAGCCTTCCACATGTTATATCAGCAAACCAGTTATGGTGGTGAAGAGAGGCCCAAGCATCTATCTATATATCCCACTGCCAACCCCAGAAAGAGAATGATGCTGTCTTTTGTTTTTTAAGTAAATGAAATGCTCTCAATAAGAATAATAAATAAATAATAACTAGCTCAAGTAAAAGCTGGGTAAGGGACTAGGGCAACCATTCCTGATTGGGCCTATACATCAATTGGTAGAATGCACGGCTGGCACGCACTAGGCCCAGAGTTCAATGTCCATAATTGCAACGAACAATATATACCAACCATCACCTGGGAAGATGCTCAGAGCACTAATTACCAGGAAAATGTAAATCACGACCATTGTGGTGCCACATCACACCAAGATGGCTGTTTACAAAGAACGTTGAAGCTGGTCAGCACCACACTGTGGGTCAAATGACCAGCTCCAGCAGCGCTGCCCAGGGCCCTTCTCCTTCAGCACACATCCATCTGTGCGCATGTCACATCCCTGGGCTCTGCTGGCCACACCCTTTCTGGTCCCACTGAGCATCCTCCCACTCAGCCCTGGTCCATCTTCCTCTCATGCCAAAGGTTTCTCCAGCGAAAAACAAAAGCATTATTAACAACAAAACAAGAAAGCAGAAAAAGAAGCGCTAAACAATCAGCTCTCAGGAAGGGAGCAGTTGCTCAGCAGAGAAGGAGCCTGAGGTTTCATGGAGTCAACGAAGCAGAGACACACAGGTTCCTGTCACACAAGTGGTTGCAAAGAGGGGGCAAAGGCACAGAACCTGGGTGTCCATAAGAAATTGATGACAATGGAGGCTCCAGTGGGGTGGCCACCAGGCTCCTTGTTTGGTTGATACAACGGTGAGACACACTTTGTAATTTAATTACTTCTCTAAATTTTGATGAAACAGCCAGATTGTGGTGAACGGCTATCAACTAATTACACAGTGTAGCAACAGCAGTAAGCAAACCTTGCGCCTCTTGATACTTCATTCCAGAACCTTCCAAGATAAGAAAATTTGTCATTATTTAAATGAATTTTAATTGCCAAGCAAAACAGAGGTATGGCAAAGGACTAAAGAAATGTCCAAATATCTGAGTGACTAATTCTGCCTCAGAATGGCATGAGAAGCACTAGAGACTTCAAGACTACCTCATGAGTTACAGTAATGTGACAGCTTGTCAATAAGAAACCCCTCACACTGAGCCCATTCACTGGACTCTTTGGGGTGGGGGTCGTGAGGTGGAACAACACTTCAGATTTCAATGATGATGGGCACATGGGCAGAGAAGCCATCAAAAGGACCTTGGAGACAGTTATCGCCTCAGTAAGGAACAAATAACGTGGCTTCCATACACTACAGGCAATCACTTTTTTTCTTTTGAGAGAAAGAGGGAGAGAGAGAGTCATGTGTGTTCATGTTATGAAGGTACACATGTGTGGAAGACAATGAGCCACCTTGAGCGACATCCCAGGATATCATCCACCTCTTGAGCTGGAGTTCCTTGTTGGCCCAGAACTTCCCATTTGCGCTAGGCTAGGCTATCCAGAGAGCTCCAGAGATCCATGGGCTTTTCTGTCCCTACCCAGCACTGCGATTACAAATATGAGTCACCATGCCCATCTTTTGTATTTAGTTTTTTATTTATTTATATCTTTGTTTTGATTTGTTGTTGTTGTGGTGGTGGTTTTGTTTTATGTGGGTTGGTGGGAACTGGACCGAGTCTTGGACAAGGACTTTACTGACTAGATTATCTTCCCAACCTTGTTTTTCTATCCTTGATACATAGCACGTGAGATTCCACTGACTATGGAGACCATCCCACCAAGCGCTGGAAAATCTTAGGGGCAGCCAAGGGATAGTTCATGGATCTTTCCAGGGGCACCAAAGCCCCGCCTTAAGCCATCTCCTGTACAAAATCCTACCAGAAAACATCTCTACCATCAAAACTCTGAAGCTAATCACCAGCAACCAGACAGCTGGAGACACCCAAGGTTTCCCAAGGTAACAGAACTACCCAGGCCAGTCCTCATTCTTTCCTACACCAAACTCTTAACCTCAACCCTAACCCCAACCCACACACTCTTCTAAACCACCTAACCCTAATCGCAACCCTAACTCTCCCCCACACCATCAAACCCTAACCCATCCCAAACTCTCCCCTACAAGACCTGACCTTCCTGAAGAAACCCAAGAACGGCTTTCCCCCTTGTTCTGTTCCCTTCCCCTTTCCCTGTTCCCCTCTGCTTGTTCAGTTATCCTCCCAAGCAAAGCTTGTTTCTTGGGCTGCCCTGGGTATCTCATTGGAGTGGTTCCCTTCTCACAAGCAATGCAAAGAATAAACTCTTTTCATGTAAGAGAAGCTGAGCGGGGCTGGAAGGATGATGGCTCAGCAGCTAACAGCACTTGCGGATCTTGCAGAAAACCCGGATTTGGTTCCCAGCATCACATGGCGACTCACAACTCTGTTAACTCCAGTTCTGGGGGATCCGAGGCACCAGGCACACATGCGGGGCACATACATATATAAAAACACACAAAAAGTAAAAATAAGGAAATCTTTTCTTTATTTTTAAATCACACGATCCTATGGCATACCATACAGCACAATGTGGGACTGAGCCCTGAGGGCCACACACAGAGAGAAAGATTCACATTCCTGTGAACACTCCCTCTCGCAGGTGCTGGTGGGTAGAAAGACCCATTATCAGAAACCCAAACAGCCCTGCTGGATTTGGGTTCACCATTCAAATGTCCTGACTAAGCCACGCTAATGCATTCCACGACCCCACCCCCTGGATGCCTGAAATCACGAACAGTAGCAAACCCTATAAATACTATTTTTTCCAGTACACACCTACCTGTGACAAAGTTTTATTTAGTGAGCAGGCAGAGTAAAATTAAAAATAACTAACAGTTGAAGAAATGGCTGAGAGGAAAGAAGCCTAGCGACTGAGAATTAGATTCAAGACCCATACAAAAGTGGAAGGAAACTGACTTTAGAATATTGTCCATTGACCTAAACACACCCCCGCCCCCTCCATCCATGCACATATACATATACAACAATAAAAAAAATAAAATAACTGACAATAAAAGAGAGACGATAACACTGTAATAAAATTGCCAGCATTATTCCTCTTGTGTCTGGGGCATTATTAAGTAAAGTAAGGTTTACTTGAATACAAACGCTGCGATATTACAAGAGTTGAGCTGGTAACCAAGGGTCTGTGGATGGAATAACAGGAAGGGTAACGTACATGCTGTGGATACACTGGACAAAGATTCTGTGTGACACTGTGTCAGGGGAGACATGAATGTCCACTCGTCCCAAATAGAGAAACCATACAGACCTAAGCAATAGCGGCACCAAAGTCCAACTTGGTGAAACAATGAGTTTTACTGGGTTTACTTACAGGAGTATGGGTAAGGGGTACTTACGGGAGCAGGGGTGAGTCAAAGACAGCTGCATCACCAAAAAGCCCTTCCCAGCAAGGTGCTACTCATGATCCCTAAAGTTCTCTACACAACTTAAAGGCAGCTACACTAAGATTCTCCTCTCTGGAATCCTTACTGCTTACATAACCTTGGAGACAGAAGGGCCTTGTGAATCCGGTCAGTTTCAGGGACTTCCTAAGACTTACGGGTTGCTTACTTTCTGAGTCTTAACTAGTCTTCTTTTGAACGTTCTGAGTTTTAAGGAACTTCCTACCAGGAGAAAATGTTTGAAATCAGAAGAAACTGCTCTACAACAAAAGTGAAGGTGCCATAAAGGAAGAGGAGAGAGGGCACAGAAAGGCGACACACCTCTTAGGGTGGTCGGCATGCAAGTCAGACAAGAATTCTTCACTTTCGGAATTTTTCATTTTAAATGTAGACCATGTTTACCTTCACGTAACTGAAAGCAGGAAAAGTGAATTTGCACATCAAGGAGCTATTGTAATTCCTGATCTGGACAAGGGACCCACAAGAGCGTGAGCGCACACATATGCACTCCAGGCCTACCCAGAAGGCCACCTGGCATTTATAGTCTAAAGAATACAGAGCTCACCTGAAATGACTCAAGGGATAGGAACTAATTCTGATTATAGCCCAAAATATTAAGTGGAAATGTTATTAATCAACAACCCGTGTGTCTTACTCAGGCTCTACTTTATGTTGCTGTAGGGCTACAGGAGAAAAGCAGGGACAGTAGATGACAATGGTCTCTGCAGATTAATGGCTTCATGCGACTTTAGTATGTTTGCATGCCGTAGCTCTGAGTGATCTGTGGGAGACTGGATCATCCTCTTGTGGTTTCTATAAATCCAGGAACAATAAACCTCCACACCCAAACTTCTTCTAACAGTTCTCAAAATAAAATCCTCCCTGGACTCCAATTTGGGAAACATGGTGTCAGAAAAAACAAAGTAAGTCACTGTATGGCTTCATGCAAAGCTTCCTACACCTGACCACTCAGGAGCCAAGGAAGCAGTGCTCAGCCACTGCCACGGAAGAGTCACTAGTGCCGCTCGTGGCCATGGCAGCTTCCCGTTGGTCAGTAAGCGTTCTCTCAGATTACACTTTTCAGTGGGAGAGCACCTGAGGGCAGCTTCACATGGCATGGCCAGTGGACAGAATGAATTCCACCCTGCAAAGCCAATCTCATGACTACCAAGATAAGGAAGGAACACCCACAGAATAAGAGACAATAAAAGACACAGAAAATGGGCACCAGAGTTTTCTTTGAGTACCTGCTGTGGTTTGGATGAAAGTCCCCAGAGAGTCCACATGGGATGGCTTGGTCCCAAGAAATATGCTACTGAGGCAGGAGAGCTGCTGAGAAGAGGGGAACCATTGGGAGGTTTTATGTCATTGCTAGTGTGCCCTAAAAGAGGACTGTGGACCCCAGCCTCTCAGTCACTCTCAGCTCTTGCTCCTAATGTGTGTTCACTCTAACGTACATTCCTGCTGTACTTTGCTGCCTTCACTAGGGAACCAAGAACAAAGTCAACCCTGCAGAACGGAGAGCCAAATGCTAGCACTTTCTCGACCTTTGAACTTGCCTGTGTTAGTATTTCATCATAATAGCACAAACTGATACAGGTTCCGTGGGAATCCTCATTAAGTCAATTTGCAATCCACCTAGGCAACTTCTGCAAAGACATGCCACTCCACTCTCCTAGCTGGCATGCTCCATCTTTAAAACGCCTGAGAGATTCAACTCTAAAATACAGAGAAAGGTGTGGCTAATCGGGTGACCACCAAAACCCAGCCAAAGAACCTCGGGAAGGAACCCAAAGTCACCTCTAGTGGCATCATCATGAAATGTCCCATCAATAAGTGGCTACTTCACAGATGCACAAAACACCAAGTGTCCCCAGGGACCTGATGCTGACTGCGCAAAACACCAGGGAGCTTTTCCATGGAACTCTGGAGCTCACTGCACAACTTCCAGGCAGCTCCACAGGCCGGAAGCTCCTCTCCTCTTACCGTTCATTTAACCTTAGAGAGGGAGACTTTGTGAAACCATAAGTTTCAGGGACTTCCTGAGACTTTTGAGTTAGCCAATTCCTGAGTCTTAAGGAGCTCTCTTGCAGGATGAGATGTTTCAACTCAGAAGAAACTGCTGTCCCACACTTTCTGGATGGGCAACTATCACATTATCAGCTATGAAAACTTCAATCCTACAGGCCCAGCACCCCTACTGGGAAGACCCAAACTTCAAAATGCTCCAAGATTCAGAACTTTTTGCACAGAACATATGCTGTGAGAAGCTTCTCAGGCTTTGTGTGCTCAGTGTGTACAAAACAGAGATGAGCCTCATGTTGAGATGCGACACCCCCATAAATATACACTACACATATGAAAATATTGCAAAATCTGAACAATTCTGAAATCTGAAATACTTGTGGTCCCAAATATTTTAGATAAGGATAAGGAAGACTGGGCCTGTAGTAACTTAGACAAAAGCATCTTACTTCCGGGAAGCAATTCCACAGGCACTCAAACAACTGCTGGGGAAAAAAGGAGAAGAAGGAGGAGAAGGAGAAGGAAAAGAAGGAGGAGGAGGAGGAAGAGGAGGAAGAAGAGGAGGAGGAGGAAGAAGAAGAAGGAGGAGGAGGAGGAGGAGGAGAAGGAGAAGAAGAAGTCTGGTTGATGTAAAGTTATTTCACGTAATACTTAAGAATCAGAAGACCTGTGAAATAAAGGATGCTTAAATATGACATGAAAGTAAAAATGGGACTGTTGGGCCAAAGGGACCACAAGGACAGGGCAGGAGGATGTACAGGGTAGGAGGAACGCAAAGAACAAAGTATGAAAGAAGATGCCTCAGTGAAACCCATTATTTCAAATGCTAACTTAAAATTAATTAGAAATAAACCATGAATATACAAATGACAGATACTAGCAATATTTTCTGTTTGTTGTTTGCTTTTTAATGAAGAAGCTGGAACTATAGTAATATGGAATGGGGCTTTAGGTTTGGTTTGGTTTGGTTGAGCTAGGTCTCACTATCGGGAGTTAGTCTTGAACTGCGTACGCTCTCAAGAGTGGCCTGGAACTCCTGACTGTCCTGGGCTTCACTCCCAAGTACTGAGCTGGCAAGGCAGCAGAACCTGCATACCATGGGAAGGCCTGCAGGAACTGTAACAATGAGAAGCCTCGCTGTGTGTGGTCTAAAGCGGCTGTGCTTGTTAACCAATATGAAAACCAGTGCTAAATGGAAGAAGCCAGTTTCAAAGGCCACAGGGTCCATCATTCCATTTAAATGAAATTTCCAGGACAGTCAAATCCTCAAGGACAGAGAGTAGATTAGTGCTTGCCAGGGCCTGGGAAAAGGGAGTTGGGAAGTGGAGACCAACTGCTAACAGGTGTGGGTGCTCCTCGGAGGGTGGGAAGGTTCTGAAACCGCACAGAGGAGACTGATGCTCTGACAGGCTCAACTGCCCACTGACTCACCTGGGAAGGGTGTCTCAATGGCACTCATAAAAGTTGCTCCAGGGCTGGGGAGATGGTTCAGGGGTTGAGGGTCTTGGCTACTCTTCCAGAGGGCCCAGGTTCAATCAATTCCCAGCTCCTAAAAAGCGGCTCACAAAGGTCTGTAACACCAGTTCCAGAAGTCTGACCCTCTCCCTGACCTCCATGAGCACACGGCATACAAATGCACAGACATACATGCAGCCAAAACACTCAGGCACATTAAATGAATAAGTAAATAAATAAATCGTTAAAAATTAAGCAGTTGGTCCAAGCAAAGCTTGCCGACTCTCCATTCTCCATCCCTGTTTTGTTTTCTGAGTATACTTATAAAAGTTGGTCCAAGCCAAAGCTCACTCAACATCCCAACTCCCACTCCCAACACTTTCCCCCAAGTTCACTGCAGGATTCATTCTCTGATTGGGGGAAAAAACGCAATGATGAAGAGAATTTTAAAACTTACTCTTCAACAGCTCCCTTTATGTTCCATGCTGGCCTTCACTCTCTCTGTATTTATTTCATCAGCCACAGCCTTTACGGCCTGTAGAAATACAGCCGAGTAGGAGAAATCTGACCCCTGCTTCTTCTTAGAAGTATACTCTCGGATGAGAAGACGGGTGCATGCAAAGTCTGGGATAAAGTGAACCCCATCTGAACTCTGAAAACACATCCAACCCTCCATTAACGAGAGGTAGGTAACTGGTGCAACACTCTGCTTTGCGAAACAATGGATTTTCCCATTGGAAGAAGGGGTGAGGGTGTTTTATGTTCAAAATAAAGCTTCCTAAAGAAAATAATAACACACTGAATATTGCAAACAGCTAGGGAAAACTGAAGCCCATCCAAGCCAGTTGACTCATGAGAGAAATTATATTCTTGGCAAAACTATTAACACCCTCAGAAGACAGAGCCCTTCCAAGTCGCATTCCTATCCTGAGTAGTCAGCAGGCTCCTTCTTAAAATCTATCTTCTCTCAAGTCTCTAGAGCCACCAGGGTCGCCCTCAGTAACCTACTCCCATGTACCCAGCTCCCTGGGCATCTACCTCCAACACCCAGTGGTGTGCTGACTCAATGCTTCTCCCGGAGATGCTAATCAAGTACCCCTGCACCCTGCTGTCGTCATCCCCTTCTTTCTGCTGCAGGAGGAACTGTCCTTCTGTTCAAAAGACAAGACAGTGCCTAGATATACAAAGGACAAAAAGCACATCCTAGAACCCCTTCGCTTCCTAGCTATTGTCACACACACACACACACACACACACACACACACACACACACACACCCCAGGGTCTCAGTCCCCAGAGGTGAAACCATCTGCTTCATACTTCAAAGGATTCCCGTGTGTCCATAAATCACAAGGGTTGACAGTCACATCCCAGCGGCAGTGAGGGTGTTTGTTTTTGTTGGCTTTTGCCTTTGCCCAGCCCTCTGTAAGGAAAACAAGGGCCAAAGGACAGTAGGGAGCTGGATGCCCTGGGCCTGGGCTTGGACGGAGAAGTCCTTGGAGGATCCAGGCAGACGTCCCCGGGGAGCCGCATGGTCCCTGGTGAACCTGGTCCACTCTGAAACCTGAGTGGGCCCTATGAAGGACTGCCTACCCCCATCAAAGCTTCAAATCTAATCATGGCCTTTCTCTCCTTAGGCAGCCACCCCGAGAGGACAGCAAGAAGGAAAGGCAGCTGACCTAAAAGCTCTGGGGTGCAGGCCTCTGCTGCAGAAGGTCCTGAAAAGATTGGACCCTTTATACCCTGTCATGGGGCAAAGCGGTCATAAAGTTCCCAGCAGGGCAGTAGTGCCCTGATCCTAGCTGACCTAAATTGTGCAGAGGCACTGGGTGACCCGCGATCCAAGCTGCTGAACACAGTAGAGAGAGCTGCCTTCAACCACACTCACTCCAAGAGTGTGTCTCTGGCTCTCCATACTAACCCTGACCAGTGCTGGAGGCAGGGTCAATCAGCTCCCCGCCCTGGGGCCCAGGATCGGCAACACATTGCTGGCAGTGGAGGCCCCGTGTCAGGTAAATTCTTGTGCCCTGACTCTGGCCACAGACTCAGCAGCCAGCAGCAGTAAACGGACACTTGCTCAAGGGTCTATGTCACTGTGTGGGGGCTTGAGTATGCATCTCAGAAATTCACAGACTGAAAACTTAATCCTCAAACTTTACGGTAAATCATTTAGAGGTGGGGCCATTGGGAGGGAATTAGGGTTATGTGAGTTAATGGGGAGAGGGGTCCATCAAGGTATTGGTAGCTTTGTAAGAACAGAAGACCTCAGCTGGAATACTTGCTCTGTCTCTCCATGAGGCCCTAACCACACACCAGGACCAGATTCATGGACTGCCGGCCTCTATAGCCATAAGCCCAACATCTATTTATTTCTGATTAGGGATCTACCATAGGGGCTAATGGGCCTACACTAGCACTTCTCACAGACCTAGTCATTAATGGGGCCCAACTGCCTCACTCTGCTAGAGCTGCCTGAACAGGGCAAAATGCTGGGAAGAAGGGAAGTGAGCAGTCACCATGCCTCTCCTCTCTGAGATGGACACAGGTTAAGATCTTTCCTGGTAAGCCACCACCTCATGGTGCTACATACATTACTAAATATGGGTTAAAGCAAGATGTGAGAATTAGCCAATAAGAGGCTAAAACTAATGGGCCAAGCAGTGTTTAAATAAATACAATTTGTGTGTTATTATTTCGGGTGTAAAGCTAGCCATGCGGGAGCTGGGCAGGAATGCAGCCTGCCACTCCTTCTACATCCCTTCAAAGGACTCCTGTGTGTACAAAAATCACCAGGGTTGACAATCACATCCCAGCAACAGTGAGGGTGTCCCTTCAAGCATTCCCTTTTGGTTTTGGTTATGTTTTTATTGTTTCAAAACAGGGTTCCTCTGTGTAGCCCTCCCTGGCTGACCTGTAACTCATTCTATAGACCAGGCTGGTCTCAAACTCACAGAGATCCACCTGCCTGACTCCTGAGTGCTGGGATTAAAAGTGTGCG
Organism: Microtus pennsylvanicus; assembly: GCF_037038515.1. Lineage (NCBI taxonomy): Eukaryota > Metazoa > Chordata > Mammalia > Rodentia > Cricetidae > Microtus > Microtus pennsylvanicus. The sequence goes on along the minus strand of NC_134582.1, from coordinate 80,624,478 downwards.
CCACCACCATCCAGTCAACCTTCCCTTTAGTAACAACACTGTCCCTCAGCAATCAGACACACCCCAAAGACCTCAATATATCATCTCCTGAGACCCACTCTACAAAGGAAGGCCACAATTCAAAGAAACAAGAGTCAGGACCACAATGTAACTTCCTTTTTTGCAGAGGGAACCATTATTCAATCTTACTAGTACAATATTCATGTTATTAAAAGTCAAAATGACCCTCATTTTAATACCCCTAAAATACTGGAAACTGGGGAATGGGAGATAGACCTGTGGGTAAAGAGTCGCACAAAACATGAGGACCTAACCTTTGATCTCCAGAACCCACGTGGAACCTAGTTGTGATGGCAGTCACTGAGGCTAGCACTGGCAGAAGGCCAGCCAGGTCCCAGGGGGCTCACTGTCTCCAGGTCATCAGCTCCAGATCAGTGAGAGAATCTGTCTCGAAAAAATATGGCGTGGCCTCCACACAAGCTCACACGGCCAAGCACACACATGTGTACACACACACACTGGAAACGTGGGACTGCAGAAATAGCCATACCCCTCAGATTCCCGTTCTTCTGGCCACTTACACAAGAAAGGGGATTTCTACAGTTCATGCTGTAATGTCCAGGATTTCATTCAAACAGAGCCGGCCAGGAAAACAGACTATCTGGGGAACACCAGGGGACACAATGGGCCTGAGCAGGCACAACTTACACAGCATTCCCATGAAATATGTCTAGAGTGGAATGAGCACCAAATGCTTTTAGAAAGCTCCAAGAACAACCCAAACCTCCCCCACTCCCCAAGAGCAGTCTGAAAACCCAGAGAAACAAGATGAAATTCCTTGTCTTAACCTCCACCCCTCTAACCGCTCACAGGATGCCCCAAAAGTCAAGCTGCACCAATAATGCCCTTAAGAATTGTTGGAATCAAGGATAGTGGCACTTGGGAGATAGGCAGGCAGATCTCTATGAGTTTGAGGCCAGCCTGGTCCACAGAGAGAGTTCCAGGACAATCAGAGCTATACTGAGAAACCCTGTCTCAAAAATTTAAAAAAAAAAAAAATTGTAAAAAAAATCAAACAAAACAAAAGAATCGTTGGAGTTGCTCACTAAGCTGACTCCAGCCCGCTTCCTTGCAAACTCTGGTTTTAGAAACAAGACAGCTGACGAGGAGGTGATGCACTCTTGATGTCGGCAGTCCCGGCTCTGTCCCTCTGCCCGGCCCACCCACAGTTTATTCCAGGACCCACAGGACACCAAAATCAAAAGAGAGGTAAGTCTCTCAGAGAAAAGAACTAAATACGCTGACCTGCTCCGTTCTTCCCAGGTGAGAGCAATCATCCTGGCATTGCCTACAGTAACAAAGCACCCACAGGACCCCTTGTCCACATGGCCCACACAGCTCACACAACCCCTCATCTACAAGGACCACGGGACACCTTGTCACCTAGAGCTCCCACATTACAAGCTTACATTTTGACTTTTGAAACTTTCCTAGATTTTGTTTCTTGAACATTTTCAATCTATAGTTGACTAAAAAGAGGTAGAGCATATCAGTATAAAGATAGCTGCCTTCCACACCCCTTCATCTCAGCATTCGGGAGGCAGAGGCAGTGTGATCTCTGAATTTGAGGCCAGCCTGCTCTACAGAGCAGGTTCCAGGACAGTCAGGGCTGATCCACAGAGAAACTCTGACAAACAAACAAAAAGCAAAAACAACAACAAAAAGATAGCTTCCTTCTTTCACTAGGGTCCTATAGGAAGGATGAAGGATAGGGTTCACTGGGGCTCCTGAATCCTGAACCACAGCAGAAGATAGCTTCTTTATTAGGATGAAGAAGAAAAGGAACAGCCTCGTTAATATACGACTCCCCTCTGCACCCTAAGAATTTATTTCAGGGGCAGCCTGTCAAAAGCAGGATGGAGCAGAGTGGGAGGAGCAAGCGCACCAAGACAGTTTAAAGCACCACACACAGGGCAAACCACTGCTGCTACAATCTTACCTTGGGCTAGCCAGAAAGATTTGGAAATCCCTCTTGGTATCCATAGAGCCCTGTGCTCATGTGTAGTCACTGTATCTGGTGTGCAACCCACATGGAGAAAGAACACTGAGTATTTAACTCACATGGTGCAGATTTTATGGTTTCTGTATACCAAAGCCTCATGTTCATTGCTCAGCAGACCACGGAGTACATGCCAGCAGGCAGCGCCAATCAGCTCTGAAAGTGGCAAATTGCACACCAAATGCCATACCCCTGCTCTGCTCTGACTCCCACCACTCAGTCTAGTTTGTACTGTCTTGATGAAGACGTCAAACTCCTTTTGTATTTAGTGGCCTTTTCTGTTCATTGTTCTGCAGACTACCTACCTTACACAGCATTGACAGATAGCAATACAACACAGTTGTTCCAAATAAGAACCTCCTAAGCCTGCCAGTCTTGCTTTAGGACCCGATTCCTGTCCTTGGTTAGGCTCTTCATCACCCAAGCTAGAAACATTGCTGGTCACCTAGAGAAGGTCACAGTAACTCTCTCTGGCCTAGTTATTTCTTTTCCCCTTGCAGATAAGGAAAACCATCACTCAAAGTTCATGACCACTCAGAATTCGGATGTGATCCACACTGAAAAGCGCCGTTGTGGCCACAATAAGAAAATTGAGATGAACGCAGCCAGGATTCAAGGTGAACTCTAATCATGGCCGTCTGAACTGAAGGAGTCAGGCCACGTGGGGACAGAACAGAGGTGAAGACAGACATGTGTGCACATGGAAACCAGGAGCCACCAAGAAGCGGAAGACGGAAAGAAGGTTCTCCCGAACAGTTTCCAAACTGTGGACCTCACGGCTCACTGTCCATGTAATTCCACCTCCCAGGACTGTGGAACGATACATCTGTGTGACATCACATGTCCTACAAGACTCACATGTGGTTTTCAGACTTATTTTTGTCATAATTGAGTCACAGATTTCGACTCTGTCCAGGTTGTCTCATTGCCCCAGGTCTGGCTACTGGGGAGCCTTCACTGGCCCCTGTGTGCTCTCAGCACACTGACCGTGTCAGGCCACTGAACCACTACCCCAAGACCATGCCCCAGCTCAGCCTGACCTTCTCAACCATGGCATATCTTCAGCCATCGCCCCAAGACACTCTAGCTCCTCGTATGTGCAGTGGGATTTAGAGGACTAAAGACTGGGAACTGGGAACACTCAGCGCTAATGAGGTGCTAAGCTGTTATAGAAAAAAAGAACATGGTTTAAAAACTATGGGTCTGCCACTAAATATGATGCATCGTGTGGTTATACAGGAGTCATGAGTCATACCGACACCTCCAATTCCAACCCACTCCCCCAGATCTCCTCTCGACTCCCCCCATTGCACGTGTGCATCCCCTCGTTACACAGAGATGTCTGGATGCAGCACTAAGCAGGCTTCCCATTCGCTCAGTCCTCTCGTGTCTACAAAGTGCCATTTCCAATGGAAATCCACGCTATCCAGGTGAAGGCCAGGTGTGTTTGCCGATGGTATATGGCTTTCCCCATCAGCTGAGGCTACACAAGCAAAGCATCACTGACATGAACTAAGTGCCTCTCTCTTGGATCCCATGGGTGTCTTGTCACCATTTGTAATAACACTTGCTTACCCACTAGCATTCAGTTCTAGTTTCCTGGACCTTAGTTTTTGGGCCTTAACATTACATTTTCCAAAAGTACATATTTCTTTCATTTGAAACAGGGTCTCTCTACATAATCCTGGTTATCCTCGAACTCAATTTGTAGATAGGGCTGGCCTTGAACTCATAGAGATCCTGTCTCCCTGGTGTTGGGATTAAAGGTGTGCATCACTATACTGGACTTGAACATCACAGTTTCAATGAGTAGAGCTTCAACATGTTCCAAAAGACAAAGCATTGTTACAAAGGGTTCAAGAATACACTGAGAACAGAAGGAAAGTCTCCGAACGCGATAGAGGCTGAAAGGTTTCCCTCCAGGATCAGAATAAAACAGGGTGTCCCCTTTGAACCCATGTTGAACACAGTGGTGGAAGTTCAAGACTGAGCAATTAGACTAAATAAATAAATGAGAAGTTTAATCGTCTGTCTGCAGTTAACTAATACGACCTTATACAGAGGCTGAGAGCCACAAAGTGCTAGCTGAGCAAATAAATTCTGTAAACCCACAGGAAAAAAAAATTAGTCTGTATAAGTTAACTTCTATAAACTTACTAATAACAAATAACACACGTATAAAAAAAGGAAATCAAGAAAGCAATTCAATTATCGTAACACAAAAAAGAGAGAAAATACTTAGGCGTTGTTAATTATGGAAGCAAAAGACTCGAAAGACTGAAGGCTATAACACACGGATGAGTGAAATGAAAGCCGTCAATATATCTGTGTTTATGAACTGAAGACAATACTGTAAAGAAACCAATACTACTGAACACAACCCACAGATTCACTGCAGTTCCTCACCAAATACCAGCTGACCACATGTGGCTAAAGACACCCGCCATGTGCCCATTGGCGCGAAGGAAGTAAATGTATTTTTTAAAATAATTTTGACCTTAAATAGTCACATGTGCCTGGCAGCTCCCATATTCCACAGCATAAAAGTTACAGTAAGTTCAAGCCAAAATGTTTCTGTAATTTAACTGTATATCCGGTGAGCTGTCCTTCCAGAAGGGTGTGGAAGCCATTAGGCTGGGGTATGGGTAATGGTGGGGGAGCCCTCCCCCACTCCCGGAGGTTCAGGGCAGCAGCCATATTCTCCTGATAACATCTCAGAAGTGTAGAGTGCTTACTGAAGCTCATTCCAACACAATTAAACACACACACACACACTTCCCACTGGAGCTTAAGACCTTCTAGAGGCCAAGCTACTTAGTAGAATTGGGCTCAAATTTTTTTCTGTAATTATTTCCTTCCCTTTGGCTTTTTTATTGGGGGGGGGAGTGGTAGCAGGATTAGAACCTAAAGAAAACACCCCCCAGATATCGCATCAGTGAGCTAATCAAACCAAAAACAATCCCGTTTTCAAAACTGTTATGAAAACCTTCAACATGGTCCAACCACCCTCCTTGGCCACTCTGTCAAGAGAACTTCAAACAGATTACATCCTGGACAGTTTCTACGAACACTGCACATGTAAGCAGAGCTGTCGCGCCCTTGTTTCCAACTTGGCAGGCTCCTCAACAAAACCAAATAAATACATGCTAGGCAAAGAGGGGCCTCGGAGCACCATCAGCTCCCGCCATGATTCGTGGGCTGCAGCTCCTCTAGGTATTTTGATTCTTTTATAATTCCAAAACTGCATAGATGACACTACCCATTGAGCCCCTAAATGGGACTAGCGGATCAATGGAACGGTGCAAATCAAGACCCCTCCAAAGCCACAGTGACCAAATGGGCTCTTTCTACCCAACAGCCCTTAGGCTAGTAACCCTGACTCTGCTTTCAAACCCCGTGTGTTTGACGTTGGGGAGTGGGGTCCCCTCTAAGCAGTCACTGGAAAGAGCAGTGCCAGCCAAGGAACCCAGAATGGGGTGCAGCAAAGCAAACCCAGTGGTCACCAGTGGGTAGCAAGTAAAGGTGTCTATCCTTGCTTCCTCTCCAGGTCCCCAGAAAATCAACAGATAAACACCGGGAGACCTATGTCACCTTAGAGGACACTTCATGAACCTTCAGGCAGGGATAACATTTAGTAGTAGTAGGTTATAACCAGTGTTTCCTAATGACCCCTGCCCAGACTGGCCAACCCCACAACTCTCTTTAAAGGACAGTCAGTTCCAGGTTGAAAGAACTCCCGAGAAGATTCACCTCCCCTACCAGTTAAAGGAGCCAACCCCTGAGCACCTAATCCATTTCCTTCAGAAAAGAGTCCTCCCTCAAAAGGCCTGCATGAAATGTGGCTCCCGCCAGGCTTCTCAATCCCCCAGGCGAAGTCTAGGCTGTTTAAAGGGGAGGGGGGGAGGAGTCTCAGTAATAGTCACACAAACACCAGTGACAGCTAGCCTCCAAGTAAACAGCAGACACAATGTCCACCAATAAAAACAGAGACTTCACTCTGCTGCAGAGAAGCATCATCAAAACTGCTCCCAGAAATGCACATTTTTCAGCCAATGGCTTTGTTTTTGTTTTTGTTTGCTGTGCAAAAATATCAAGCAGAGCTTTTCTTGGCTTTCGAGCTACACCAGGCTAACTAAATCAAGTGCAGTCACAAGGCTGGGGATGGAGCTCAGAGGTAGAGTGCCAGCCCCAGTTCTGCCTCCCAGGAGGAAACTAAGGTTTGGAGCTGTTCTGTTTTAAATGGAACCTGGATGACTGAATCCCTTCCCTGACATTGTACATCCCACAGGAGTCCACAGCACTCAGATTCTCAGGGTGTCAATCTTCTCCACTGATGTCAGGGCTCAACTTGAAATTGTTATTAAACACTGAAAAGTTTCCAATGTGCAGCTGTTGCTTGCTTGGTCCTCTGCCATGGTAAGAAAAACATATTGTACAACGTACACAGAATCTTTCCTGTTTCCACAAAGTCTTCTTACACGAGATGGTATCATTTCTTCTCTTCTAAGAGACTATTGAGATCGCCACTCCAGGGATCTGGACCAGAAGCAAACTGGGCCCTGGCAAAAGGAGCGGCAGGAGAAGGCTAACGTCACTCCTGCCTTCCCTAATTCTGATGAAAGTATGGGATCAGAACATATACCCACTGGGTGGTGGTGGCGCACACCTTTAATCCCAGCACTCGGGAGGCAGAGACAGGCAGATCTCTGTGAGTTCAAGGCCAGCCTGGTCTACAGAGTGAGTTCCAGGACAGTCAGGGCTACACAAAGAAACCTTGTCTCGAAAAACAAACAAAACAAAACAAAAAAAGAATATATACCCTTTTAAAAATAACCTTTCCGTGTTTTTACATCCTAAATTATTTCAATTATAGAACTCCCCAATTGCTGAGACTCTCTCTTTGACAACAAAAAAGATCTCAAACACCCAAATTTACTCTAATAATTTCCATATCTATGTATTTGTGTGTATGTGTTTTCTGTCAGCTTAACGAGGAAGCAATCCAGAAAGAAAAGAAACATAGCCTACTCTTTCTATAGTGGGAATTTCATTTCATCAGCAAAGTAATGTAACTTCCACATAAGGCTCAAAAAAAAAAAAAAAAAGGAAGGAAGGAAAAGGAAAGAAGGAAAATGGGTCTGATGGTTTTTTCATCGGACGTGTTCCTCTGCACATGGGTGAAGCCAGTGCTCAAATTGCTACATCCAAAATAAATGCAGGAGGACTTTTCTATTCTGGTTACAAACTTGATTTTAAGGTACCAGGGCTTCACACTCCTTCATCACCTAGGACCTCTCACTATGGCAGACCCTATCCCCCACCCCAGCTACACCTCAAGAAGCCCCCAGGCTGCAGGATTAGCAATGGCCACTAGGTTACCAGCAAAGGCCAAAATCCCTGTGGAGGCGACCAGTGTACCACCCCCGAGTTTCAAAACAAATTCTTGTTTGTTTGTTTGTTTGTTTGTTTTTCGAGACAGGGTTTCTCTGTGGCTTTGGAGCCTGTCCTGGAACTAGCCCTATAGACCAGGCTGGTCTCGAACTCACAGAGATCCGCCTGCCTCTGCCTCCCGAGTGCTGGTCAAAACAAATTCTTGATGGTAGAAGAGTCAGTGGGAATTCCTACAGGAGGCAAACTGGTAATGACATTAATATAGCATGTGCTGTACTCTCTCATCCTGCATTCAGCGGTTCCTGCCTTCGTGGACAGAGGTATCAATGGAAATGAAGTCATCAGAAACGGTGGACGCCATCAGCATCAGTTTAAGCCCAAACGCCCCCTGGAAAGGCTGCTCAACGTTTCTCTCCTCCCTTTGGTCGGATGCGAGACAGCGCCCTGCACAGCAGGACTCTTGAAGAGCCCCGGAACCCTGCTGCCTGCTACTGCTCCTTAATTCTCACCTGCTTGCAGGAATGCTGGTAGCTGGGGGACACTGACGCTGCTGTCCCAGTATAGCGCACCTCAGGCAGTTCAGAAACTTAAGGCAAACTTCTTGAGTCCCTGTTCCTCTTGGGACTTCCTCACCCAAGCCAGCAGGGTGCGGGGATTCAGGCCGCAAACCTGATAGCTAGTAGATACTCTGGGATTAGCACTGGGAGGATCATCTCCACCTCCTCTGGCCACCACAGTCTTTTCTGCTCAAGTATTCTCCAAAACACTTCTGTGCTTATTGAGGGGGGTCTCCTGATCCTAACCAAGCACCCGCGGAATCCCCCAAAGGAGGAAGAAACACTACGGGCAGGCAGAGAAAAGCACTCTCCTTTCAGCCGCGCAATATCAAGCCCTGGGGGCCGAGCCCCCACTGCGAAGGGCCCGCCAAACACCACTTCGGTCACCAATTACAACAAAAGGAAAACCAAGACCTTCGATCATGCGTCCCCCACTGTTCCTGGGAAAATGACTAACTCAGGACTTCATCTGGGGGCAGACGAGGTACAAGAGAAGCGTGTGGAGGGGAATCGACGGAGTACCGAGTCTTGGGACACACGGAGCACGTCTATGGGTGCACATCCCGACTGGAACGCACTTGGGAAAAGCTCCCTGCCGCTGCCCACCGCGGCCTCTGGAAACACTTAGTGGTCCCTGGAGCGCATCTCATTGGAACCAGCCCCAGGCGTCTAAGGAGGGCACGGGCCCAAGCTGGCGCCGAGAGCGCGGAGCATGGCCTCGCCTGGCGCCCCTCGATCGGGAGGACCGGCGCCCGCGAGGCGGCCAGTAGAGAGTGGTGGAGGATCGGGCGATGCTCGGAGTGCGCACGCAGGGTCCTTACCTGTGGTCCAGGGCGTCCAGAGCAGGAGTGCCGCCGCCGTCCAGACGGCCCGGGCGCACAGAGGCGCGTGCCTCGGCCGCGCCCAGCCCCGAGCCATGCTGCGGGCCGTGGGTGCCGGGTCTCCTACTGAGCGCTCGGCCTTCAGGCTTCGGGCCGGGGCGACTCCACCCCTCCCCTCCACGCGTCCGCGCTTTCCTCCCACGCGCTTCGCAAGCTGGTTCCCTTCGAAGGCCACTCTGCCTACCCCTTCTCCGTGCCCCGGTGCGCCGCTAGGGTGCGGAGGCTCCGGAGAGCGGGCTCGGGCGTCCGGCAGGGCGCCGGGACGAGCGCGGGGGGCGGAACGCGGGCAGGCGCGCAGGAGGCAGGGTCCCCGGCTCGCCCGCCCCGATGGGCAGAGAGGCCGGCGGCGGCGCCCTCTGCCGGAGCGACTCGAGGGCGGCGACCCCAGCGCGCGGGAAGGAGCCCTCTCCACAGCCGTGTGTTGTCCTAGGAGCTGCCTGTTGCGCCCGCCCTCCCGCTAGCGACTTGGGATCTTTAGGCACAAAGGTGGAGGCTCTGGTTCATCCACTCTCCCAGGCACCCGAAACTGTTGCCGTCCACCATCAAGGGACCTGGAAAACTAAGGACCTGGGTCACAAATCAGAAACTAGGCAACGCTTAAGGAAGGTCAGTCTCACCTCCATGAGGAAACTCAGTTACCAGGTCTTCGAAATCCTGGCAGGGACGCGCAAAAGGGAGGTGTGGTCTTGGCACAGATGTTCCAGAAAATAACCTGCCTGGTCTCCATGGGCGCCCCGCCAAGCCCCTTGGGGACTATCAGGACCCTCCTAAGAAATGAGCACAAACTCCAAGTGCAGCCATGAGGAGGCTGCCCGCGGGACGGCGATAGTATCTGAAGTCCCAGTGGCCTGTCGTTTACTGTTGAAAGCAAATTGTGTCTTTTTACCCATAAAGAGCAGAATGCTATTTGTTCTCTGCAGAACTCTCCAGAACACGCAAACTTAATTTGCTTCACTTATAAAAAGACATTTGTACGCAATTCAGACCGCATGCTTTCTTGATTATTCTTGCTTTTGTTTAGCACATGCCCAGATCTGGATTCGGAAGGCTTGGGCCTCTTGTTTGGAGCTGAGGAAATGTTTTCGTTTTTTCTCTTGGAGATAGCATTTGGAGTCTCCTGCCTTTCTGTTGTTTGCTTTGTGCTGTTTAACTGATTACCAATTGATCAGTATTTGCTGGGGCTCCAGTACCTGTTAACTGGGGTGAGGGAGCAAGGCTTGTAGCTTGCTCTCCTCAAAAGTGGCCCTCACAACCTCAGGCGCGGCAGATAATGAGTCTCTGTGGTCATAGTCACAGAAAGCCGGAGCTGGCACTGGCCCCACACTCCGGCCCAGTTTGACTGGGAAACATCTCTTCCAGTTCCCATCTTCAGTACTAATGGACTTTAGAGGCCCTACCAGGGCTACTTGGGAGGAGACGCCATCCCACCCCTGGCCAGACCATCTTTCTGCAAGCACGGGTCAAAGGTTGCCAGAGGTGAACCTTTAGGGTTGTCCTCTTTTCACCTTCAGTGTTTCTTTAGAATGAGCAAAGTCTAAGAGTGGGCTTGGAGCACAGTGTGTGTGTGTGTGTGTGTGTGTGTGTGTGTGTGTGTGTGTGTGCTCACACACACACTTCTCATCACCCCCATGTGTTTTGGGTGCAGACTATATATCAACAGGTTCTTTCTCTATTATTGCCCCCCACTTACCTTATTAAATTAACAGTCTCTCACTGAACCTGTAACTTGCTGTGTTAGCCATCCACAGACCCTGGTAAACCTGTCTGTCTGCACCTTCTCTGCTACCCTGCACCCTCCTGCCCCAGTGCTGGAGTGACAGATGCACACCACGACACAGTTTTCTCCTGCATGCTGACGAGTCACACTCAAGTCTTCATGCTCACAGAGCACTGTACCCACCCAATCACCTCTTCAGCCCAGAGCAACCCCACTATTGGGATCTAGGGGAAACCAGTCAAGGGCTGCAGAGAAGGGTCTCCGAGCCTCTCTCACCTCTTTCACTTGCGAAGCTTGAATCTCCAGGCCCACTGCCTCCACGGTTCTGCTGTTTGCTCCTGTGACTCCCAGGGAGCCTCTCTCATGAACCATCGCCTGGATCTCCGCAGCTGTTTGTTGTTTCCACACAACCGCATCCCACTAACTGGATCCTGGTTTTGGTTTTGTTTGATTGGGTGTTTTTGTTTGTTTTTTATTGTTGTTTTGTTTTTGCTTTGTGCATGTGTGTATGTGTGTGTGCATGCATGTGTGTGTGTTTCTGAGGATTGGGACCGGGGCCTTGCACATACTAAACAAATCTCTAACACAGATTCATATCCCCAGTCATTGACCAAAAAATAACACAGACACAGACACACATACACAGAGTTTCTGGGCTGGGACCAGAAGTGTGGGCTGTGGAATGCGACTCCTTAGGGCTCTTTTACAATTATCTTTGCCCAGTTTCTGGCTCCTCTGAATTTCACTATGTTCGTAACTCTGGCTGCTTCCCCTCTGTCTTATTCCTGTTGATTCCCAACAGAAGGACAAACACAAGTCAAACTGAAGATGTGAAAACACAAGCTTCCTCCATGGTTAACTGAAGGTGACTTCGAACAAAAGCCAACATGGAGTTTCATTTTCCCACCTGTCTTTATCAATATTTATTATTTCACATTTTTGTGGATGAAGAATTCAGGGCCAGGGAAATAGCAGGAGAAAGGAATCCTTGGGGTTGACTGGCATGGCCCTTAGGAGGAGACGCCATTTGGAGCTTCACAATGGGAAGGAAGCCAGCACTGCTAAGAGGGTAGGAGGATGGGAGCCAGGCAAGGCTGTGACGGCACCCAGCACACACCAGGGAAACGAAGAAACCAAATGAAATCTCCTGGGGAGAGCTTGACACAGGGATCCTGGAATATTGAAAGAAGAGCCTGGAGACCGGGGTGGCCGTGTATGAGCTAATCTGCATTTTCCTATGAACAGCAATGTCAAGTGCCTTGCTTTGTACTATAGTATCTTTCCTGTGTTTCTTTTTGTTTGTTTTACTTTGGTTTGGTTTGGTTGGTTTTGGGTTTGTCGAGTCAGGATTTTTCTCTTTATAACCTTGGCTGTCCTGGAACTCACTTTGTAGAGCAGGCTAGCCTCAAATTCAGAGAACCACCTGCCTCTATCTCCTGAGTGCTGGGATTAAGGTGTGCACTACCACACCTAGCTTGTCCTGTGTTTCCTACAGCCTGTTAGTAAACTTCTTTTGGTAACTATCTCTTCAAATCTGTTTCTTCTTATTTGAAATGGGGGGCTTGGAATTTAACTCAAGGTCTTCTCCATGTTGGGCCAGGAGTTTGATCTACATCCCCAACCGCTGTTGTTAGCTATATTCATTTTTATTTTACATGCATGTGTGAGTCCTGTATGTTTGTTTGTTTATGCGCTATATTTCCTGCCAGAGGTCAGGAGAGAGCATCAGATCCCCCTAAACTAGAGTTCAAACGGCTGTGAGCTGCCACTGGGTGCTGGGAACTTGTCCTCTGCAAAAGTAACCAGTGCTCTGAACTGCTGAGCCATCTCCCCAGCCCCACCACCAACCACTCCTATGCGCCAAGGTGAGCTTTGGTGGGTTCATTTGTTGTTGTTGTTTTTTAGACGGGGGTGGCATATATCCAGGCTAGCTTCAAATTTGTTTTGTAGCCAAGGATATCCATGAGTGTATCTTGCCTTTGCCTCCTGCGATGTGGGATTCCCCTCTGTGTGCTATAGGACGCTGAGGACGTGGAGGTGAGTGGAAGGAAGGTAGATCAGAGCATACTCTTGGGACATCGGTACTCAGCCCCCTCACCCCACTTCCATGCACTGTTAGAGGAGCTCTTACAGTGAGGTACTGTGATGTCTCAGGCCCAGAGGTACAGGCACAGTCAGCCAGGACTAAAAGCTATGAGCGAAAATGAACCTGTCGCCTTATAAGCTGTCTGTCTCCGGGATTTTGTCACAGAGATGAAAAGCTAGCTTATCCATGTTCTTCAGCTTTCCTGATTTAGGTCTGTTTTCCCTCTGGACCTGAAGAAGCTTAAGGGTGCGCTAGTGTGGCTTCAAGAGTACTCAAGACATTACAGTAGTGTGCATGCAGGTCTCTGGAAAAAGAAAGGGGCAGCAAGATGGTCCACCAGGCAAAGGCACTTGCCACCAAGTTTGACAAACTGAACTTAATCCCAGGGCCCCACATAGGAAAGGAGAGAACCAAGTCTTACATGTCGTCCTCTGACCACACACATGTTGTCCTCTGACCACACATGCCTTGCACATGCACACCCCCATACATACATACACAACAAAGAAATGCATGCTAAAAAGAGTGGAAGGGGACAGAGGCTGCTCGAAAACAAACACAGTCAATGTTTTCACCCAGCCTTCCCCTGCCTTCTTAAGTTAACCAAGCTTTAAAAGACAACAGCAGTGGCTTCTCCGTTTCCAACCACATGGCCACATGAACCTTTTCACAGGTGTGTCCTGACCTCACAATCCATGTGGAGCCACAACATTTTCATAAAAGATATTTTCTCTCCAGCTATTTACCTCTGTGTACAGCTGTTTAAGTCACTTGGCCTATGTCTCTACAAATTTAGATCCAGGCATGGTGAAACAAGACCCCAGTTTTCACACCAGTAGGTACAATGGTTAGATCACGAAGCTTGAGTGTTGTAGCTTGAAAACCTGTCTGGAGGGCTGGAAAGTGTTTTAACAGCGCTAACTGCTCTTCCAGAGGACCAGAGTTCGATTCCCAGCACCCACATGGCAACTCATAACCATCTATAACTCCAATCGAGGGGACCCAACACCCTCTTTTGGCCTCTGTGATCCCTGCATGCACATGGTGCACAGATATATATCCAGGCAAACACCCATGCACATAACAAAAATAAATAAATAAAGGAAAATATTTCAAAGAAACTCTGAAATTTTAAGCCTTCTATCAGTGAGTACAGGTCACAGGAGGGTGCAGATGGGACATTCATTCCCCGTCATTTATACAGAGACAAGTGCCATGTGGCATGACATGACATGTGGAGAGGGTCTCCTCCCATGACACTCAGTGTGTGATATCTGTCCATACCAGTTGTCTGGCTCTAAAATCCAATCGGGAATCTAACAGTTCCCTCTGTTCTTCCACGACAACACTGACGACCAGAGTTAGCCTGGGCCGCCGAAGGCTTAAGGGACAGGACTGCCCCATTCCAGATGCCAGCCATATGCATGTCTTTCCTGCGTGCTGCAATGCAGAGGTTCCTCCCACTCTCTTCTGGAGACTGAGAGCTGGCTGGAATAGCTCACTAACCTACTGAGCGTCAGGCAACATCGTCTTTCGAGCAGCATGGGGCGCAGTTCAGAGTTTAGACCACAGGGAGGCAAATAAGGTGGTCTCTAATCCAATTTGACTGCTATCTTCAGGAAATGAAGAAATTGGATGAAAAAGTCATCACAAGAAGTTTGGGTCACATCACCACAAGCTAAGGAGGTTAGCTAGGAGAAAGGTTTTATGAAATCCCAACCTGGCCTCCACCCCCTACCTCCACCCCCCAGGCCTTTGATGCTGTCGAAAGCTTCATCTCTGTCTTGGACCAACGGAAGTTGTAGACAATCCCTTCTGTTGTTTGAGCCACTCAGTTTTATGTACTTGGTTATAAAAGGCCTGGAAACTGGGGCGAACACAAGGAGAAGAGGCAGGCATTTCGGCTTCTACTTGTTATAAGAATGTTAAATGTGGGACTGGAGAGATGGTTCAGCAGTTAAGAGCACTGACTGCTCCTCCAGAGGACCAGGGCTCAGTTCCCAGCACCCACATGGCAGCTCACAACTGTCTGAAGATCCAGTTCCAGGGGATCTAACACCTTCACACCAGTGCACATAAAATAAAGTAAATAAACAATAAGAAATATTTTTTAAAAAAAGAATGTTAAATGTAACAAAACTTGCATAACAAAATTCCCTCACTTGAGGGGCTGGAGAGATGGCTCAGCAGTTAAGAACACTGGCTGCTCTTCCAGAGGTCCTTAGTTCAATTCCCAGCACCTACATCATCACAATCTTCTGGAAAGGGCTCTGGTGCCCTCTTCTGTCAGGCAGGCATACATGCAAGTAGAATACTCATAAAAATACATAAATAAATGAAGCTTAAAAAAAATTACCTCTCACACTGTTCTCAAATGCTGGGAATTAAGAGCAAAGCCCCATCCCCTCCGGAGGGTCTGAGCATGACTGTTTTGTAGACATGAATGCATTTCTTTCTTTTTTTTTGTTTTATTTTTTTAAGATTTATTTATTATGTATACAACATTCCTTCCCTGTATACTTGCATGAGAGAAGAGGGCGCCAGATCTCATTACAGATGGCTGGGAATTGAACTCAGGACCTCTGGAAGAGCAGTCAGTGCTCTTAACCGCTGAGCCATCTCTCCAGCCCTGCATTTATTTCTTACAGGTGGCCTTGATCCTTCTCACACTCCTTCCACCCTGAGAGGGAGAATCCGACTGCTGGGGAAAAAACTGGATCTGCTGACTTCAGATAAGGTGAATGACTTCCCGGGGTGCGGGGGGAGGGGGGGACTGGGAGTGTCACACTTAGCAACCCCCATCAAGCTAGTAGGACATGTGACTGGTGCATCTGGGGACTCTGTGTGCCCATATGCAAATGAAGTCACTCTGTGATGTTAATTGGGTGTAGGGATCCTCTCAGGGACTTAGGCTGTCCTCAAGTGTGAGATGACAAAGATATGGGTGACTGTCCCTTACAGTTCAGAAGTTCTGTGTGTAAGAGGGTGGCTGTGTGATGCTGTCTCTCACCACCCTCTGTCTTTTGGGATTTTTTTTTTTTTTGCGGGGGAAGGGCCATAGCTCACACCCAGACCTACAGAGATAGGGTCTTTGTGGATGTAAAAGGAGCCTTGCATCCAGAGAGCTGCACACCAATCCTGATCTAAGCTGGACCAGTTTGGGAAATAAGAAAGAGGCACAGTAGGAATCAGGGAAATAAGCGGCCCTCTCTGCTCCAACTTGCGCACCGTGTGTGCGGCCTACCACAGACCACTTTATGTGCTGGGCAGATACTCACTTGACATCACTTTCTCGTAGTCAATTTACAGCAAGGCACGGAGAACTACTATATATAAAAATTCAGAAAGTGTGTCACGTGAAAGAAAAACCTGTTTTGAAGATAGTTCCCATCTTGTTATGTTATTGCTTCGTTGGTTAGGTTGGGATT
Source organism: Microtus pennsylvanicus (assembly GCF_037038515.1). Taxonomy (NCBI): domain Eukaryota; kingdom Metazoa; phylum Chordata; class Mammalia; order Rodentia; family Cricetidae; genus Microtus; species Microtus pennsylvanicus. The sequence goes on along the minus strand of NC_134582.1, from coordinate 80,608,359 downwards.
TACCAAAAATGACATGGTTTCCATCCCACGTGAATACTAATATTTCTTTCTCCCCTTAAGAAGAAAAACCTTTTTTGCTTTATTATTTCAACAAGTTATCAATCTTAGTTTTCAGCTAGTCCTCATAAATTCTAGTTGTTAGTACTCATATCATTTTTATGACATGGCACCAGACTCTCAAATAAATACTGACAGGAGCCAGGCTGGAATTCATGGCACAATGTGTCGTTTGTATAATCTACACCCCCCTAGAGATACATAAATCATGCATTCCTGTGTGACAGGACAGGAGTCCCCGTGTGCTCCTGCAAAGGAACGGCCCACACATCTGGGGAGTGTCAGAGCCCTGCTTCAGGAGGAAAAGCCCACTTGACGTGGTCATCTTATAGCTGGAAATGTAAGTCTCAAAGGAAAATGAGTACACATCGCTTTAAAAGGCCAGGTCCTTTCAGGGAGCGAAAGAATCCACACACACCATCAGGGAAGTAATCAGCTCTCTGGGTGGGTTTGAAATCTCAATAATGTCAGATGATGGAACAGTGGGAAAGAGAAATCTAAGAGACCATTGGAGTCAGCTCGTAGGGCGAGTTAAGTTCCAAGTAAATAGTCAATAAAAATCAGTCCACTTAGGTTCTTGGTAGAGATACATGCTAAGGAGACAATATGCCGAAATGTGGGGACAATCTGTAGTGGGGAGGAAAGCATCCACTGAGGAGAGGACAAGGAGTAGGAGCGGAACAGGAACCTGTCAGAGGACAGTGTTCTGGGCAGTGGGAGGACTGAGGGAGCTTTGTAGAAGGGGTGAGTAAGGGAGAGGTAGGAGAACCACAGAATATATAGGGTCAAGGCCTGATCACGTGGGCGTGCCAGCCAAAGGGCAGGTTATTGTCCTTTCTACAGATGACACAGTTGTGAGGGAAGTTGGCGAAAAGAGAGATGAGAATGGATGGTTTGGAAGGTCAATTCTCTGCCACCTGGAATCAAGCGGGAAGACTCTTTTGTTCTTCTTTGGCTTTTTGTTTTCTCGAGACAGGGTCTCAATGTCTAGCTCTGGATGTCCTGGAACTTACCATATGGATTAGGCTGGCCTCGAACACACAAAAATCTGTAGTTGGAGACTTTTCTCTGTCTCACCTGGTCCCACTGAACCTGTTTCTCTCCTTCCTGCTGGTCTCTACAGCTGCTTACAAAATAATCATTTGGAGGCTTAGTATTAATTATAATTGCTTGACTGATGGATCAGGCTTCTTACTAGCTAGGTCTACATATAAATTAACCTATTTCTAATAATCACGTGCCCTGTGACTTACAGGTAGTGCTCTAGCATCTTAGTCCTCCAGTGGCTGCTGGCGTCTCCCTGTCTCTACCTTCTTTCTTCCTCTAGCTCTGCTTGGATTTCCCACCTAGCTATATTCTGCCTTGCCATGGGCCAAAGATGCTTCTTTATTAACCAGTGGTAATAAAATATATTCACAGCATCCAGTGGGTATCCCACATCACAAATCCTCCTGCCTCTGCCTCCCAAGTACTGGGATTAAAGGCATGTGCCTCTACCTCTGGCAGGGAAGAGATTCTTAATGAGAACTATCTGGGTCAGGTGAGCCTGTGCACATGTCTGTATGGGGATTGTCCTGATAGGTAATAGGTATGGGAACGCTCAGCCCATGGTGAGTGGCACCATTCCCTAGGCAAAGAGAGGAGAAATTAACTGAGAGCAAGCAAGCAAGAATATGAATATGAATATTCTCTCTTCTTGAATGTGAAGTTGGGGTGACCAGCTGCTTGAATTCTGTCCTGACTTGCCCTCAATAATGGTCCACGATCTGGAGTTGTAAATTCTTTCCTAAGTTGCATTTGTTGGAGTAATTCATCCCAGCAACAGAAAGGGAACTTGAACAAGATGTGAGTTGGGTTTTTGTGTGTCTTCTTAGATGTCAGTTTGCATGTAACTTTAGAATAGGAAGAAGAGAATCCTAAGACACGGGTACAGGCTGCTGTGACCTTCAACTGTCTGGTTCGTAATGAAAGCATTGTCTGGGTCACATAAATTGGTTGGTTTAGAGTTATTTTCCAAAAACAGAGTCAACATATTTCCTGCAGGATTTAACATGGCCTGTAAGACAGAGAAAAGACTCAAGGAGGACACGAAATCTCCAGTCTTGGTGATATTTACACTGGGATGTAAACAATTGCTAAGGGGCTGCGAGGAGAAAGCTGAAATTCCTTTGTAGACATTCAGTTTGGAATAGCTCTAAACTCAAGCAGAAATGCTGAGGGTATCATTGCACGGGTGAGACACAGAGCAAAGGTCTAGACAGGAGACTGTAGTTAGCCACAGGGTTTCGCCAATCCCAGGCTGGACTCGAACTCACTATGACCTCCCAGAGTGACTTTGAATGTGTAATCCTCCTGCCTCCACCTAGCAAGTCCCAGAATGACAGACAGGCTACATTATGCCCCATTTTTAATGTGGTCCTGAGAGTCAAAGCCAGGGCTTCTTAAATGCCAGGCAAACACTCGACTAACTGGGCTGCAGCTCCAGCTTTTCATTCAATTATTTTACTTGAGATAAAGTCTCGTGTATCCTAGGCTGGCATCAAACTCGATGTGAAGCTGAGGTTATAGGTGGGAACCACCATGTCTGCTTTATGTGGTGCTGAGGACTGACTTGGGGCTTTGTACATTTTAGTACTTTGTACTTTTTCGGCAAGTGCTCTACCGACTAAGTTACAACCCCGTCTGTGACTGGAGATTTGAATTAGTGACTGTTGCTGTGTAGTTGGCATGAAACAATGTGCCTGCCTCCAGGGAACCAGGGTATTCCAGCATTTAGAAGCTATATTGGGGGCTGGAGAGATGGCTCAGAGGTTAAGAGCATTGCCTGCTCTTCCAAAGGTCCTGAGTTCAATTCCCAGCAACCACATGGTGGCTCACAACCATCTGTAATGGGGTCTGGTGCCCTCTTCTGGCCTGCAGGCATACACACAGACAGAATATTGTATACATTATATATATATATATATATATATATATATATATATATATATATGAAGCTATGTTGGTGTCAGGAACTGTGTTTCATGTCTGTAATCTCAGCACTGGGGAAGCAGGAGGATCATGAACTCCTTGACAACCTGGACTACAGAGTGAGATCCAGAACAACAAGAAGGAGAAGCTGAAAGGGAGGAGAGGGGGTCAGCGAGAGATGCAGGCGAAAGGGGGTGGGGAGCAGCAGCAAGGAGCAGCAGCAGCAGCCACCACTGTGTCTTTCCCACAGAACAGCTCCTCACACTGCTCTTTCCCATCCGCTGGCTCTTATATTCTTTCTGGCCCTTCTTCCAAGACATTCCCTGAGCGCTGGGATACATGGTGGTATAGATGTCCCACTTGGGGCTGGGCACTCAACGACCCTTTATTCTCAGGGCATTGACTGTTGGAGTCTATGCATTAGGGTCTGGAGAGATGGCTCAGCAGCTAAGAGCACTGGCTGCACTTCCAGAGGACCTGTGTTTAATTCTCAGCACCCACATGGCAGCTCACAGCTGTCTGTAATTCCAGTTCCAGGGGATCTGGCATCCTCACACAAACATACATGTAAACAACGCACCAATGCATATAACATAAATACATTGTTAAAAGGGAGTCTCTGCATTAAGCGTTGACCACACAAATGGAAGTTTTTCGATTGAGGCTGAGAGCAGCACTAATCTGATTGTTAGTTTTCATCTGAACTTTTCCATAGTCCTTTTTTGTTGGGAGGCCTTTTGCAATGGGCCAACTTAGTTTTTAAGAAAAGGTTTTTCCTTGGCTTGGAATTTTCCAGGCAGCCTAGGCCAGCAAGCCCCAGGGCTTTGCCTGACCCTGACGCCCTAGGTTCCATGCCTGGCTCTTTACATGGGTTCTGGGGTTTTAACTTGAGCTTCCATGCTTACAAGACAAGTTCTTCAACAGCTTAGCTGTCTTCCCAGCTTTAGAGAGGATTTTTAAAAGAAGGAATAAATCGTAGCACATTTGATTTGTGATGAGATTAACCCAGCAGAGCTGCAGCGGGCTCTGGCTGCAGGAGAGAGCAGGGAGAGAACGTGTCAGCAATCCTGTACAGATGGGCTTTGCTGACCTGAGCTTTGGTCAGTGTCTTGGACGGAGAGAAGAAAGAGACAAGTCTACTCAGCGAAACCTACAGAGGGTAAGGACTTCTGCTTTTCTCTGTGAAAGAAGAGGGAGTTCTGGAGCTACGAGCGAGGAGGCAGTGGGAAGAGGAAGAGCAGGCCCGCCATCCACTGGTGGGAATCTGGGGACTTGGGTCTACAGCCCCCAGTGGAGTGACTTGGTCAGTCAGTGAGCTGAGCTGGGTGAGCTCCATCCTGATCTAATGGAAGGGTAATGCTGGGAGAGCAGGCCAAGAGGTGGGCTGAGCCAGGATTCCTTCCCTTACGTCATTCAAGAAAACCATGCCTCTGTAAGCCTGGACAGAGCTGGGGAGGGGGGTAGCTATCCTCCTTCCTGTTCACTGCTGCTTCCAGATCATTCAGCATCCGCATCATGTGATCTTGATTCTCTTCCCACCTGTGCTATGCTTCAGGCTACCCTCCCCACCTGCCTTCCTTTATCCTTGCAGATCTCAGCCCCTGGTGTACTGCCACCTGCACAGACAGCATCGTCTCTGTTCTCACGAAACCTGAAGGAAATCCTTCGATCTCTTTGCAGGTTGTTGCCCATCTGGATTGGCCTTTCCTCCAGTTGCCATTCAGCATCGCAGGCAAGACAAGGACATGGGCACAGAATGAAGCAATGAGGAGAATCCGTTCTATCAGTGCTCCTGAACTGCTCAAATATGGGCAATAAGTCAGAAAACAAAAGCAGGGCTGTGGGCCAAAGAAGCCAAATACTTAAACCCTATGGAATATTAGATCTGACACACATGGCCAGGAAATTAAAATGTCACTGTTAACGCCGATCAGCAATGTTCAGAGGATGGGGAGGTGGGGGCGGGGGAGAATGGGGATTTTCTGGGATGTGGAGGAAAGGTCACAGAATGCAAACCTTGGAACAGAGTGCCAAGGAGAGATGGATGTGATGAAGGATGACCGCACATATGTTCAAAGGCAGTTCCCGGAAATTCCTAGGGGTATAAATAACGGATGCAAGGCCGTGGTGATGACTAGGACATTTCCAGAAATGAAGATGTGAATCTTCAGACTCGAAGGGCCTGCCAGCCTCCAGGAGAAGACATGAAAGTAAGATCCCATCTGGAACGTATGGCACAGCTGCAGAACTAGAAGGGTAAGGAGCATCCAGACATCACCAGGCAGAGAAGACAAGCCACTGTAAGAGACCTCAAGACTCCCAGCCCACCTCTCAGTGGCTCAAACACCAGGGAGGAACGGAGTCGGAAGGCGTTCCAGTAGGGCAGGGTGGATCATGGAGGATCTCACTCCATACCCCACTGGAAGGTAATGATACAATTATGCTGTGATAGGGTTTCTTTTGGTATGATGAAACACCATGACCAAAAGAAAGTTGGGGGGGGGTTATTTGGCTCTCACTTCTCCATCACTGTTCATTAGTGGAGGAAGTCAGGACAGGAACTCAAACAAGGTAGGAACCTGGAGGCAGGAGCTGGTGCAGAGGCCATGGAGGGGAGCCGCTTACTGGCTTGCTCGCTCTGGAATTACTCTGTCTGATTTCTTATAGAACCCAGGACCACCCACCCAAGGGTGGCACCACCCACAGTGGACTAGGCCTTCCTGCATCAATGACTTATTAAGAAAATGCCCTATAGGCTGTTCTCATGGAGGCATTTTCTCAGTTGAGGTTCCCTCCTTTCATATAACTTGAGCATGCTTCAAGTTGACCTAAGACTAGCCAGGAAAGATGCTATCATTGAGGTACATTAATTAGGGCCAGGAGGTGGCTTGGTGGATAGAGCACTTGTCTCCCACGTGAAACAACTTGACCTCAAAATTGGTTTTACTCTAAATACGGTCATCTAAAATGCAAGTCAAGAAACTTAGCAAGGGGCTGATGGGATGACTCAGAAGGCACTTGCCACCAAGCCAGGCCACCCAGGTTTGATCCCCAGGTGGAAGGAGAAAACCAGCTGCTGCAAATTAGTCCCTGACCTACGTTCATAAGCCCACAAGCACACACAAATTAAATAAGCATAATAAAAGATTAAAAGCTGAACAAGCACTGATAATAAAAATAAAAATCCCCAAGCATTTAAGATATGATAAAAAAAAAAAACCAAGGCCATACAATGTGGACTAGAAAACCTTGGGGGAGAATTAAAATACAGTTCTTTATGTGCTGGGTGCAGCGACACACGCCTTTGAGTCCCAGCACCCAGGAGGCAGAGGCACTTGGGTCTCTGTGAATTCAAGGCCAGCCACAGGCTTTGTTTTAACTTTATCCTTTACTGAAGATAATCAGTACAGATAGAAGCATGATGGGTGACTTTCAAACAAAACAGAAAAAAAAAATTAGCTCAGCCAAAGGGAAAAGTAGAATCAAAGAGAAAATATGATAAATTTGAGGTCTAAATTTGTTGTGAAAAAATAAATTCAGTCAGGCGCAGGCCACCCCAGGCAGAACAGACAGGCGGTCCACCTGCCCTGTTACCACACCCTCAGCTGTGTTCCCAAAAACCCAATCTGCTGCCACTCCTTCCCACCTCACCGCTTGTCCCCGCTGCCATGCCCCCACTCCCACCTCGGGTGGATATCTGCTGCGGAGATGCAGGCCATGCCAGTCTGAGGAGCAGCTGCAGGCCACGCCAGCCACAAGAACAGATAGGCAAACTCAGGCAGCCTCCCTGCTAGAGCAGAGACCGTGACGGTGGTCAGAACCCCAGATAGGCTGCCCATACAGAGACCATTCTCTCAGTGCCTACCCTAACTGTCCGAAATCCCTGATCCTTTTCTCATCACCATGGACCACTCCCCCAGTATGACAGAGAACCCCTGCTGGACCAAAGGCCACTCTAACCTCCAGAAGTCCCAACTAGGATGGAGACTTCCTGTTGAACTAGAGATCATCCCAGCTACCAGGAATCCACAATGACCGGAGAGCAAAGAGAAAATAGAAACCAAGGAACAAAACATCCGACAAAGACAAACTCAGAAATCAGCACCTAAACCTACAATTACACCAAACCCAGATGCTCAGATGCCAGTGTAAGAACACAATCAACAACAGCCAGGGCACTATGTCCCCACCAGAGCCAGCTATCCTACTATAGCAAGCTATGAATATCCCAATACAGCTGAAGCACAAGAAAACAACCTTGAACCCAACTTTAGGAAGATGATAGAGGTCTTTGAGAAGAAATGAACAAATCCCTTAAAGAAATCCAGGAAAACACAAACAACCGGGGGAAATGAATAAGCCCCTCAAAGAAAGCCAAGAAAAAAAAACAAACAGCTGAAGTCAATGAATAAAACTTTCCAAAACCTGAAAATGAAAGTAGAAGCACTAAATAAAACACAAACAGGGAATTCTGGGACTGGAAAATCTTGGTAAACAAACTGAACTACAGAAGCAAGCCTCACCAACAGAATACAAGAGATGGAATAGAGCGTGTCAAGCATTGCAGATATGGAAGAAATAGATACATTGGTCAAGGAAAATGTTAAATCTAAAAAATTCCTGATGCAGCACATCCAGGAAATCTTGGGCACTATGAAATGATCAAACCTAAGAATAATGGGAATAGAAGGAGGATAATCCCAACTGAAAAACCCAGAAAAAAATTATTATTATTTTATTATTATTATTATTGTGTTTTCAAGACAGGATTTCTCTGTGTAGCCTTGGCTGTCCTGGAACTCACTTTGTAAAGCAGGTTGGCCTCAAACTCAGAGATCCACCTGCCTCTGCCTCCTGGGCGCTGGGATTAAAGGCATGCGCCACTACTGCCCAGTGTCCCAGAAAATATTTTTAACAAAAATCATAGGAGAAAATTCTCCTAACATTAAGAAAAATGTGCCTATAAAGGTACAAGAAGCTAACAGAACATTAAGCAGACTGGACCAGAAAAGAAAGTCCTCTTTCCACATAATAATCAAAACACTAAACATACAGAACAAAGAAAGAATATTAAAAGCTGCAAGGGAAAAGAGCAAGTAGCATTTAAAGGCAGACATATTAGAATTACACTCCACCTCTCAAAGGACACTCTACAAGCCAGAAGAGCCTGGACAGATGTCCTGCAGACTTGAAGAGATCACAGAAGCCAGCCTAGATTGCTAGACCCAGAAAAATTTTCAATCAATATGATGGCAAAAACAAGATAGTTCATAACAAAGTCAAATTTAAACAATATCTATTCACAAATCCAACCCTACATAAGGTACTAGATGTGAAACTCCAACCCAAGGAGGTTAACTACACCTGTGAAAAAAACAAGCAAATAATCTCATACCAGCAAAACCAAAAGAAGGGAAACACACACACACACACTACCACCAACAACAAAATAACAGGAATTAAAAGAAATTATTTGTTAATCTCTCTCAATATCAATGGACTCAATTCCCCAATAAAAAGACATGGACTAGCCAGGCAGTGGTGGTGCATGCCTTTAATCCCAGCACTGGGGAGGCAGAAGCAGGTGGATCTCTATGAGTTCGAGGCCAGCCTGGTCTACAAGAGCTAGTTCCAGGACAGGCTCCAAAGCTATAGAGAAACTCTGTCTCAAAAAACAAACAAACAAACAAACAAAAACTGGATTTCAACAACAACAGAAACAACACAAAGTCTACAAACTTATTAAAACTAAATAACTCTCTACAGAATGACTACTGGCTGGGTCGAAGAAATTAAAGACTTTGTACAATTCAATGAAAATGAATTCATAGCATACCCAAGCTTATGGGACACAATGAAAGCGGTGCTAAGAGGAAAGTTCAAAGAACTAAGTGCCTACATAAAGAAGCTGGAGAGATCTCATTGCAGCAACTTAACAACACACCTGCCAGCTCTAGAACAACAAACAAACACACCCAAGAGGGGTAGATGACAAAAAATTATCAAATTGAAGGTCAAAATTAATAAAATAGACACAAAGAGAATAATACAAAGAGTCAATGGAATAAAGAGTTGGTTCTTTGAGAAAATCAACAAGATAGACAAACTCTTACCCAAACTAACTAAAAGACACAGAGAGAATATCCAAATTAATAAAAATCAGAAACAGAGAAGGACATAACAAGAGACCCCAAGGAAATTCAAAGAATCATTAAGTCATACTTTGAAAACCCATACTCCACAAAATTGGAAAATCTAAAAGAAATGGACAACTTTCTCGATAGATTCCACTTACCAAAGTTAAATCAAGATCAGATAAACAATTTAAATAGATCTAAAAATAGAAGCAGTCATTAAGTCTCAAAAGAATGAGCCCAGGGGCAGACAGTTTTAGCACAGAATTCTATCAGATTTTCAAAGAAGAGCTATTGCCAAGACTCCTCAAATTATTCCACAAAACAGAAATGGAAAGAGCATTGCCAGATTCATTTTATGAGGTCACAGTCACCCTGATACCCAAACCACACAAAGACTCAACAAAGAAAGAAAATTACAGACCCATCTCCCTCATGAACATTGATGCAAAAGTACTCAGTAAAATCCTTGAAAACCGAATCCAAGAAAACATCAAAAAGATCATCCATCATGATAAAGTAGGCTTCATCCCAGAGATGCAGGGAAGGTTCAACACATGAAAACCAGCAAGTATAATCCACCATATAAACAAACCAAAAGAAAAAAACAAACAAAAAACATGATCATCTCATTAGATGCTGAAAAAGTCTTTGACAAAATCCAATACTCTTTCATGATAAAAGGCTTGGAGAGATCAGAAACCCAAGTGACATACCTAAACACAATAAAGACAACATACAGCAAGCCAACAGCCAACATCAACTGGACAGAAACTCAAAGGAATTCCACTAAAATCAGGAACAAGACAAGGTTGTCAACTCTCTCCATAGCTCTTCACTATAGTACTTGAAGTTCTAGCTAGAGCAATTAAGACAATCAAAGGAGAACAAGGGGATGCAAATTGGAAAGTAAGAAGTCAAAGTACTGCTATTTGAAGATGATACAACCATCTGTTAACTACAGTCCCAGGGGCTATAATCCCCTCTTCTGGCCTCTGGAGGCACTGCACACATTTGGTGCACATACATACAGGCAGATGAAACACTTATAAACATAAAATAAAAATCAATCTTTTTAAAAGTGCAAAACACCAACCTACACTTGTGCTGTTGGAGGAGTCTTTATTTAACAACTGAAGTCTACTGTAAGCTACATCATTAAGAACTTAAGGTGAAAAATGTATAGTGCATTAAAAACAATAAAAAATTCTTTCAGTAAACTTGTTCTGAGTTCTACTTCTGCATCTGTCATTCTGTTACACCACTTCAGTGTATAAGAGCTTGAGGCTCTTATTCTAATTCACAGTAGTACGAGTGGGTTTTTTTGTATGTGTGTATGTATGCATATGTGTTTATGTGCACACATGTGTATGAGGGACAGAGGCCAATATCAGATGTTATTTTAGTTAGGTGTTCTATTGCTGTGAAGAGACACCATGACCATGGCAACTCTTATAGCAGCCTTAGCTGTCCTGTGGGTGCTGGGAACTAAACCCCTGCCCTTTGGAGAAGTGGCAAATGCTCTTAACCACTGAGCCATCTCTTTAGCCTCCTGCTTTACTGAGACAGGTTCTCTCACTTAATCTGGAGCCCGTGGAATGGGAAACACTGGCTGGCTAGGGAGTTTTAGGGCCCTTCCTTTCTCTGTCTCCCCAGTTTAGGATTACAGGTACATACCCTGATGCCAGTCAAAGTGTTTTCAGATTAAGAAAAGAATTCTATGATTTCTGGTTTCCCAAGGGTTTCTACTTATCCCAAGGATTTTATTAGTTTGTTTTTATTTTATTTTGTATTGTGTTTTTGAGACAGGATCTCATGTAGCCCAGGCTAGACCCAAACTTGCTTTGTATGAGAATGACCTTTAACCCCTGATTTTCTTGCCTCTACTTTCCAAATTCTGGGATTACAGGCATGTTCCCCATGTCCAATCAGGAGTTTAATAGAAAGAATTAGGGCTCCCATAACTATTGACAGATGGGAAAACAGATTCACAGATTCATGAAAAATTTTGGCCTGTGTGGTGGCACGCGCCTTTAATCCCAGCACTCGGGAGGCAGAGGCTGGTGGATCTCTGAGTTTGAGGCCAGACTGGTCTACAGAGTGAGTTCCAGGCCAGCCAGGGCTACACAGAGAAACCCTGTCTGGAAAAACAAATTGGCCTGATTCCCAACTGGATCTTTGTAAACTTGCTCAGCAAATGTGTAGGAGTGGCCAGTACAGCCTGGCAAGATGCACAGGATTCAACATCTGGCCACTTGATCTGTTCCACTTAACGTCTCGCCTCTTTGATCTTCCTGATCTCTTACAAGTGTCTTTCATAAGCAGACACCATCCCAGGAGCAGCCAGGACCAGCTTCTGGGAGCCGAAGACTCTGATGATCTTGCAATGTGGGGGCCATGAGTGGAGATGACACAACACCGCATCCCATCAGGTTCCCTTGTTACTTCTTTTTCCGTCCAAATCCAGTGTACTTGCTCATATCCCATCCTTCCCGTTCCTACATCTTCATGCAAAATACCCAGAAAGACTTCTTTTACTTAACCTTAGTTTTTTTTAAGACCTGTTTTTTTTAATTAGTTTCAATTGTGTGTGTGTGTGTGTGAGAGAGAGAGAGAGAGAGAGAGAGAGAGAGAGAGAGAGAGAGAGAGAGAGAGAGAGAGAGGTGGGAGTGTGGGTGTGGTATTGTGGTATGGTGTGGGCATGTATTTGTGTATTGTGTGTTTGTGTGTGGTGTGCCATGTGAGGGGGCTGTGCAGGGCTGTGTGGAGGTGTCGGCAGCAGAGAGCAGAGGATTCAGATCCTCCTAGAGCTGGGGTTACAGGAGGTCGTGAGCTGCCTAACATGGGTGCTGGAAATTGAACTCGAGCTTGGGTTCTCTAGAAGGGCAGTCCATGCTCTTAGCCATGAGGCCATCTCTCCTGCCCCTAGGGAGACTTCTTGGCTGTTTGTCTGCACAGTTCCTAGTCACCCTCTTGTCTGAAAATGTGACCACTGAGCAGGAGCACATGGCGTCTGGGTTTTAGTGATGAGCAGCATTCAGCGGTAGCATATGCTACCAAACTTCCTGGGGTCCTCCTTTCTCTGTCTTGAGTTCTATGAGCACAGGCCTGTCCCACCACACTTGGCTACAGACATGATGTGCATGTATGTGCACACATGTGTTTGCATGTGGAGATCAATCTCCAGTGCTGTGTCTTAGGAGACTTCCAACTCGGTTTTTGAGACACAGTCTCCCACCAAGAGTTATGCTTACTGGTCAGGCTGGTTGACCAGTGAGCCTCAGGGATCTCTCTGCCAAGTGCTCAGATTCTAAGTGCTATATGACACACATGGGTTACACGGGTTCTGGGAATCATCCACGGGTCCTTATGTATGCTCAGCTAGCACTTTACCAGCTGAGTTATTTCTCCAGCCCCTATAGAAATGTTTGGTCTCATGTCATTGGGATTTATAGCGGGACCAGGACAGCATGCTGAGTGGTAGCCATGACCAATGACTTCATTTGTTTACTTCTCTGAGCCATGTGCTGACCACACAGCTGGTTAAACATTGTTTATGAAGGTGTCTGTGGGGGCATTTACAGAAGGGATATACCGTTTGAATTGGTGGACATGCAGAAGGCAGACTCCCTCTACCATAACCCAAAATGTTGGTTGCTATCCAATTTGTAGAGGGCTTGCACTGGCCAAAAGGTCGAGGACACTTGGGTCCCTCAGTCTGATTTAGAACATTTATGCTCTCCTGCCCCTTGAATTCCTGGTCCTCAGGCTCCAGGCTCAGGATGATCTCTGCCACCTCAGCTCTAGGCCCTTGAACTGGCTTTCTGTTTCCAGCTTGTAGACAGGACACTGTGAAACCTCAGAGTCCATGTCTTTGTTAGGGTTCTGTTGCTGTGAAGAGATGCCATGACCATGGCAACCCTTATAAAGGAGAACATTTGTCTGGGACAGGCTCACAGTTTCAGAGGTTTAGTTCATTATCCTCATGGTAAGAAGCATGGTGTCATGCAGGCAGACATGGTGCTGGAGAAGGAGCTGAGAGTTCTACATCTTATCCCACAGGCAACAGAAGCAGACTGTGTGCCACACTGGGCATAGATTGAGCATATGAGACCTCAAAGCCTGTCCAATAGTGACACACTTCCTCCAACAAGGCCACACCTACTTCAACAAGGCCACACCTCCTAATAATGCCACTCCCTATGGTGCAAGCATTCAACCACATGAATCTGTGAGATCATTCCTATCAAACCACTTCACTCCACAAGCAAATGAGTCAGTATCTTTTAGTAAACTCTATGAGTTGTTGAGATGGCTCAGCAAGTGAAGGTCCTTGCTACCAAGGCTGAAGGCTTGAATTTGATCCTTGGACCCCATGTGGTAGAAAGGAGAGAACCAATAGATCTCCACACACATGCCTTGATACCACCACCCTGACTCAGAAGTAAATAAATGTAAAAAGATAAATAAACAAACCTCTGGGGGCTAGAAAGATGGCTCAGTGGTTAAGAGAACTGCTTGCTCTGCAGAAAATCCTGGTTTGATTACCAGCACCTACCTGGTGGCTCATGACCATCTGAAACTCTGGTTCTAGAAGATCTTGGCTCTCGGGGAACGAGACAATCTCATGATGCACAGACATACATGCAGGTAAAACACCCATACACACAATAAATAAGTACATAGATAGACAGACAGACAGATAGATAAGTACACATAGGTGTACCTCCAAATGTTTCTCTGTGAAGCTATACAGGAACTTTAAAAGAGTCTTCAAGTCCTTTTGTACTTAGCACACCAAGCACAGAGGAACGGACTAGGAAGTGTAGCAGATTGGAGAAAGGCCGATGGGTAAAGAGATAAACTCACTACTAGAAATTTCTCAGGAAAATATTAGGATTAGGAAAGAAGTGTGTGTGTGTGTGTGTGTGTGTGTGTGTGTGTGTGTGTGTGTGTATTTCTTTGAAACAGGGTTTCTCTGTAGCTTTGGAACTTGTCCTGGCACTAGCTCTTGTAGACTAGGCTGGCCTCGAACTCACAGAGATCTGCCTGCCTTTGCCTCCTGAGTGCTGGGATTAAAGACATGAGCCACCACCACCTGGCTGTTTATATATTTTATCATCTTGTCTGGGACAATTGTTACTCCATTTGTGTTGTTTGCCTAATAAATGAAAAGCAACAAGGAAATACCAAATAATATGGTTTTTCTCTTACAGAGCCAAATACCCCTCCCAATCTCCAACTCCAGATATGAGGACAGACCTCACAGTTATAAACCTGGGTTACGGGGCTGGAGAGATGGCTCAGTGGTTAAGGAGCATTGCCTGCTCTTCCAAAGGTCCTGAATTCAATTCCCGGCAACCACATGGTGGCTCACAACCATCTGTAATGATGTCTGGTGCCCTCTTCTGGCCTGCAAACATACATACATACAGAATATTGTATACATAATAAATAAATAAATATTAATAAATAAATAAACCTGGGTTACAGTGACTGTACACAGAGACAGGGCATTGGATACAACAATTACAACCTTGTCAATAACAGACGCTCAATGTGAGCAGCACGTGTCTCTGAATATTGAGACAAACAGAAAGTGACAGAGAACACGTGGTCTGCTTGGTTAGATGTTTGTGATCTTGGCCTAGGTGGAGATGGGCTTCGTGGGTCTGGCATTTGAGACTCCGAACTTTAGGTACCAGAGCACACTGTCCTACTTAGCCTGATCCTGAGGACGGGTCTTGCTTGAGACATGGACGCCATATATGAAGGCTGGATCAGTCCACTTCTGCTGAGCAACAAATGATCCTTCCAGTCAGTGTCTTAAAGGAATGCCTGTTCATCACGTCACATCCTCTGCGGGTTACACATCCCTTATCCGGTGGGACACAGGGCTGGGCTCACCTGAGGGCTCAAACGGGGAAAGGATTAACTTTCAAGATCATCCAAGAGGTCCTCCCACCACCCCAGGGAATGACTATAGACCCTCATTCATTCTAGACAAGCATTCTACCACTAAGGTATACCCTTCCTGGTTTCTGTTGTTATTGTTGTTTGGTTTTGTTTCTTTTTGAGAAAAGGTCTTTCTAAGTTGCTGAGGCTAGCCTTGAACTTCTGATCCTCTTGCCTTAGCTTGTTGAGTAGCCACCAGGCCTAGCTGTTAGCTCTTGATGGATCTTACAATTTGTAGAACTGAGGCTCCTGCTCCATATTGTCTTGGTGGAGCTCCTTGCCTTGATACGTGCAAGTTTGCTTTGGCAAAGTCACTAAGGATACAGCTCAGAGGTACAGTATGGGTTCAGAATACTCCAGGAAGCCAGGCAGGGATGGTGAAGGTCTATAATCTCAGCACTCAGGAGACAGAAGGAAGTGGCTCTCTATGAGTTTGAGGCCAGCCTTGTCTACAGAATGAGTTCCAGGACAGCCAGAGCTACACAGAGAAACCCTATCTCAAAAACCAAAACAAACAAACAACAAAATACAAAACCCAAGAGAATAACCCTGGGAGGAAATAGTCTGAGAAAAACCCTAAACTCTGCCCTCCACGACACTGATGAAGCCTTAGCGCCGAGCAAATGTCCAGACGAAACAAGTGGTTGGGTGGGCTAACACAGCTTCAAACACGATGCGGTGGCAGATCTGGTTTCTGTGTTTTGTTTTCTTTTACTGTTTTCTTTTACTTCCCCCACTCATCAGCCAGGTAACACATTGACACCCTAAGTTTTGAGGGTACATACGATGCTACAAAGCCCAGTCATCACACCTGTGAATCTCAGGGGACCCGGAATCATATTTATTTATTAAAGATTTGTTTGTTTTTCTTTATGAGTTTTCTGCCTGCATGTATATCAGGGCGCTTCATGCCTGTTGTCTGAAGAGGCCAGAAGAGGGTAGCAGATCCTCTGGAACTGGAGTTAGGGCTGGTTGTGTGTGGCCGCGTAGGTTCTAGGAACTGAACCTGGGTCCTTCGCTAAAGCAGTCAGTGCTCTTAATCACTGAGCCACCTCCAGCATGTGGATCCTGGTATTTAAAAAAAAAGTCTAAATGGAAACACCTGAATACTGACTAGAAGTAGGGGTTGGAATATATGTGGAAATCATCACATTTGATAAGCACGACCAAGGTACCAGAGCTATAGGGGTGAGGCACAACCCTCCCTCCGTGTCCACAAATTCCTTACCCATAGATTCAAGTAAAGTTGATTGGAAAAAAATATTTGAAAACTGTTCCAGAAAGTTCCAAAAGCAAAGCTAAAATCACCAAGCACGAAGCCCATTCCATCCAGGACAGTGGGACTGTTTTCTGTTGTGTTTCATGTCTGTGTCTTGGTGCTCCCTGCAACAGCTGCAGTGTGTGTGTGTGTGTGTGTGTGTGTGTGTGTGTGTGTGTGTGTGTGTGTTGAGCATGTGCAGATTCAGTCTCATCATCCTCTAGACGACTGTCCAGATGTATGGGGAGGAGGGGTGTGGGCGATGACTGTCCAGATGTGTGGGGAGGAGGGAATGTGGGTGATGACTGTCCAGATGTGTGGGGAGTAGGGAGCGTGGGCTCTGTGACTTGCGTACTTAGGGTTTTCTATGGAGAGGATGGTGTGTAGGCTCTGCAACTTGGGTACTCAGGGTCTTTGGCTACCTCCAAGGTGGTTCTGCAGCCAATGCATGATGGATACCAGGGGACAGCTGTGTCTTATTTCTTGGAAAGGTGGCATGGCATAAAATCTGTAACCCATTTTATAATGGCACAGAAAAAATGCATACATAGCCCTGTGTTATCAGAAAAAAATATAGATCAAGTTATGAGAATATGAAAATACTGTCAAATAGTTTATTAATTTTTTTTTAGAATTTTGCTTTCTTATAAATATTTACAAAGCTACTTATTTTCTCATCTGTTCTTGACTGGGCTGTGTCCTTTCCCCTCGAGCTAACACTGGGCTCACTGAGCATCTGCACTGTGGCTTCTTGTCAAACTGAAAGTGTTAGCACACTTTCAGCTTTCCCTGAAGGGACGTTGCTCCTTCTATATCATATAGATTCTTTTATACATCCTATACTATATAGATTCTTCTATAATCCTATACCATATAGATCTTTTTTACTATTTTGAGAAAAGATTTCTTTGTATAACAGCCCTGGCTGTCCTGGAACTTGCTTTGTAGACCAGGCTGGCCTTGAACTCAGAGATCCACCTGAGCACCTCCATCACCTGGCTACTATTTAGTTTCTATACCACAATCCACTCATGATCCAGGGCCTCTCATGATCTTGTACCCTGGCTGGGCACAATGGCAGATTTGCATTGGGTGTTTCTGGCCAGAAGGGGCCATAGTAGTTTCCAGCAGGAGCTGAACGGGGCAGATCAACACCTTTCTTTCTCCTGGAGAACCTAGCCTGGAGCAGTGAGGTCAAAACTGACCACACAGCAAACTGAGTGGCGTGGAAATCTGGGACAGCTAATCTTAGCTATTCTAGTCTCTACCAGGGCTAAGCAAGGAAATAAGAGATTAGGAATCGGGACTGGGAAGCTAGCAAACAGATTTTGTTCTTAACCATTTCAGACAAAATCTAAATGTTCTTCTGAGTGGATTTTCTTGGCAGGGTATCTACGAATGTTAAAGCAAAACAATCCAAAACCTGAAAACTTGGGGCTAAAGTGTTGGCTCAGCAATTCAAAGCGTGTGGTTCTTCCAGAGGACCCAAGTTCAGATCCCAGCATTCATGTCAGGCAGTTCATAACTGCCTGTAACTCCAGCTCCGGGGGACCTGACACACCCTCTTCTGGCTTCATCAGTTCTCCACAGACACGAGCACAACCCCCGCACAGGCCCCTATATATATCGTATGGATAAAAATAACATACGCCTAAAAATACCCTGAAAAATAAATCGAAAGTTACTGAATTTACTGTGGATCAAAGCATTGAAGTCCACCTGTAAATATTTAACAAGCCCCAGATTTGCCTCGCTCCACACCACACGTGGGGCTGAAACAAGTCATTAAGTGACGCTGCATGTCTTCATATATGCATAGAGCAGTAGAAACAGGTCTAAAAACACAGCCAGAATGTGCGAGAGATCCTACAGAAACAAACGAAAGCGCGGGCATTCTCTGTGGGCACCGATAACAGGACTCAGACATTTTTGGGGTTTGTCTCCAACAGCAGCAGAGGAAAAAGGTAACACACAGGATGGTCAGAAAGGGCACCAGGGGAGCAGCAACCTTTCCATGTGCAAGTGACATGTAGGTAGAATATGCACAGGGGGCCCCTTATCCCTCCAGCCCTACAAGCCGTCTAATCAGGGAAGCACACCACATGTCCTGCACTGCAATTTTTAACTGGACGGCTGATACCGTGCCTGAAGTACTTGGGATCCCCCCACCGCCTCTGAACGAGCCAGGCATTACTTATGACAGCAGATATGTACCTGGAAATCTCGGTGCTGGTACATGACACCAGCTCGGCAGTCATCTAGGAAGCCTGGTCCAGCATAAAGAAAACTCGAGTTTCTTGGGTGGAAACTTCCCAGGACCACATGGAGTGGCTAGTGCCTGGCAGTACTCATACAAGTGAAGACCAGAAGGGTAAGATCCCCCAGCAGGCAAGAGTGGAGCAGCCTTGTGTCTGCCAGATTGAGAGTGCTCACACTCTGTCATCTGCACTCTAAAACAAATTCAAGAAAGAAAAAAAACAACAAGCCTCACCTCTCCTTTTTTGGTCACGTCAGCTTTTCTGTGGTGGCTTTAAAAGCGTCTTTTCTTCCATGACATGCTAGGAAAGGCACTCCTGGAGCTGCGGTGCAGTTACAAATGAGTTCCCCACAACTGTTTTTTATTTCCATTTTCTTTCACTGACTGAGAATGTAAATTGAACTCCAGAGCTTTTGGGCTTTGTTCTGCCTCTCTGTGTGGAAATGTGTTCCGAATTAGAGTCTGCGGGTAAAGCAGAGTAGTCCTGAATGTGGCCTTGCAGCTTTTGAACGGCCCCCAGAGCCAAGAAAAGACAGAGCGCAATTTTATGAGCCCCAGATGGTGTGGTGGGTGTCGCGGATGTCTTTATGTGGGGAGGTCACGGGTTCAGGTTCCATCTGGAGGGAACTTGGGGGAGCCCTTCTTCGTATGGAGAGGAGAGAGATGGGTGCTTGGGCAGGAACTGTAGCCACCTGCAGGCTCAACAATGCTGCTTTCCCAGCCCAGCCTTGTGTCCCCGGCAGGCAGCTGTGGGAGAAGAGGCAGAGACTGAGAACAAAGGAAAGCCATCAATTCTGTCCCTGCCACCTCTGTCTCCAGCCACTGTGTTGGGAAGATTCTTGAACCAGCTTTTCCCTTGCTTGCTCTTGGGCGTCAGTCTGGGCTCTTATTACCTCCCTCCTGAAGCCAGCAGAACTGATTTGACATGAGACTCAGCCGGAATGCTGACTTTTTGACATTGAGGTATGAGGTTGTCAAGTTCGAGTTGGAGAATCATGTAATTGAGTAACAAAGTTTATTTTTTTATTTTTATTTTTTTAAATTTATTTATTTATTACAGATTTGTCTCTTCCCCGCCACCGCCTCCCATTTTTCTCCTCCTCCCCCAATCAAGTCCCCCTCCCTCATCAGCCCAAAGAGGGATCAGGATTCCCTGCCCTGTAGGAAGTGCAAGGACCACCCACCTCCATCCAGGTCTAGTAAGGTGAGCATCCAAACTGCCTAGGCTCCCACAAAGCCAGTACGTGCAGTAGGATCAAAAACCCATTGCCATTGATCTTGAGTTCTCAGTATTCCTCATTGTCCGCTATGTTCAGGGAGTCCGGTTTTATCCCAGGCTTTTTCAGACCCAGGCCATCTGGCCTTGGTGAGTTCCCGATAGAACATCCCCATTGTCTCAGTGTGTGGGTGCACCCCTCGCGGTCCTGAGTTCCTTGCTCATGCTCTCTCTCCTTCTGCTCCTGATTTGGACCTTGAGATTTCAGTCCGGTGCTCCAATGTGGGTATCGGTCTCGGTCTCTGTTTCCTTTCATTGCCTGATGAAGGTTAATATTCAGGAGGATGCCTCTATGTTTTTCTTTGGGTTCTCCTTCTTATTTAGCTTCTCTAGGATCACTAATTATAGGTTCAATGTCCTTTATTTACGGCTAGAAACCAAATATGAGTGAGTACACCCCATGTTCCTCTTTTTTTAAAAAAAAAAGTAGCAAAGACAAACAAACAAACAAAACCTCAATGTTCTAAGTATTTTTATGATTTAGGGCCATATTTGTAGCTGTCTCTGGTTGCATGAGGCTGGTGGAGGGTGGGTGGGGTACAGTGGGCCAAAGTTTGGACTTGTCTGCTTAGGCCATCAAGACACGGTGGTCCTTAGAGAGGGAACCATCGAAAGGAAGTTGTTAAGACCAGTCTCTGCTGCAGAAAGTGGTTACAAATGCTTCCTGTGACACGGTTAGATTTGACTGGAAAATACTGCTAATGTGGCAAAGGTATACGAATAGCTTTATGGCCACACTTAATTCCTGCCTCTCCTCCTCCTCTTCTCCTTCTTGCCTGGCTTCTAGCTCACAGAGATCTACCTGCCTCTGCCTCTTGGGTGCTAGATTTATTTATATATTTTGGTTTTCCAAGACAGGGTTTCTCTGTGTACTCCTGGCTGTCTTGGAGCTTGTACTATAGACTAGGCTGGCCTTACACTCAGGGATCCATCCACACCTGCTTGCTGAGTGTTGGGATTAAAGGTGTGTGCCATCACCTCCCAGCAAATTTTTAGTGATTTTTTTTTCTGGCAGTGGTAGCATTTGAATCCAGGGCCATGAACTGTCAAGATGAGCACTCATCCACCAGGCTGTCTTCAGCCCTCAAGTGCCACCACGCAAGAAGGGGCTTTAGCAGCCTGAGCATGGCAAACATGGCAGGCAGATTTTGCCATGTGTGGGGCCTGCTTGAGTCCCTTCAACGCCTGGCTCCTTTTCCTTTTAATGGAGCAGAGGTGAGTGGGGGCTCTCAGTGGATAAAACAGTGCTGCGCAATCCCAAGGACTAGCATTTGGATTCTCAGAACCCATATCAAAGCCAGACAGGCATGGCAGCATCTGCAGTCCCAGCCCTCAGTAAACAGACCGTGGGGCAGGTTGGCTAGCTAAACCAGCCGAGTTATTGAGCTCCTAGATCACTGTAATATGAAGAGAGGAGAGATAAAGGAAAATACCTACGTTAATCTCTGGCCTCTATGTGTGTGCACACAGCATACAGTCACTCATATACATGTGGATGTATCCATGTGCACACACCACACATACACATAGACACACATGCCTGAAACTTCGTCGGATATGGTGGCACACACGTCATCTCAGCACTTGGGAGGTTAAGACAGGACTGGAATTTGAGTCTTGCCTGGGTTACATGGTGAGATCCCATCTCAGAAAACAGTCTAGCATGGTTCAATGCCGGCAAACTCAGTACTTGGGAGGCAGAGGCAGGAGAATCAATTCAAGGTCTGTGAGTCTGAGGCCAGCTTGGCCAGCTTAATCTCCATATATTCCAGGACTACATAGTGGGGTTATGACACGAACAAAAAGACAAAAGCTTGAATTGGAGTGAAGTACACAACATCCTAGATGCCTCATCATAGCCATTTAAAAAAGATTTATATTTTTATTCATATATATGTGTCTCTCTGTGAGTGTATGCACACCTGAGTGTGATTCATATAACTGTGTTTCTCTGTGAGTATATGTATACCTGAGTGTGGTGCCCTTGGAGGCCACAGAAGACCCTTAGAGCTGGAGTTACAGGAGTTTGAGAGCTGCTGGATATGGGGTTGGGAATTGAACCCTGGTTCTCTGCAAGAATATCAAACACTCTGCTAGGTGGTGGTGGCGCACGCCTTTAATTCCAGACACCAGGGCTTTATGTGGACCCTTGTGGCAGCACGGGCCACAGACTACAACACAGACCCCAGCTGCAGTAGGACCATGGACCCAGACATGGTCCTCGGCAGCCCCCAGGGTCTGGATATCACCATGGCCCCAGGTAGCAGTGAAGGCCATCCAGATCGGCTTGATCCTAGAGACAGAGTAGCCCTAGGACACCAACAGGGTCCCAGGCAACAGCCCAGCCCCGTGGAATACACATGGCCCTCAATGTACCCCAGTATATACTAATAAAACACTCACTCATATATCTTAACTTAGCGATCTCATTTATTATTTATTCTTGTGTCTCTAAGTGTGCATGTCTATTTGTGTACATGGGGCGGTCAGAGATGGCCCTTGGGTGGCATTCCTCAGGAGCCATTTTCTTTTCTTTTTTGAGACAGGAAACTCAGAGATCCACCTGTGTCTCTGCCTCCCTAGTGATGACATTAAAGACGTTCACCAGGAGCACCTGCCCCCCTTTTCAAATCTTTAAAAACATTTGTCTGATTAGTTGAGAATTTCATCATGTTCACCCTCCCTCCCCCAAGGGCACACATGTTCCCTTTCAGCAGAGCATTCTGTTGTCTCTCCTCTGCACCTTGGTCAGCATTTTACCTGAGTGCTCGGGATCTGAACTCAGGGCCTCACGTTTGAGTATTAAGCACATCACCATTGACCCACCCTCCTCCCCTAGCCTCTCCCAGCCTCCCCCTGGCCTCCTACATTAAAATACTACCTTAGATAGTCTGCACCGTGACGCTAAGCCTTTTTTCACACAGTGAAAATCTTGCTTTGCTAGAGAGACGCAGTGCGGTTCCTACTCCTGGTGCAGGCGTGCACAGTGGCTTCCCCTCGGGCACTCACTCACATGTGTCTTTACATTGGTATGGTGTTAGGCAAATTATTTTGATAGCTTGTAAAATAGATTTTATTCATATTCTCCTTTGGAAAACAGTACCACCAGGAAAACGGGATCTGTTAAATTTTGTTTAATATGGTAAAGTATTTTAATTTACTTAATGTTTGGCTTTGAGAAACAGGGTTCCTTAAACAAACTCGCTCAAGACCTCAGCAGGTCGCGTGCTGAGTGCTGGATTAGATTAACCAGTTCTTGTCTCCTTACCTAAGTAAGGAGGGCAGGATTATTAGCTCCCCATAACAACATCTGTTCACCATGTTTTGTTAAAACTTGGAATGGAACTTTAACCAAAATCAATTTAATTCAAAGAGTTCTTTTATGTATGTATGTATGTATAGACAGGGTTTCCCTGTAGCTTTGGAGCCTGTCCTGGAACTTGCTCTGTAGATCAGGCTGGCCTCAAACTCACAGAGACCAGCTTGCCTCTGCCTCCCGAGTGCTGAAATTAAAGGCATGGGCCACCACTGCCCAGCCTTATATTTTTTCTAAAAGATACATTTTAGCAGGGTGTTGGTGGCATATACCTTAATCCCAGCACTCAGGAGGCAGAAGCAGGAAGACCTCTGAGTTCAAGGCCAGTCTGGTCTACAGAGCGAGTTCCAAGACAAGCAGGGCTACATACACAGAGAAAGAAGCTCTGTCTTGAACAATCAGCAACCAAAACCCAAAACCAAACCAACCAAACCAAACAAACCAACAAAAAACCATTCTATTGCATGTGTTTTTACATACTTGCGTGTATGTGCACCTATGAGCCAGGTGCCCAAGGAGGCTGGAAGAGGGCTTGGGACCTCCTGGAACTGGAGTTAAGGCAGCTGTGAGCCAGCATGTGGGTGCCAGGGACCCGGGGCTTCTGGAAGAACAGCGGGCGCTCTTAACCATCAGTTTTCATCTCAGCTCCCAGAAAACCCTTCTGACAGAAGAAAATCATGATGGGAGGAGACGGACTCCCTCAAGTTGTCCTCTCTGCCCACATATACACACACTCACACATGCACACACGCTCACACACAGATGCACATACACGCTCACATACACACTCACATGCACACACACACATGCACACACGCTCACACACATGCACACACACGCTCACATGCACACACACTCACATGCACACACTCTCTCTCTCTCACACACACACACACACACACACACACACACACACTACATAAATGTACAGGATGTTTAAAGAAGTGACCCTTCAGAGTATTGTTATTCAAGAGTGTCGGGAGAAAGGCCCTAATACTAGTTGCCATGCAGTGAACGTGGTGTGACCCTACGTTATTTGTTCTTGTTCCTCAGAGACTGACAAGGGTGGAGGAAAGGCCCCTTTCAGGAGACAGGGGAAGGGATTTCTGTGAGAAGATCCTATTTGGATTCCAAGCCCTCAGAGATTCTGGTTGTGTGGAAGGCTCCTCTCCAGTTTCCAGAAAGTAGTGCCCCTGACTGTGACCTTCCGAGGCTGAGAAGCTCAGGGCCAGGCCGCCAGGCCCAACCCTTTACTCCATGCTACGATAGGCCCAGGCCCGTGTTACTCGAGACTCTCCAGAAAATCAGCACCAGGGAGCCACTGTCATCCAAAGACTTGGGATGATCTCGGAAGTGAGCAGGCACAGCCGGGGTTCAGGGGTTGCTATTCGGGGAGAGCAGAGTTAACAAAGTAAGAAGAGCATTTCCCGGAAAGGCGGGGCTTGAGGGGGAGAGGAGGAGGGTGTTTGGGTGGATGACATCTGTTCCCTGACAAAAACTGTGATTACAGAATAATGAAGTTCAAAGCGCGCATCAGCAGAGAATCTTGTTCAGGTGTCTGTGCCGCAGATCAAGGGAGGTAGGTGATCTTGCCCTGTGGGGTGGTGGGCAAGGGACATAGGGGTGCAGACTCACCACCTCCTGACTCAGCTAACAGAAGAAAAATACACCAATCCAAAGGAAAAATGAAACCAATTCAAAGCAACAACAAAGCCTTGTGTCTAAGTGTTTCTACTGCTGTGATAGACCACCACGGCCAGAAGCAACTTGGGGAGGAAAGGGTTTGTTTCCTCTTAAAAGTCTCAGGCCTCTTGAGGGCTGCTTATCTATTGATTCATTTATGTGATTTCTGTAGAGCTGAACCCAGGGCTTTGCAATAGGCCACATAGGCTCTCCACCACCACTGTACTACCGTTCCCAGTCCCCAGGGAATTTCGGTTTATTTTAACTAACACTTTAAAGAAGTGTTTTTATTTTTAATTTATGTTTCTCTCTGTGTTTGTGCCACCACGTATGTGCTGGTGCCCACGGAGGCCAGAAGAGGGCATCAGATCCTCTGAAGCTGTAGTTCTGTGTTTGTGAGGGGCCCAAAGTGGGTGCTGGAGTAAATCTAACGCATTCCCACGGCGACTGCCTTAGGCAGAATGATGAACCTAGGTCCCTACAGCACGGGGCCCCAGCAGCCCACTGTGGAGCCTTGCCACCAACTGCTCCCTAAGTGTGCCTGCCTTCCTGACTTCCCGCAAAGGAGTTTTCCAGATTGGTTTCCTGCAAAACTTTTCTAAACTCTGCTTACAAGGAAGCTTAAGCCAAGACACAAGTCAGTTGGCTCAAATTCAGCTAGATGCCCCTGCAGGAGTGCTCTTGCTGTCTTGTCTTATGCTGCAGGGACTGGGGGGGGGGGGGGGGGGAAGGAGTCCACCATTTGGGTGGAGAGCTTCCTGGCTGTCACTCTGTGAGTCACTAATAGTGCCAGGAAGAGGAGAGAAGCCAGGCAGATTAGTGGGTCCTTGTAGGCAGTGCTGTTTCTCCGGGATTTTATTTTCCACTACTTCTTCCTTCTGCCTTCTGTCCCCCCTTTGGATTGATGGGTAGATGAGGAAAAGACAGGAAGTAGAACAAAAGGAGATCCAACTGGGTCTGGCTGTTGTCGTTGAGGGAAGTTCCTTTCTCTGTCTGTTTTCCTACCTTTAATAGGATTTGGTGGTGTTTAATTGAGATGTTATTTATTAGACAGTCTGAGACATTACCCTGTGGGTATATACTCTATATAAATAACCATGGGTGATTTTGAGACAACTCTGGGAGTGCAGAGGACTCACTGGTCCCCTAACAAGTATGGATGAGAATCTACACAAGCTCCTGTCTTTGACTAGCTCTCTCCTGAGAGACTTCACAGCATCCTCATAAACAGGAAGACCCTTGCAAACCCCCATCAGTCTCCCAAAAGACAACATGCCTGGAATAGCGTTTCTAGTGATCATCAAGAAACAGCCAGAAAAGGCCATTTCTGGAACACTGTGAGAGAAAGCTGTGAACGCCTGAGCTGGGACAGGGTCACCTGAAAAATAAACACCTCTGTAACCAGGCCGCAGTTATGTAGCTGCTGCTGCACGGTGTGGAGGGGCCAACCTTATACCCTCCTGTCTGTCTGCACGGTGTGGAGGGGCCAACCTTATACCCTCCTGTCTGTCTGCACGGTGTGGAGGGGCCAGCCTTATACCCTCCTGTCTGTCTGCACGGTGTGGAGGGGCCAGCCTTATACCCTCCTGTCTGTCTGCTGCTGGGGTGAGATGGACGGAAAGACTCTGGGTTAATCTCTTGACCACAAGAGGAAAGGGACAAGGGAAGTCCCTAGACACGGATGTGTTGGCACCACCAAGGCCCACCGAGGTAGGTTACTTCCGGTTCCTTTTCACTCATTTGGTAAGTATTTATTGAATAGTCTGTTTTGTGTCCTTTGTCCTCCTCGGGGAAGAAACTAAATATTGACAAGAAGCTGGCAGTGTAATTTCTGGACCAGGAAGGCCACCACTACAGAAGCAAGGTAAAAGCTAGACAGCAAAGTCAAGAACTCATATGACACTTACTTATTAATATTTAGAACCCATACAAAGTCCCCAATCATTTCAGGACACAAGGCCTGCTGCAGCAGCACCGTCGCAGAGGGGTGGGCAACAGAGCCCACAACCTGGCTTCAAATAATCAAGTCCAGACGCGTTGCCCAAAAAGAGCTTGGCACCATCCACAGCCATGACCTGGATCATATTTCAAAAGTGTCAAATCAAAGTTGCCCCGCAAAAGCCCAGTTCTTAATGACTTCCTTATGCCTTTCACATCTGAACACAAAAGTGGGGTGTCCTTTGGGGAGTAGAATTCAGACTTAGGAACACAAACCCTAGCTGGTATGATCCTTTGTGAAACTCACACCAAGGGGTCGGCTGTGCACCGTAAGGTTATTTACCACCTCACTTAAACGTTTGCCATGAAAGAGTCACATCTCAGAGTCATTGTAACATTTACAGAGGAAAGGGAATGAGAGTCGGGGTGAAGTTAGTAGGAATCTGGGCATTTAGGCATATTAAAACCCCACCAAGGTTCTGTCACTGTACCCCAGTGCCATGAAGAGTGAGATTACTCTATCACGTCTCACGTTAAATCCTGGTGTCTTTCCTGGGGGCAGGCCAGCTAGGGGGACTGGCTGGTCTATGCAGATAAAAATATCAGGATAGTTGGTAACAAGGGTTAATCCTTTCAAAGAACAGAAAAGAATTCTTCAAGTTGATCAGCAAGGCACAGAGAGACAGGCAGAGAGATGGACAGACAGATGGGAGGATGGACTGTGAGATGGGGTGCATAGCGGGATGGATGTTGGGGTGTCTGGAGAGGGCTTAAGTTGAAAGTAATGCCATTAACCCTTTGACAACAGAAGCTTCCCGCCTTCAGGTCACCTGTTCAACATGACGATTTCATGTAACCTTACGTGTTTGGGAGGCACTCACTCAAGAGTTTAGGGACATCTGCCGGACGGAAACTTTAAGGTCTTGACGTTCTCGAAAATGAAAACCACCCTGTTCGTTCATTCAGTTCGCAGATATCAGAGTCCAGTCTGCACTGAGGACAGGAGGAACTTGGTTCAGGAAACATGGATGGCTGGTTCCTGTCCAGTCCCACTTACAGAACCATGCACAGTTAGGAAGACAGCCTAAGCTGAGTGTTCCCGTTTCATTTCCACAGCTATGACAAACACCCTGGCCAGAAACAATTTTGGGGGAGGAAGGGTTTATTTGGCCCACAAATCCAGGCCACATCCCATCCTTGAGGGAAGTCAAGGCAGGAACCCGAATGAAGGAGCGGAGGCAACTGTGAGTGTGTGAAGCCCCGAGTGGACGTGTATTGTTCACACGCCACATCAAGGACACCAATGCCTCAGCCTCTTGGTAGCGGCAAAGCCTTCCCTGGGTGAGACTCAGAGGGATGGCAAAGCTTCCCTCAGGGCTCTGAATGCAAATATTTGACCAGGGTGTGCAAAATTTAGCAAGTGCAGCTTTCTGCTAGGGGGTGTCTTCAGAGGGAGGCTGTTCACTCACAGAGATCTCCTCCCAAGACTACTGAACCCCTCCCCATGTGCGGAACCTAATAAACACACTGAAGTTCTGTAACTGGCCCCCAGACCTTAGCCCAACTGATGCCATGATGTAAGGACCATTCAAGCCCTGGAAACTAGCACAAAGGCAGAACCACTAGCCAAGATGAGGACAAAGACCTAATCCACCAAAGTCCATAGTTCTGGCAAAATGCCTGAACGTACTGACCTTGCTTCTGTATTCAGCTTCTGGCTAACTGTTCTTGCTGACTTAGGTGTGTAAACTCAGGATGTGGTTTTTGTTCTTAAAAACCCATCCTGAGAAAGGCTGGGGACTTCACTCAGGTCTAGAACACCCAGTGTAGCCGCCAGCGGGCTAATAAAGACTTTCTATTGGCTTGAAACCCTGTCTGAGTGGTCTTTTCTGGTGGGTCCCCCACAACTGTTCTGGGTTGTGGCCTGAGAACTACTTCTCCATTAGAGTGCACACCCCAGCTGATCCCCCTTTTCTGTATTGCCTGTGTATCTGTACTTTCTTGATTCCCTTGCTACCCCTAGTCGGGGTTCCGGGACGCAAGCCTGGCTGCACCTGAGGGCAGGCCAGCTTGCTATGACACACACCATTACTTCTGACCAAGGAACCCACTTCACAGCCAATGAAATGACGGAAGAACTACGGAGGGTGATGTTTGCTGGCTTACGCTCAGCTAGCTTGCTTAGGTAATTCAGGACAATCTGCCTAAGGAAGGGAGATGCCCTCAGTGGGCAATTAACAATTAACAATTAAGTCTGCCTCCTGCTAGGCAGGTTGATCTAGGCAGTAACTCAATTGAGATTCTTTTCTCAGATAATTCTAGATTATGGCAAGTTGACATTTATATAACTAACCCGTGTAGCAGAATTAATAAAAACAGAAATTGGGGTTCAACCTGAAGATCTGAAAAGCAAAACAGCCAGCCACTGTCTCCTACCTTTACCTCAGTCTGAAATGAAGATTTTGCCTCCAGGAATCTCAGAATGAGACTGTGTCTGAGAGCTGTCTCCTCCTGTCTTATATTCCTCTCCAGTGCCAGGATTAAAGGCATGTACCTTACTGCTCAGTTTCTATGGCAAACTAGTGTGGCTAGTGGGATTAAAGGTGTGTGTCACCGCTGCCTGGTCTGTAAGGCTAACCAATGGGGCTCTTCTAATCTCTGAACTTCAGGCAAGCTTTATTTATTAAAATACAAATGAAATATCACGACAAACCTGCACACCAAGTATGGTGGCCTATGACTGCCTACAGTCATACTATTTATTACTTGGGATGCTAAGGCAGGAGGATCACAATTTAGGGTCCCCTGGACTACAGATTGGACCTCATCTAAAAAAGCAGAATGAAAAGAAAGAAATGAACACCCTGGGAAGAATCCCTGGGCAATGGTACAAGACTCTGGGCACCTAGAGAAGGCAGACCCATGAGCGTGCTTAGAATCTAGGTGAAACAAGGTCTCAAATGCCCGCATTTTCCTTTTGTCTCCCAGAGGACTCCAGACTAGAGGGCAAAGATGCCCAAAACCTGATAGACACAGAGGAGGAGAAGGCAAAAATCACATGGAGAGCTCTCTCCAACCCCACAACAGGGCACAAGTAGTCTTCGAATCCCTACTGGGCTGACCATCCCTTTTCTAGAACTGGGTAACTGGCTGTTGGGCCAGACAGCCATTGAGACAGCATTAGCAAAGTGGGCTGTTGCCTTGCTTTGAGTCTAATTGCCTGAGGGGATGCAGGCCCATGGCTTCATTTCCTCCCATCTGCCATGGCAGAAGGTGGCCTTGCCACATAGCAGCTGGGACAGAGAAGCAACTTCTGTTCTGCCAGAAAGCAACACCAGAGGCCCAGGAAGAGCCATAGAAACGCCAGAGAAAGTAGGCCAGTGAGCAACATCACGAGAGTGGGAAGGCACAACTGGTGTTAGAAGCACGGGACGCAGATGCAGGCCAGAAGCCAGTCTCTACTCCAGAAAGCTGAGCCTCTGCTTATACAGGAGACTCAAGTCCCAGCAAGAGTCCCAGAGCAGAAGAGCCGACATGTCCGGGATACAATGAAAGCCACTGGTCCTATGAGCACCCGGGGAAACCACACGTTTAACGAGGAAAACAACCACCAAAACCTCCCCATGCAAGCCCTGAAATGAATCACGTTGACATCACTTCCAAGGACTGAAAGGGTCGCAGTAAGAAAGCTTCAACAGATTCCCTTGAGACAAATGAAAACCAGTCTCAGCCCAGCTCTCAGCAAACAGACACTGTAAAATATGGAAATCATCGGACAGAGAAACGCAACTGAAGCGAAAAAACGTGTTGGACAGACATGGTGTTCAGCAGGGATGGCAGGAGATGAAACCGAAACACATGAAGACCTCTGCAGGATGCATCTGGAAACCAGAGAAAAACAGGGAAAATAAACCAGACACGGAGAGCCTAAGCTGCCTGGAGGAGTCTCACCCCCCCACACCTAGACTACCTCACAGCCGCACATGTAGAGAGTTCCAGAAGAAAGTGGGAAGAAGCTGGGGCTCAAAAGTCCCCAAAGGAATGGTGTCTGTCAGTCTCTCAAAGTTGGCCAGAGACGGAAAACCTCAGAGTTCTAAGGGTAAACAAAGCCGAATAGAATAAACCAAAACCAATGGACACCAAAAACACAAGAGTGATGCAACTGCCAAAACCAAAATGAAATAAAACAAAACCAAAACCCAACCAACCTAAACAAACATCTCTAAACAGCCCGAGATGAATGCAGTACCTATAGAGGAAGACTCACTGAGTGACAGAAGATCTGCAGTCAGAAACAACACAAGTTAGAGGCAAGGTTTTCAAGTGATTAAAAAAAAAAAAGACTGGGGGCCGGAGAGATGGCTCAGTTGTTAAGAGCACTGTATGCGAACTGAACTCAGGACCTTTGGAAGAGCAGGCAATGCTCTTAACTTCTCTGAGCCATTACTCCAGCCCCCACCTTTTTTTTTTAATTTCTATTTATTTATTTTATTTTATTTTAGAGAGAGAGGATTTCTCTGTGTAGCCCTGGCTATCCCAGAACTACCTGTGTATACCAGGTTGGCCTCAAATGCAGAGATCCATCCGTGTTTGCCTCCTGAGTGCTGGGATTAGAGACCTGTGCACCACAGCTTAGCTTCTTCGGTCTTCTGCT
Organism: Microtus pennsylvanicus; assembly: GCF_037038515.1. NCBI lineage: Eukaryota > Metazoa > Chordata > Mammalia > Rodentia > Cricetidae > Microtus > Microtus pennsylvanicus. Next base: position 80,576,861 of record NC_134582.1, on the reverse strand, counting down.
GGTGTCTAGTCTGAAGTGAACAGATGTCTGTTCAAGTCTTGCCTGAAGCTCACACACTAGCTGGGCCTGATCTGGGGGTGACAGTGATCCTGAACTTTGAACTTCCTGTTCGTACTACATGGGCCCTCTGAAGCTGGAGGGAGTGCACCGACTGGAAGAGGTAGCCAGGAGTTAAGTTGACCCATTGTTTCTGGACCTCTTCTTCTCAACAACAGAAGTAACTGCTGTTTGTAAACGTCTTTGAAAGCTTGTGTCCTCTCTCTCATCCAGGCTTCCTTCCCTACCTGAGGACCAAACCCAGGGCCTTATGCTTGCTAGTACTCTCCCACTGAACTAAGTGTCCAACCCTTGCTCTAGCATTTTAAGAGTCCTCCTTAACCAATGTTTAAGTTAGTAGCAACCTAAGAACTTTAAAATAGTATACACTCTTTGGTTGAGCAGGGAAATGCGACTAAGAAACTAAATTATTTTCTAAAACAGAAGGAAACCACACAGGGAAAATGAATAGTGCCTCCGACTTGCAGAAAGGTTGAGCTGAGCATGTAGCTATACAAACAGACTCATTTTCAGGAATAGGCTCTTGGAGGTTTATTTCACTAAAAACCAAACAGAGCAGACCCATCCCCGACAGGACCGTACCCTCACAGCAGCAGCAATCACAAGGCACGTATGAAATAGAAACATTCAAAATGTCACAGATCACTTAAACAGATGCTAATCCACCGTTAACATGGATGCACATCATAAAATGACATTTAAACGACCTGATTCCTCTGCCTGTGCAACAAGAGAATGAATGACGGCCTTCCACGCACACGCTCTGGCCTTCCACGCACACGTTCCGGCCTTCCACACACACGCTCCGGCCTTCCACACACACGCTCCGTGGCACATACCACAAGCCTTTACACCACTCAGCATGTTCGCCAAGGAGAACAGCTGCCAGTGTGCAGCTCGGAAGTCACCTTCAGAGCATCCCTGTTTTTCTGAGGCATCTGGACTTTAATAGGATGAAAGAAGTTCTTATTTTCCTCAGCTTAGGAAAAGCCCACGGTTCTGTGCTCCTGGACAAAATCACCATGAAACAGAAATCTGATATATTCAAAAATGCCCAGGGCATGATTCATATTTGGGGACCAGAATAATCCTCTTCCCAAAACTGACGAGAGAATATTAAAATATAAAGTCAGTTACACAAAAATAAACAAATGTTCAATTCAGATTATTGCTTAGGAAGCACTATGAATATTTTCAGTTAGTGAAGCTCAGAAATGATAACATCAATAACTAGTGCATAGAAGGTTCTGGAATTCAAATACATTATATGAAATTTCTAACTCACAGAAAGTGTTCTCCGCAAGCAGTCACCACTGAGGGACTTGGGAAGATTCAGTGGACTCCCTCTCCCACAGTAACTGTGATACCCGCTGAGTTCCTCTTAGCTGAGGAGGAGTGTTTATCAAATCATTACCACAGGCGGGAGGAGGAAAACTGAAGCTCCAGTTTAAACAAATATACATGACAGAGAGTAAAGCATCCAAACGGACCAAATGGCACACTGTACAGTTACACGTTGTCTTCTGTCTTCCTCTACAGTCAGCTCCTGCATTACAAACAAATCCATCCATTGATTAAGGCTGTGTACTCAAGCCACAGCTGCACCACGGGGCAGCAATCCACTCCCTGGCAAACTGGAGGTCTCCAAGTAGTTCGGCCTGCAGGCGATGTGGCAGGAAGCATGGGGCTGCAGCCTACAGCAGCACAGCCTGGGCAGCCTCCCTGATGGTGGACGCAGCCCTCTCCAGCTCTTCCTCTGTCTGTTCCACTGTGACCACAACCCTGATGCTGAGAAAGACAAAACACAGTGAGGTGGGGTCACACGCCAGTGCTGGAGACTGTTACGGTTCTTCTGGAAGCCCACCCGTGGTCCTTCCACCTGCCGCTGCTTTCCTACCGTGCAGCAGCAGCAGCAGCGAGTAGCTGTGAGAGGTTATCTGCGGCCTAACACCATCTCTGAGATGGCCATGGGCAGAAGCTATGCCTCCTGGCCGTCCTCCTCATCGGCAACTACTCCGAGGGTTTGTACTGTGCTTCCCAGTCTCAGTGGGAAAGTCCTCGGAACAACCTACCACTTCTGCAGTCCTGCCCCAAAGCAAGAAGTCAGCATTTCTCACATCAGTGACTGCCTGGTTGTTCTTGTTTAATAATTCAGCTGGAAACATGAATGCCCACATCAGAGAGAAAAGCAGACATGTTCAAGTTCCTTAGGAAACAGAAGCTGATGAGGCAACGCTCCTCCTGTCCTCTGCCAACACTGGCTTTAAGCACCAGGCATGGCCACCAAGGACACAGAACAAGTGTGTCTCCTGTCTTAGCCCTGTGCACTTACAAGGAAGCAAAGAAGCACAGGGACGGTGGACACAGACAGGACAGAGTTGGAACTTTAACTCTTTTTGAGCAGTTCTTGAGTGAGCTCAGTCCTGACGAAGCCTTCTGCATGTGAGACCCCTCCACCCAGTAGGGAGTCTGTGCCCAGGTCCATGGCATCTTATTCTCTGTGCTCCAGGCTATACCTGGAGGTTTTCAACCACTGCACACCCAAGACAATTAGTGTCTCATCTGCTGAAGACCATGGTGCCCACCAGGGTCCTCTTGAGCAGATACTTCTTGGCCCAGGGCCAACAAACCCTCTACAAATCTCATCCAGCTAACACACTCAGCTAGAGCAGTGTAAGGCCTATGAGCTCGGCATTAGCCCACAGCGTGGAAACGTTACATACAACAACTCGACTTTATATGTCATGATATGAGACTCCTACTAACATGAGCAATCAAATGCTTATGGGAGAGCAAGTCTGAGGGAAAACCATCAGAAGCTAGGGACTGTCTGCACTGACTCTCCGAGGTCAGGGTGTCACCTGTTCTAGGAAGTCTCCATCGTGCCAGTCTCCTCTGTGACCTCTGACCTAGGACTTTGGTGTCAGGGTGTGCACTTCCTCTGAACAGCATAGGCATTTTGAGGGCAGACTTGTGTCTCAACAGCCTATGTGCAAATCCCCATCTCCCCCTTGCTTTGCAGTCCTGAAGTAGCTTTGGGGTCCACAGCATGATGCATCCAGACTCCCACCAGGACAGCTAGGAAGGTGACCACATCCAGGTTGCTCCCTGCCTCGAGAGTGTCTTTATAGCACAAGTTAGGGTTGGACTCCAGCTGTTATTAGTCGCCAAGAGTCTGTCGTCAGTTCACTCTTGGGTCTCCAGACGACCCTTCCAGTCACCTAGGAGGACACTCGGTCCTGAGATGCTCTTCAGGGAAAATGAAAACCATCTAGTTGAGAGCAAACCCATGAATGTGCTGTACTATAAGGACATTCTTATCCTGCAACAGTCTGTAATGTTTTCCAATACATCTGTGCTTTAACGTTAACCAACCTTGGAGGAGGAAGGCATTTCTCGTCCTTGTCCAAGTAGCGTGCCTGAGTCAATGCAATGCCCTCGTTCATGCACTGCAGGGAGAAAGGGGTATTAACAATCCAGACTTAGACCACAGTGCAGAGATCTACGCTGCCTTCAAAGTACAGGCTGTTCATAGTTCCACGCAGAGTTCTAGGAGATAAAGCACATATGCCCCCACTGGACTCTCAAGGTGAATCCTTCCTTTGGACTCAGACCTTCTGTGATGGTGATGTGCTGGGCTATGGAGTCTGGTAGCTACAGACCCTGTGTGATGTCTGAACACTTGGGAGAAAAGACTTGGCTCCCTAGAACTGCAAATCTGATTCTACACACTTTGACCCATTTTTCAGTTACACAGACATAGAAGCTAGAGACAACATTTCACACAACATAGAGTGAGGACCCGGGGAGGCCAGGAGCAAAGGCCCATGTGCAGACAGTGTTGGCAGGACTGCCTCAGTGAGCAACTGCAGGAGGACAGCCACATTGAGACCGTCCATAGTTCCATCTTGGCAAAGCGCTCCCAGGTCCCAAGAGTTTGGCACTGAAAACGACTGTTCTGAGCTGTCCTGTGCATTAGGCACCCACTGATTACCTGTCTAACTGAAAAGACCTCCACTGTACACAGGAAGCCCAGACTCTCGAGCGAGGCGGCAGTATGTACAGACAGAGTTCCTTTTGGGTGATGGCAAGTTCTGGAATGAGACAGTGAGAGCTGCAGAACCCATGAATACAGCCTAGGCCCCTGAAAGGCAGACTTCCCAGGGTTCTACTGGCTGTGTTCCCTGTGGGTGCACGCGCACACTTAAGTGCACACATGGTGCACAAGGGAAGGCTGAGTCCCTCAACTGCCCATCAGTAAAAGCATCATCCCAAAGAAAGGTGGCCACAAGCTGCAAGGAAAGATGGAATACCATGCAGATGGCATCAGAGCCGTGCGTTCACTTCAGATCCAGGGAGAGAAATTGGAAGTGTGCCATCATCTGGACATCTGGCCTGGCTGTGCGTCTAGCCTGGCTGGTTAAGAGACATCATAAACCGGAGCTGTTGTGAAAACAATGTCCTGACCAACAACTCAACATAAACCTGGCGAAAAGTTCTCAGGTCTGCAAAGGGTAATGCAGGTTACTATACCCCAACTCCTTCTCTAAATACGGGGGGGGGGGGGGGCAGGGGCAGGAACTGGGAAGACTTAGAGTGGAGGCTGTGAAGAAGCTATGAGGCTCTCCTTCCAGGCTGGATTTCACAGGATGATTTCCCAAGATAGCCAGTGATGTAAGTAAGAGCCTGCAGCCCACACATGAGCTTGGGAACTGTTCAAGGCCTTGCATCCTTAGTATTATTTGACTCCTGTGTGTGCACACATGTGTGTGTGTGCATCTGGAGGTGAGAGGACAGCCTGGCTGTTCCTTTGCACATACCATCCAGCTTTTTGAGACAGGGTCTCTCAGTGGCCTGATGCTTACCAGGTAGGCCCAGCTTTCCAATGCTGAGACCACAAGTGTGTGCTGCTATGACCGGCTTAAAACCAGAGCTATTGAAATCAGATCCATACGGCCCGAAGTGTTGTGGTTTGGATGAGAACAGACCCATTGGCTCCCAGGTGGTGGAACTATTTGGGAAGGATTAGGAGGTGTGGGCTTCCTGGAGGAGGCGTGTCACTGGGTGTGGTCATTTCTGCTATTCACAGTGTAATCTCTGCCTCCACTTGTGGATTAAGATGTGAGTTCTCAGTTGTTGCTGCCACTGTGCCTTTTCTCCACCATTATGGACTCTTAACTCTCTGAAATGGCAAGCGCAAATTAAACACTTCCTCATAAGCTGTCGTAGTCGTGGGGGTTTACCACAACTATAGAAAAGTAACTAACACACTGAGTCCTCTCTCAGGGCCCATCTTTAGGTTTTCTTCTGAGAAGGTTGGTGCAGGCAGTCTGCTCATGCCCACTACGTGCACATGAGCCCGGGTCTCTGAAAGGCAGCTTCCCTGTGCTGGGGAAGAGAGCAGGGTGGGGCTAATAGAGAGCAGATTTGATGCCATGAGGGTCACTCCAACCACGGACAGTGCACAGGCCACAGGCCAGGGGAGACAGGAAACAATGGGCTCCTTTCGTGGGCCCCAACAGAGGCACACAGCTTTTATAGGGCCTCTGCTCTGTGTCCACTGACGTGGTCCTCCAATGCGAGCAATCCTGTTGAAAACAGCAGACCCAACAGCCACATGGATGCAATGGAGTTCACTCGAGCTGCCCTGGCTTGTCTGTTTAGTTCTTCTAAGTGTGTGCACCTGCTTTCACCTTTGTGTAAAAACTCCAAGCACAAGTTTATTTTCACATCTATATATACCTAGGGTAAAGTACTGAGGTAGTGAAAGGCTAGAGGGATGCTCTGTCCCTCTAAGGAAGTCTGTCTTTGCTCAGGCCTGCAGAGCTGAGCCTGTGTGTGATATGCCCTTTTTCAGTCAGGCAAGTACTGCCGGCCTGATCATCATGCTCTGACGTGTGTCCTTCATTATGAATTTTAGATTCTGCTTTTTTGTTTTTAATACAGTGGAGGCCAAGAGGTTGTTTACCATGTGCAGCCCTGCACAGACTCACTCCAGATCATACAATTAAAACATGGTAGAACGAAGGATGGCCCAGGAAGCTTAAGCAACCACTAGAGGTCTTGACATACCAGCTGCACACTGAATATCATGTGACCAGCCAGTGGTATTGTCTCAGGGCAGTAACAGGGTAGAATGAAACCTTTATTCTTCCTCAAAGACATAAAGGGCCCGTGACAGGTTCCACAGGGAGGTTGCATGACTCCAGATGTGAACATCCCCAGAGCCGTAGCACACTGGAGTTCTGTAGCACACTGGAGCAGGAGCCTGAAAAAAAAGCAAGAAGGTGCCAGGAAGGCTGCTACTGATGGGAGGAGGGGCCAAGTGACTGTGCAGTGAGCACATAGAACCAACTCCTTAGCAGTAATTTATAAAAACAAAAAGTGAAACACTGGTAAACTTAGTAAAGAGTTTGGTCAGGAGCAGTGGCTCACACCGCAACCCCAGCACTCAGGAAGTTGAGGCAGGATGACCTATGAGTGCGAAGTCCAGCCTAACTACACAGTGAATATCAGGTCAGCCTGGGGATGACAAGAGAGGCACCTTAGCTCAGAAAATGCAGACACTGAGTGGAAGAGTGTTCTGCAGGACTGTTCAGGAGAGAAGCTGAGCACAGACATACACAGGAGGCAGCAGGTTCACAACTTCAGGAGTGAGTGATGCAGGGGAGAGAAGACCGTTAGCCAGCACTTCAGACACCACTTGAGCTCAGCAGGGCTGTCTGGAGGGTCATGGTGACCTGGTGACCACCTCCTCCTGGCACACCCCACCATTTGCGGTAGGGAGGTATTCCTGGAAACGAGGTGAGTAGTGGTGCTCACTACACAAGGGCACACTTACTTGAACTATGATTTCCTGAAGCAGCTTCACGTCCTTCTCCCGAGACCCAGTGCTCTCTTCCAGCTGGAGGTGAAGTGCTGGGGACAGGGGCTCTCCCACCACTTTTAAACCAGAAATGCTGCAGAAACAAACAAACATGATATCGGGACCCTGCAGGCTCACAGAGATCCCCCCCACACACAGTGTAACTGTCAGAGCAGGGGTCGGGGCTCAGGGCGTCATGCTTGCCTAGATGGGTGAGGCCCTGGGTTCAGTCCCCAATACCACACAGAAAACATAATAAATAGATAAACACCCAGCCCTGTCAAGGCCCCTGGACTAACAGCAGAACTGGGGATGTGGAAAGGAGCTACACTGCCTGGCAGGATTCCATCTTGAGAAGCCGTGTGTTGGGCAGTGCCTCCCAGTCCAGGAAAGGCCTGTGGTTGAAAGCTCCTATCCATGGATGTTGTGGCCTTCTCAGTCTCCTGTGAGTCTGGGCATCATTACTGCTCGCCCTACAAGGTCCCTCTTCTCAGAGCCCCTCAGCCCTGGGGTTGGTCCCCCAATCTCTTCACCAGATATACTCTCTTGTTCCCAAGAACGCTGTCCATACTGACTTCCAGATCACATTGCCTTTCTGGAGGGACCTCTCTTGGGACCTACTTCCAGCAGGACGTATACCACCATTTCCTATGAATTGTCCTGTTGGTTTCCTGCAGGTCTGTGTACTGTCACGCTGCCTTGCCTATTATATAGGCTTCAGAATGTCATAGAGACTTGAAGTGAGAACATTATATTTGACTATCAACAATAGGTTTAGGGGGCATGATTGTCTTATCTGTGTGATTTGTTTTACATCTTCTGCACTTTAAGATTTTCTTCTTAGAGTAACACACAGAAACCTGCTGTTGGGGAAGAGGACAGATTCCCTTCTGGTAAATCTTGTCTTTTGGAATGAGCTGCAGGGCAGCTCTGAGTGGTCCTCAGTCAGGTTTCCTTTCACCCGTGCTATCCAGCTCCTGGGCACAGCTGGGATGCAGGCCTGTGTGAAACTGGGCTCCCTGTTTCAGTTTGGCTGCTTTTGCTCAGCACCTTGTTTTTAGGCCCAGGTTTCCTCTCAGGATGAAATGAATCCCCAGAAAAGATCGAAAACAATGAGAGATCATTTCCTGTGGAACAAAAATCAGCCTGAATATTTCATTTTCTTTTCTAAAAAAAGACCACCCATGACTAACTCTAACTTACTAAGGGTAGCATGGACAGTAGGACTCAGGACTGTCCAGTACACAGCACAGTGCCGCCCTCGCTCTGGGGAGACGGACCACGTGCCCCTGGGTCACCCCTGAGAGCAGCTGCGGCTTATTCTCCTCCTGGTTGGTACAGTGCCCACTACACGCCATGGAATTCTAGAACAAGGCCTTGTCTTTACGGCAGCAGCAAATGGCTGGTCCAGTTATATTGAAGCGGCCTGGACTGAGATTTTGCTTCTCTGGCTGCAGTGTGGATGAAACTTCCAGAGCCCATAAAACTCAGAACTGCAGTGCTGCTGAGTGGGGGGAGGACGCGTGTTAATGCTCACCCTTGTAGAGATTCATGGATGTGTTGGCATTTCTTCTTTAAAACTGCAAAAATGCCTGCATAGAAAAAGGGTGATAGCTACTTAGGACATTTGGTGGGACCAGCTCGTAACTTCCTCTACACGCCCCATCTGTAGTCTGAAACACTGTGAATGCTCCTGACGTGAGCAGACATTCGGCAACCACACCTTGAGGGTCTGGGCTTCTGACATCATCAACGGCTCCTCCTCACTGGTGCTGCCAACTGGCCAGACCAGGGACGATGGCTTCTGAACCCAACTCAGGCTCTTGTCCTTACCAGGATCTGCACAGTCCCGCTAAGTTCTCAGGGTGCCATTTACTCAGTCTCAACTGAAAACAAGTGGGCAGCAAAGTAATTTGGGGAATGTTTTCCTCTACTCAGGAAAAGCTCAAAGTGAAAGCCATGTGACTGGGAGTTGGGGCCTGACACCCTCCTGGTGTGTGCGTAAGTGCATGAGTCATATCTGACCCTGGGAGCAGACATCTCTGCTGGAGATTCAGAACTGACGGCTAGGGAAGGCCTCTTCTTTCCTACTTCTTGAAGTGACTCATTATTGGTGTGCGTGGGGGGCTTGGGTGGCCATGCATCATTGGGCATGTATGGAGGTCAGAGGACAATTTTATGGAGTTAGTTCTCTCCTACCATCTTTATCTGGGTTCTGGGGGGCATAACTCAGGCTGCCAGGGTCACAGAGCACACACCTTTGCCTGCTGAGACATCTTGGCGACCCACTTTTCATCTTAAAGGCTGCACTATTACAGTCAAAGGCCATTCACAAAAACCTTAGTTGACTTTTATTTTGCCCACTGAGTTGTTGGTAACAAAACAGGCTAGCATTGAATTAATCAATGATTCAAAGGCTAAAGGGGAAAACAAGAAAGAAAACAACATCCACGAGGCCTCAGAACTCTTCAGCCAGCTTCTCCAAACACTATACACCAAACAACGACAGCCACCACACTTGGGTAAGCACCCAGGACTGGCAATGACCCAGGTCCTCACTTTTCTGGCACTGCCACCTGGAGCAGCAGCCAGTCACTGGCTACAGCGCCACACTCAGAGCTAAAGCTCCGTGCACAGTCCTGAGGCAGGGGTGGCTTCTCTGCCGCCATCTTCCCACAATGTCAGGCACTGGTAAGAACACCCACTTAAATTCTGGGGTGAGGCATGGTTCGGATCTTGATGTTTCAGACTTTGGAACATTTTCAAAGACTATTGGTTGAATTTGAAGCACCTGTGCTCAACAAGTTTGGATATTGGTTTTTGTATTAGGGAACATGATTTTGAAAGTAATTTAGAGTTTTGTCTGATAAACAGTTCCCTAATGCTAATTCTTCCAGAAAGCAAGTTGGCACCACAGTTAACAGAACCAGACATTACAAGGTTGTACCTGGATTCTCCTCCATGATGTTGAGAGCCTCGATGGCGGCAGAAGCTAGTAGGGGAGGCAATGACGCTGAAAAGCAGTATCCTTGGCCAGAGAGCCGCTAAGGAGAAACAAAATAAATAGATAATCTCTCTCTGGAGAGACATTTGGAAGCTACTACATAGCCACAGGCATCTGAACAGCAAACACACTGAGTGCACCAGGAGGGCACCTGAGGGACAGTGTAACAAACCCAAGATGCTGTCTTAGAGATAGGGTCCTTATGTATCTGTAAACACTTTGAGCTATGCTTTTAAAAAAAACAGGCTTTTAAGTAAAAACAGTGTGGTAAATTATGAGTGAAAGTGTATATAAAGCTTGTACTGGAAACATCATTCTGCAGTGACAATGGGGACAATTGTCTGTGACTATGCTTCATCTCTAGAAGTGGTGTGGGACCATGGTCTGTATTCTGTCAATTATATTTTAAACAGACGCTGATTGGTCAGTAGCCAGGCATGAAGTATAGGCGGGGCAATCAGACAGGAAGTAGAGGTGGGTCAATGAGAACAGGAGAATTCTGGGAAGAGGACACAGTCCTGACTTGACCACAGAAGAATATGTAACTGCCCCACTGAATAAGGTACTGAGCCACATGGCTAACACAGATAAGAATAATGGGCTAATAATGGGCTATATAAATTATAAGAGTTAATAAGAAGCCTGAGCTAATGGGCCAATCAGTTTATAGTTAATGTAGAACTCTGTGTGATTTCTTTGGGACTTAATGACTGCAGGAACTGGGCAAGACAAAAACCCTGACATCGAAGCATCACCTGATGGTCAACCACGAAAGACCTGCCGCAGCAGAAGCCCCCAACAGATGCGAGAGCATTTTCCATGTTAGCGCTGATCAGGTCAATGTCGTCAATCTGCCAGAAAAAACAGAGAGCAATTCCCCGTCAAGCCCTCTGGGGATGGAGGTTTCCCTCAGTAAATTCCACGCCATCCTTACATTCACTACGCCCCTACCCACACCCATCTGCTGATGTCAGCTGTCAGCTAACTTCATGTAGCTTTAATCTGTCTGTACCTTTTTCTCTGGGGCAGTGCAGTGCTGGGGTGCAGATAACTAAGGGGACTTTGCATTTTACCATCAACTGGGTCATACATGTAGCAAAACTCACCACCCACATTTGGAGAAAAGGCACCCTGTAACTGTACCCTATAGTGGCCAGCAAGGTGCCTATCACCAGCCTGAGGCACCAGGAGCACAGGCCAGGGCACTTGGTCTCTGTGGCTCCATTTCCCTTCAGTGAAAGGAAAGGGGCCAATGCTATCCCAACTGTTTAAGCTTTAGTTGCCATTTTTGGCAGTATTTTTGACAGCATATATACGTACACACATACTGTCACCTACACAAATGATATATATATGGTGCAACTGTACATATGTACTTCCACAGATTATATGGAGAATTTTAAATACTAAACTGTCTTCTAAAGGACTACGGGAACCCTTTTTGTTGTTGCTTTTTGTGTGGGGCATCTTTTTATATAGTTCATGAAGGCCTCAGTTTCCCAACTGCTGCGATTACAGGCATGTGCCACCATGTCCAGCTCCTAAGGAAATTCTTAGTGACCTTAATAATACAACACAAAACATGAAGAGTCAAGTTCAACACTTATCCCCATCCCAGGTAAACAAAAATCTCAGAGGGAGGATATGGTCCTTGACCGGGCTGCCTAGATCCACCCAGACATCAAAGCCCCAGGAGCCTCTGATTCATTAAAGGTTGTTTCTCATGCCTCTGACAGGCTTCCTACAGGGGAGAGCTTCCCCACTCCGCAGTGAGAACTCACGCTGATCCCATAGTGCTCCGTGACTCCGCGCCCGTGCTCCCCAAGGACTCCAAATGAAAGGCTTTCCTCCAGAAAGATTCTTGCTTTATATTTGTATTTTAACTTAACCTAGATGATAAATAAAACTGGACTTAATACCACCACCATTAACAACATATAGAAGGTCTTTTGCAGAAAAAAATTAAACTTGTAAAAGTACTGACAGTTGACTCTCAATATCTATGGATTCTGCATTTGCAAATTTACCTACTTGTTAAAATCTATGGCTCTAAAATCAATATCCACTCATCCATCCTTCAGAAGGCTCATGCGTGCAGTGGTCAAGAAATGAGTGAGCTACCTGCCAGTGGGTGCTTGCAGCTGAGGAGAGAGGCCACTGTCCTCTGAAGAAGCCTGCATTTCACAGCACTGTGCCATCACTAGAGATTCTGATGTTCTCAATGTCCCTGCTAATGAGCTTTCAAGTATTCTCAGATGCAGAAAGGATGAGAAATGCATTCAGAAAACGGACGGACATTGGAGAAACTTCCTTCAGCGTGAGTTAGAGAGCTGTGGGCAGGAGTCCAGTGTGAATCAATCAACAGCCTGTACTAGAACCACACACAAACCAGCTGTGTTCTGACCACAGCTCACAGGAGCCCAGTAGCAATGGCTCACCATTATGTCCCTTTGTCGTTGTGTGTGCTACCTTTACAGAATGTAAGTACACTGAATAATGAGAACCAACTGTCCCTTTTCAATCTCTGAAATGGCCCAGATTAGAAACAGACAGCACAAGACCTAGTTTTCAGAAGGGAAAAGTTAAGACATTTATGTGTGCAGATGTACAACTTCTCGGTTAAACACTTGTCCAACTACATATAAAAATTCCTGGGAAGTATAGTGATTTTTTTTCAGTAGTTATTTTACTTTGGATTTGCAGAAATGTTTGAATGTAAAAAGTTCTATTATATTTATTATTATGGTTCATTCTTCTGTTTTCCTCTTACTTTTATTTATTAATTTACTTTATAAGAGAGGGATCTCACTCAGTAACACAGGCTAGCCTAAAACTTTCATGCTGAACAAGGTGGCCTAAAGACTTGATCCTCCCGTCTGAGTCTGCTCAGTGCTAGGACACAGGCATTGCAGGCGGGCAGAGGCATGGATGGCTTGTTCTTCTCTGTCATTGGGCATAGAAGAAAATCTTTTAGCTTCTAGTGTTTTAGATGTGTACATATCTGTATTTTGTTCTAAGAATCTTTTTTTTTAAAAAAAACAGAAGAAGTCGGAGGTGGATATGATCAAGACACATTGTAGACATGTATAAAATTAATAATAATAATAACAATAATTTGGTTGTTCCAGACAGGGTTTCTCTTTGTAGCTCTGGCTGTCCTGGAAGTCACTCTGTACTCCAGGCTGGCCTCAAACTCAAAGTTCCGCCTGCCTCTGCCTCTGCCTCCTGACTGCTGGGATTAAAGGTATGCACAACTGTGCACACTGTTGCAGGAGATTTGTTTATACTTCGTGAAGCTGTGTCTGTGTTTTGCCTCACCTCTTAAGGCACCTGATTGGTTTAATAGAGGTGAATGGCCAACAGCTAGGCAGGAGAGAGGAGGTAGGACTTTCGGGCAGAGAGAGGAATTCAGGATGAATCTAGGTGTGCAGCAAATACCAGCGAGACACGAAGTAAGCTGGACATACAAAATGGAGGAGAGGTAAAAAGCCACTTGGCAGAATGTAGACTAATAGAAGCAAATGGTTAACTTAAGTTATAAGAACTAGTTGGGGACAAGCCTATGCTAAAGGCCAAGCTTTCATAATTAATAACAAGTCCCATGTCCTTATTTAGGGGGCTGGCGACCCAAAAGGAAAGTCTGACAACAGCACATCATACTTTTATTATTTTTTATAAATATTTCTTATTTATTTGTGCATGTGTGTGCATGCCATAGTTTGTGTGTGGAATTGAAGCACAGCTCTCATGGATCAATTCCCTCATTCCACCCTGTGGGTTCTGGGGATCGAACTCAGGTCAGGCAAAATGCAAGCACCTTCCTTTGCTGCACAACCTTGTGTCCCAGGTATCATGCTTTAAATATGATTATAGATGAAAGGTCTAACTGGCAGATAATAAGCACACTAAAATTAGGACTGACGGGGCTGCTCACCAGTTCTGGAAGAGGACAGATGGTTCCAGTGTTCATATACAATCCTTCCACGACGATGAAACGCCGCGTCACACGCGCCTTCCGAGGATTCTTTAAGAAACGAGACATCTTAGCTGTCATAACTCCAAATAGAAATTGTTACTCCCAAGAGCATGTACCTCATAAAGGATTTATTTAAAAGGGGGAGAAGGTCATAATGAATTCAGATCCTATTATTTTGACAGAAACACTGTGAGAAAAAGCAGCTTTCCTTCCTCAGGCAGATTCTAGCTGATGACCTCACACACCACTGGAGGTGCCCGAACAATGTTAAACAATGTCCCAGTTGGGGACGGTTGGGAGAAAGCCCAGGGAAATTAATGATGAAGCACAGACTCCAGAGTGAAAACATTAAAAACTACACAGCTAGGATTTACACATTTCAGTGTAAAAGGGGAAAAAATTACAAATGAATGAAAACCATTGTTACCACTACCACAGGTGTGGCCTGAGGAGCAGGGAGAGGCATGGGTGGTGCAAGTGTCCTGGGAGGTTGATGATTAACAGTATGGGAGGGGCATAGTGTGTGTGTGTGTGTGTGTGTGTGAATTATACTACTGTATTTTCCTCTGTGTGCTGGTAATCTCTAGCCTTCCTTCCCATCAAAATATAACCAACTCCTCGTTTGCTTTGCCTGCTCAGTGAGTCACGTAAAATCCAAATGTGACCTTGTCTGATCAAATACAAGGTGGTAGACTAGAGCAGCCTAATTCAGACAGTGTGTGTCCTCCTCTGCCTCGTGTCCAGAAGGCCATGAGTCTATCACACCCACGAACCTGAAGATGCTGCAGGTGTGACAGGCTGAAAAACCAGAGTTAGAACTCATCCCCACATTCCTACTCAAAGATTTCTTCCTTGTGCTCCAATCACTAATTACAACAATGCTATGGGGCCTTTCAGGACCAGCAGCTGCTGTCTGCACAGAAGCATTTCTGCTCTGCAGAGATATACATCACAGAGGTTGCCGGTCTCGCATAACTCGCCACTGAATGCTGCGGTTCACAGCATTTCTAGATGGCATCATGGACCTGTCAGAATCACTGGTGGAAAGAGGACACCTGCATGCCAACACACAACATCCTGACTTCTCCCTCTGAAAAGATATCCTGTTCCCTTAGTTTGGGCAGGGCTTCTTTATACACACACTAGTTAAGTGTTCTATCAATTCAAGTACCTGCTTAGGATTTCCAAATATTCAATGGAAGAGACTTAGGATGAGCAAAAGTATATATGGAAGCTACTAAAGGTTAGTCGTGCTGTGCAATGATAGCTCGTCTTTCTTTTGAATATTTATGTGCGCATCACTTTTTCAAAATCAGGATTTTACTGTAGTAATTTTAGAATCGTATTTTAAAAAATATTACATTATGATCATTTCTCAGTTTTACTTAAAACAGTTTTACTTTGTTCCTTTAAAAGATTTATGTTTATTTTTTGCATATGAATGTTTTGCCTGCATATATGCATTGCAATGTCCACAGGTCAGAAGGTGGCATGAGACACCTAGAACTGGAGTCACAATGCTGGAAAATGAGCTTGGATCTTCTGAAACAGCAGTAAGTAATCTTAACCATGGAGGCATCTCTCCAGCTTGTGACAACACGCCTTTGCTGGAGACATCCCCTCTGAGAGCATACTGCCTCCTCACCATGCTCAGTGCTGGAAGCAAGCTGCTGCCTTCATTTTGCTTTTTACATCACATTGTTAGTACGAGCCAATCTTTGATATAACTTCTACTCATATTCTAAAGGCAGCATCTCAAGTAAGAAGAACTTTCTAATATTAAATGTAAAGTTATTTAATAGCATACTCCTGGCAGAAAAATGAGGTGTAAATTAATTAGTGAAAATGTGAAATTAAATTTCTAAGATACATAACTAGCTTTCTGATTGTTACCCACGGGAGCTCCATAGATTATCTTACGGAAAACACACATGAAATGTGAGCATGACAGCGCCTAGATTCAGCACACTGACTCTGTAGTCACACTTTCCGAACCAGTGTTTATTCTGGTGGTTGGGATCGAGTGTTTAATCAGACTAAGGTCATCTTTCTCGTTTGCTGAAAGAATTAAATCTGTGAAACAATCTCAATTTCAGAATTTCTTTAGCTTTTTCTTAATCATGTAAATATGGAACACTGGCTGATACTATTCTGAGCACTCAAAGGTGAGTTCATCATATTCAATATGATAATGTGCATATTCGCCAAGTATCTATCACGCAGGCTGACTCCTAAACAAAGACGACAGAATTCTGAGTGAATAATCCAAATGTTTAGAAAAATCTAAATACAAAAATCAAAGAAGGCCGTAAGCATTTTCATCAGTTACTCTAGTTATGAATGAGCTGTTGGGGTAAAGTCCACTTGAAAGGGGGGCTTGAGATGTGACAACTGGGCTCCCAGGACAGGCCACACATCACAAGGTCCTGCTGCAGAGCCACACAGCACCACCATCACGGCCTTTCCTACCCACACTGCCCGGAAGGTAAGTCAGGATCCTCCCATGATGCTTTAAACACATGTCCTCTGTGCAGCTCTCCAATCATGTCAGGGAGACACTGCCTAATCACTACCACTAGGCGTAGTCAAGGCTTCCAGGCACCCCCTCTTCAGAGAGGCTGTTCCCCACAGGCAGCAGCTGTCTGGAGCTTCAGGAGGGCTTAAAATTTGATAGAATAAGTAAGAACATTCTGAATTTAATCTATGCACCTCCTTACAGCCTTGGTGTGTTCCAGAGCTCCTACACAGAACTCAGAGTACTGTGTCTCCTCAAGGGCAAGCTGCTTCTCTCCCCTAGGCCCCCAAAGAAAGTCACCTCAAACACCTCCCCCAAATACGACAAGGCTCTCCAACCTGAAATACATTAATAAGCAGGAACTCCCTTACTTAGTATCCAAATGTGATCTGCAGGCCAGTTTTCGGTGACAAATTACCATTTCATCTATAATTTAGCTGCTTAGGAAGCACAAAGAGCTGCACAATGCTCTTCAACAAGATCATACCTTTTGATCTTCAATCTCTTGTTCTTTTAGCAGTCGCTCCAGGTCAGCTACATCATTATGCTTAAACAACTTAATGTCACTGCGTGACGCCTGTAATCCTTTCTGGATAGCAAAGCAGGCCGCACTGTCCCTGCAAGGGGGAGAGGCACCAAATTGGGGTTAAAGGGCCTTGTCAACGTTCTCAGAAGAAGAATGCCTGCTTTTGTACATCGACCTGCCTTCGACCAGCTTCCAATCGTTACCTGAAACACAGCACATAGAGTGTGTTTGAGCACTCACACCCACTGTTTGCTCTTCACCCTGCAAGTCCTTTCCACATGGCTACTTAAAACAGCTAGCCACATCATGACCTCTGAAACCAGGATGCACGCTGTGGCTGGCATCCGAGCTTACTCACATGCTCCTCTTTCTAAGAACTCTGCAGAACGCTGGTGACCTCACCGTCAGTGGCATCTTGTTTACCCGACTGCTGCATCACTGGCAGTCAGCTGGAAGCACGTAACTACAGACACGAGCACAAGGAAAGGTCTAAGCTCACTCACACCAGCTGAGGCCGAGTGAAGAACTAAGCTGTCGGCCTTTGAAAGGCTGTTGTAATGGAACGCTGCATCCCTCCTAGGTACACAAACTTCTTATCAACAGGGTAACAATGAGGCACCCCCACATTCTCCACTTGGATGAGGAAACCCAAGGGAAATCAAGACTGTCACCCAGCAGCAATGAAGAAACTCTGACACCCTTGGGTGCCTGGCATTTGGAATGACATAGTTGTCTCCTACTTCCCACTTCCCATGTGTCAGAGAAAGCTGACCCCAACAGATGGTTCCGCAACACTGTCATCTGCAAAGGCCATGTTCCAGAAACACAACCAAGTTAGAAGAGGGAAAAATCTCACAACATTTTAAGTTAAGAATTCTGTGGTGGGCCACCTTTATCTACCTTGGGGTACATGTGGCCTGTGGCCAGCAGGCTGCACAGCCAGTATGGACTGAAGGCATATAACATAAAGCCGGGGTCCAGCTGAGGATCACGCCATCAAGTGTTACTACTGTGAAAACAGGGCCAAAGATGACCTAGCAGTGAACTCAAAGCAGCCAGGATAAAAATGAGCAGTCACCAACACACCTAAAACAAGGGACTAAAACAGAAAGCTGAGCAAAACAGAAGCTACAGAGAGAATCCTCTCCTGTGGAGAAAAGCGTTCTGAAACATCAGCGAGATGCACAGCGGACCAGAGGGAAAGGACTGGTGAACGAGTCAGTGTGTGTCAGAGAGACAGAAAAACAGACAGGAAAGAAGAAAGCAGAGCTCCAAGGACTTGGGGGTAGAGGTATAAAGCAACTTAACATTCATGTCAGTGGAGTCATAGGAGAAAGACGTTAGAACCACTAGATGACACAAACAAGCTGGCTAAAACCCCTAATACTAATACAAAATGAAAAAGAAAAACTTTAAATCTACAGGTTAAAGACAGTGAGCAAAACTCAAACAGATAAGGCCAAATGAAGAGTCACAGGGGGTACAGTGAAACCCCGAGTCTCTGCAGGCTCTCAAGGCTGTCAAATGCATGCACAATCCAACTTGGTTCCAGCCACTCAGCATATGTCTAGATGGCCAAAGGTAGCCTTCACCCATACAGCATGGTACAAGACTCCATTCATGGAGGAACAACAAGAAAAGGAGAGACACGACTTGGAAGTGTCAAATGGGACACATATAATGCAGGGAAGTCACTAACTCCCCCCATCCCCTGCCCACCTTCAGGTCTAAGGACAGAGATTTCCCTGGTAGCAGGATATCTCAGTGTGTAAGAGACCTCTGTAAGAGTCAGGATCACCCACGCCAGTTGCACTGACCACAGGCCAGGAGCCCACATCACCTTTAGTCTAGAGCAGTTGTGTTCTTGTGTGCCCCAGAGACGTGCAGGTTTGGGGCCTTATGGTATCACATAGCTTGGCACTGCTGATGGCACAAGTGTAGCACAGGAGGCAGAGTACATCTATCTACAATAACTCTGCCATGGTGGACAGAATCCTGTAGGTATGCCAGTCACTATGAGGACAAGACACCTGGGCCTAGAGACTCCTGATTCATCCCTAAGCAACCTACCAACTATGAATTTGTGACGAACTTGGGCTTGGATCGCCCTCTAGTGTTCAAAGAGTAGTGCTACATCAGTCCACTTCAGGTAAGCCTGGTCTTGTGGATCATAATTCTCATTCTAGAAAGAGAGGCACCAGCGAAGTCAGTTTGAAAAGATGAGTCAGGAGTGCCCAGGTGAAGTTTCACACCAACAGCATCAAGAGCCTTCAATAAACTAAGACCTTGGGGTGGGAATACTGCCTCAGCCATTAAGAGCACTGCGGCTCTGCGAGGAGCTGAGTTCAATTCTTAATAGCACATGGTGCCTAGTGACCACCCTTAACTCCAGTTCCAAGGGATATGATGTCCTTTTCTGACCTCTGTGGACACTGCACACACATGCTGTGCACATATATACATGCACATATACACATTAAATAGAAATCTTAAAAAAAACAAACAAGGGGCTGGAGAAATGTCTCAGAGGTTAAGAGCACTGTCTGTTTTTCCAGAGCTCCTGAGTTCAATTCCCAGCAACTACCTGGAGGCTCACAACCATCTGTTATAAGATCTGGTGCCCTCTTCTAGTCTGTAGGCAGACATGCAGACAGAAAACTGTATGCATAATAAATAAATCATTAAAAACAAACGACAACAAAAACCTCAACGTCACCCCCCCCCCCCCCCCGAACTCACTACATCATAACAAGGTGCCAGAAACTGACCACACTGTAATCAGTATTGAAGAAACTACAAGAAAACTCAGGGGAAGAGTCACAGGAGGACTCATAGGAGGACTCACAGGAAGATTCACAGGAGGACACACAAGAGGACTCACAGGAGGAATCACGGGAAGACTCAGAACAACTGTTCTAAGGAAAGCCAAGGAGCTCAGAGGAAGCACAGATAAACCACTCTGCACTCTAATATGGGCACCTGAGAAGAGGAAACAAAAACACAGAACTCTTTGAGCAACAAAACAAAACAAAATCCCACACACAAAGTGAAAAAAAAAATCGGTAGAAGGTATCAACATCATGAATGGTCAAATACAGGAAGGAATTACTGAGTTCAAGGACAGACTATTTGCAAACAGTTATCTGCAGAGAAAAGTGAGGTGTGATGAAGGTAGCTCACAGGAGCTTTGGAATAGCCTTAAAAAGCAAATAGCTACGCCAATGGGGGTGGGGGGAGGTTGGCGGCAAAAAGGACCCGAGAATGCCATCAGGATAGAGGACTTCCCAAAGAGATGGCCACCAAAGTACAGGTCTAGGAAAGCCAACAGTCATGGCGAAACAGATGGCTGGAGTCAAGACTTGCTGGAAGCACATAGCAAAGAGGTAAAAGTGAGATTCCCAAGGTCTCTCAGTCTCGGGCAGAATTTGCTACAGAAACTTTACTGCCAGGACAAAGCAGTGCAGGTCTTCAATTAGAAGGAGAAACTAAACTTCCAGAAACTTCCAATAAAGAATTCTCTATACAGCAAAGCTATCATTTAGAAATGAAGGGGTGGGGCTGGAGAGGTGGCTCAGTAGCTAAGAGCACTGGATGCTCTTCCAGAGGACCTGGGTTTGATTCCCATCACCCACATGGCTGTTCACAACTGTCTGTAACTCCAGTTCCAGGGCATCTGGCACCTTCACACAGACATGAATGTAGGCAAAACACAAATACACATGAAACAAAAATAAATTAATTTAAAAAAAGGAAATGAAGGTGAAATCTCAAAAAACAAAAACAAAAACAAACAAAAAGACCGAACTTCTCAGGACAGATCTTTCTTTTGCCAGGTGGTGGTGGCGCACACCTTTAACCATTGAGGAGGCAGAGGCAGGCAGATCTCTGTGAGTTTGAGGACAGCCTAGTTTGCAGAGCAAGTTCTAGGACAGGCAGAGCTATATAGAGAAACTCTTGCCTCAAAATACCAAAAGAAAAAGAAGAGTAAAGAAGGGATGAGAAGGTGAAGGGGATGTAGATGATCCCAGACAAGCCAGAGCAGGAAGAATCTATGTCGCCCAGATCTCCTGAGCTCTGCACAGGGACAGAGATGCTAACATTGTAAACAATGAGTACAAACCATTCATATTTTCAGAATAATTTTAATCCAGAACAAAAAACCCTGAAATAATAACTATTTTAGTAGGCTGAGATAGTCAACACAGAAAGATGCAAATATGATACCCCAAAAATGTAAATGAGGATTGGAGAGACGGTCCAGTGTTAAAGTGCTTGCTTTTGGACTGAAGTTTGGATTTCCAGAACACATGTAAATGCCACCTGTAAAGAGAGTGTCCCAGACCAGGCTGGCTAGCGAGACTAGTTGTATCAGTGACATTTGGGTTTGACTGAGAGGCCCTGCCTCTTTGAAGAAGTAGAAGAACAACCCAGGGTAATTGCAAACATCAACCTAGGAACTTCAAATACAAGCATACACAAAAATGGAAAAAACATTTAAACAGGAGGAAGGAATACAAGGGCAGTTTCCTTACTAGTTTATTTTTGTTTTGGTCTTATGTTTATGATACTTAAGTTGAAATCATTTGAAAACAGCTTATATTAATGAAGAGATGTTTTTGTAAACCTCATGGTAAATGCAAAGATGCTTGAAATTGTTGACATAATCTGCATGGTCGGCGCTTTCCCCTCGCAGTGAACAGCCACACCACGCGTCTGGGAATTCACCCGAGTTTGTGCACTTGATCCCCACTCATGGTTTCTAGGTTCTTTATTCTATTTTATTTTATGTGCATGCGTGTTTGTCTGATCAGATATATAACATGTGTGCCTGGTATCCAAGGACGTCAGTAGAGAGTATCATATACCTTGGAGCTGGAGTTACAGAGAGTTGTAAGCTGGTATGTGGATGCTGAGAACCAACCTGGGTCCCCTGCAACAGTAGCCAGTGCTCTCAAGCACTGAGCCATTGCCCCTGCCTCAGCTCCTACATCCTTAATAAGCAGTGAGACAGGATCAGTAGAGACCTGGAGAGTAAGAAGGGTGAGTGATGAGGGGCAGGTGACTTTGCCAGGCACAGTAAGCAATGTGAGGCTGTGATCATGACGCAGGGCATGACAGGGCCACAGAGCTGACAGGGAAGGAGACAGCAAGCCTCATCTGGATACCAACAGAAACAATCATGGTGCCAGGAGAGTGGCTAAATCACTGTCAAGCACCTTTTGGTGAGGGTCTTGTAGCTTTGGGCCTGGGAAACCAAACAGTTAAAAATCAAACCAAAACAAAGAACCCCAGAAGATTCCTTCTCCCCTTAGGAGGTAATTTCCAATGCAGTGCAGGACCTGCTGAGCCCTGCAGCACAGTGCCGCTTCAGAAGGAATCTGGATAGAAGGGTGGGTGAAGGCACTTACACGAAAACAATGTCCCCTCTTTTAGAGTACGCAGGAATGGCACTGGCTATGGTTGAAAATCCATATGAGTAAATGATGGCTTCTTCGGTCCTCATAAATTTTGCAAGGCGCTCTTCCAAATCCAGATGGACATCTATTTTACGGAAAAAGTAAAACAGTTACTCTTATAATTCTTTTTCCTTTACTAACAAGAGAAAAGAAGCACTTTAATAGTTTAATTACTGCCTCTTTCACCTTATAGATAAAATGCAATTTAAAAAATATTTATTATTTATGTCTGTGTTTTTGTCACAGCCCACGTGTGGAGGTCAGAGGGCAACTTTTGAGACTTCACTGTCTCCTTCCAACAGTTTAGTTCTGGGGGTCAAACTCGGTCTTCAGGATTGACAGAAAGTGTCTCACCTACTGACCCATTTCACCAGTTCCTAAAATGGAATTAGAAGCAACGACAACAAATCCAAAAACCTCTAGATTATAATAATTCTGGATCCAGAGTTCTTCTGAGACATGTGAGCTGAAAGCAGTTCCCTGTCTCTAAGCATGGCAAATGGAGACCTCAGTTTAGCTATAGGCTTTTTTAGTGTTCCAGAAGCCCGGGAGTTAAGAGCTGATCGCACTGCCCTGGAGCAGTGACAGACCACGAAGCAGGGCCTTTGCCTCCTTACCCTCTGTGGTGGGAATCCCACACCCGACTTTACCTACCTTACCCACTTTAGCTTCCTTTGGCCACTTTGCTGAGGCTTTGCCACTTACACAAAGCGGCTCTCACACTTTAACAAAAAGACCTTTACACACTCTACACCAAGACACATTCAAGTGGCCTCTTCTCTCACAGTCCAGGCTAGCGCTCAGGTGTAGAAATGCCACCCCCAAGTACACCAGGGAATTCACGTTCACAGTACTGACAGAAATAGGGCTCTTGTGTAGCAGCAGCTTAAGAATGCTGGTCTAAGTTCACAGAACCACAGAGGGTATGTACAAAGGACCAGTGGGCACAGGAAAGGGAAGTAGAGGAGATCGCTATGGGTGGGTGGGGAGTGCTGGGACAGGAGGTTGAGGGAGGGAATACAGGGAGAGACAGCAAAGATGAAGGGTCACTTGTATGGAAACCTAAGACAATAGAAGCTTCCTAAAATATATACATATATGAAGGTGATCCAAATGAAGCTGCCAAATAATGGGGAAGACAGAGTCCCAACTGGCTATCTCTTATCACCAAAATAAGCTTCCAGTACCAGGATTGGGTTACATCTAATTGAGTTGTTGGCAAAAGGGATCCCATAAGAATCCTCAAACAATCCAGGCTGTTGCCAAGACAAACTGACTGCAAGGCCCACTGCTGAAGATACCACCTACACAACTCAATGAACACAAAGACGTCTAACTGGTGCCTACATAGAGAGCCTCGACCCCCATCTTCCAGCATCCTTGGTATAAGAAGGTACTCTGCACACCACCAAAGGAGAATCTTAAACATCAAGCCAGCCACAAACCTCTGATCTACAGCCCTGTCCTGCCTATAAGATGTGCTAGGGCGCCGGGCGATGGTGGCGCACGCCTTTAATCCCAGCACTCGGGAGGCAGAGGTAGGCGGATCTCTGTGAGTTCGAGACCAGCCTGGTCTACAGAGCTAGTTCCAGGACAGGCTCCAAAGCCACAGAGAAACCCTGTCTCGAAAAACCAAAAAAAAAAAAAAAAAAAAAAAAAAACCCCCCAAAAAAAAAAGATGTGCTAGGGCATTGCTAGCACAAAGCTTGTGGGAATAAACCAGCCAATACCTGACTGGACTGAAGGCCCACTCCACGAGATGGGACCCATATCCAACACCACTTGAGGGATCAAAAACCAGACATTCTGCTATACCCATAGATCAGTACCTTGCTCAGCCATCATTAGAGAAGCTTTCTCCTACAGCAGATGGGAATGCATACAGAGACCCACATGATGGCCATTCTAGGTTGTCAACTTGACTACATCTGGAATGAACTACAATTATTCGTTCCATGGGAGGGAACACCTGTGAGAGACTGATTGTTTCTGTTTGGTTTGAAGCAGGTGAATGCACTTCTAATATTGCCCTTTGCCACCCTTTTAACCAGGGCCACACCTTCTGCCAGAAACCTTTAAGAGGACATGGAAAAGGGAAGCATTTACTTGCTGCGTCCTTGCCCTGGCCTTGCTTGTATAGCTATTCCATCACTGGCATCAGAGCCCACTTCTTTGGGATTCCAGCATATACTGAAATGAAGACCAGACAAGGCACCCAGCCTCGTGGACTGACCAACAGTTAGACTGTTCACAGCCAGCCATTGTTGGATTAGCTAGACAACAGACCTAAGTCGTTCCAATTTCTATATGCATTCTGTAAGTTCCATTACTCTAGACAACCCTGACTAATAGAATCCACAAGCAGGCATCATGCGGAGTTAGAACACTCAGCCCTAAATGAGGTGTCTCTAGAAAATCAGTCCCCTCAGGGCTCAGCGAACCCCAGGGAAGAGGAGACAGAAAGAATCTAAGAACCAGAGGGGACAGAGAACACCAATAAAACAAGGCTTCTAAATCAACCTGAACAAAGTTCATATGAACTCAGAGACTGAAGCAGCAAACACAAGGCCTGCATGGGTCTGCACCAGGTCATCTACATATAAATTACGACTTCCAGTTTAGTGTTTCTCTGATTTTTGTGCCTTCTCTTGGGATCTTTTCCTTCTGTTTGTTTGTCTTCTCCAACTCTAATGTGTTAGTTTTGCTTTATCTTACTCTATTTTATTTTACTATTAAATAATAAAAGTCTTTAAAAAAAAAAAAGTTTTGGTTTGTTTTTGGAGACAGGGTTTCACTGCATAGCCCTGGCTGTCCTGGAATTTATTCTGTAACCAGGCTGGCCTCATACTCACAGATCTACCTGTCTTTGCCTCCTGAATATTACGGTTAAAGTGTCATATTGTCTGGAGTCTGTTTGTTTTCCTATGAGAGACAGAAAGGGAGTGGGGATCCACATGGGATGGGAAACCGTAATCAAATGTATTACATGAGTAAATAAAAAGGGGGAAAAGAATGTTGGTATAAGAGCATAAAATGTAATACTGAACTGACATATTTATTCACTGACATATTTAGTCAATCATGGCTCCTTAAGGGCTTTCAAATCATAGTTGGAGCCCTTAACATGTGCTAAGGAGAAGGACAACAGCCTTCGGAGACAGCCTGCCACCAACTGGCTCAGTCTTAGAGCTTCAAGGTCACTTTAAAATGAGGCATTCTGAGGAGAGAACTGGCAATGTGAGCACCCTTTCCCATCTCACCACAGTGGGCTCACACCTGAAGGACCAGATCGGCTTCACCACATGCTATGTGCAAGATGCACTCAGCTCAGGGAAGGAAGCTGGTTCTGGCTCCTGAACACTAAGGGAAGACTCAGGGACATGGAGGGGAGTACAGGAAGATCCCAAAGCAGTGGAGGAAGGAATCAGGGTGTGTCCACGGAGAATACTTTGGGTAATGGCCAGAACAAGACTCCTCCAAGTGAAGGATGGCAGGGAGTGCCAATGGCAGATCCCAGATCAGCTAGATTCCTTAAAAGGTGCTAGACTTGTGAAAATAAACAGCAGCTCCCATTTCAAGCAAGAGGTGAGGCAGCATGCTTCTGGTCACAATAGCACTGTAAGGAACAGGAATGCACTGCCAACTGACACAGTCAAATCACAACTATCAGTTCCTTACATCAACTGTAAATAAATGTGGCTTCACAGGACTCTGCCTAAGCTCATCAGCAAGTCATAGACTCAGGATATTAACCCCATGCAGAGCCTAAGGCAGGGGGCTGCCCAGCTTCTAGAGAAATGTCACTGGGAAAAGGCTTCAGGAAAACAATGGCCAGAAAGAAGAAAGCTATGAGGACTTAATAGCCGATCACCCCCAAGCTACTGAGCACAGATGAGTCTGAGACATCTTCCTTCCCTTCTCTAGGGTCCTCAGCATCATGGCCTGTGCCTCTCAAGTCCAGGAAAAAGACCCCTGTAACTACAGCCCTGCTTCTGGCTGGGAGTCTACCATGACCTTCAGGGTTTAGCTGGTAGGTGGACAGTCCAGGCCACCAGGCCAGGGTTGACAGCTCTCATTTCTGATCTCCATTTCAGAACACAATGCAGGCTGTCACACTGATGTGTGATTCCCCTCTGTATGTTGTGAATACATTTTATTGCCATTGGTTAATAAAGAAACTGCTTTCAGGCAATGGCTTAACAGAGTAAAGCCAGGCAGGAAAACTAAACTGAATGCTGGAAGAAAGAAGGTGGAGTCAGAAGAAGCCATGCAGCTGCCCGCAGGAGACAGACACCTCCACTGGAGGCTGCTGGCTGAAACTTTACAGGTAGGCCACAACCTTTTGGTGATGCACAGATTAATGGAGATGGGTTAGTTTAAGATATAAGAGCTAGCTAAAAACATGCTTAAGCTATTAGCCAAACAGTATTGCAAATAATACAGTTTCTGTGTGATTATTTCAAATCTGAGCGAACTCCGCCAACATCACACCATGCTTTGGAGGCAGATGCAATATTTTTACTGACTCTGAAAGGAATTACTATTGATTATTATGTAGGCTTCTTAGCTCTCCAGACTCTTGTACCGGTGAGGGATAAGACTGAAAAGCTGGACTTACCAGGGCTTTAGAAGAAGCACCTCAGCTACTGGAAAGTGTGTCAGCAACCTCATCACTGTTGTACACTGAAGGCCACACACATATACACTCTGGGATAGAGAACCCGAGTAATAAATTGATGACTTGTTTAGTTCCCAAAGTTTCAGAAACCGCAGTCTTTCCTTCTATCTGACAATATAGATTTTGGCTGGTGTCAGTCCAGCAGAGCAGGTTCTGTGATGGGTCAACAGGGGTAAGTGCAGAACTTGTTTCTCTTGATGTGAGCCTGTGGGTGAACTCCTCCCCACCCAAAGGAGGGAGGCAGCAGGAAAAACCACCAAGGGCATTTCTGTACTACTGATGGCACTGAGTGCAGATCCACCCAGGCCAGTGAGGCCCCAACTATGCATGGAGTAAAACCCAAGCACTACAGTTTCTAACTCATATCAGCAGAGAAGAGACCAGCACTGGGAGGTCTGTGCCCCCAATCCCTAAAGATTCTGATGCTTCAAGGTACTCCAGCCCTCCGAGAAACTGGGACAGAAGGTCCAACTACTGAGCTATCCAAAGAGCTCATGATGCAACCAGGACCCTGGGAGGTTCAGGCTGGGCACTCATCATTGGGTGTACATTCAGACAACTCTGAGACTGTTCCACACCTGCAATGTCTCCGCTGACAAACATGAGTAAGAGCCACGCCTTCCTCAAGGGACTTCTGGGAGGACAATCATTTAGCATGAATGAAACACTCAGAATAGTGCTGAGCACCAAAGTCTAGGAAAAAGCTTTTCCTACAGAAAAGGAAAGTCTGGTTATCCCTTATTTTCCAACAAAGTCACGTGAATTAATAGCAGTTAAAGTTTATCTTCTGTAGGGTCACTTGTCCAGCCTCATTTACAGTGAGGAAACAGCAACCCCCGTGGTTGTTTTCCAAAGGAAAGACTAGAAAGCAACCAACTTCACAATAGTTCAAATTCAATTTGCCATATTTTCTGTTAAGAACTTTGTATTTTTGTGTAAATACTATTCTTTTCCCTGGTTTTTTTCCCCCCTAGCTATCCGGGAACTAGCTCTGTAGAGCAGGTTCACTTTGAACTCACAGAGATCCGCCTGCCTCTGCCTCCTGAGTGCTGCAATTAAAGGTGTGCACCACCACCATCCATCCTAATAACTACTATTCTTAAAAAGCGCTCCAGGGCACCCGAGAAAGCTCCGCGGGTAACGGTGCCACCCACCCGCTGCCAGCTGGATGGCCTGAGTCTGAGCCCCAGGATGCACATGGTGGCAGGGCAGAACTGACTCCTGCAGGTGCTTCCTGACCTCCTATAGGGTGTGGCACACACCCATGCCCAAACATAAACAAACAAGTGAAAACTCCTGAGAAGGAGAAGATATTAGCTTGTTCACTTAGCAGACAGAGGCAAGAAACCTCAAATTAAGGCCAACTTGAACAACTTAGTAAGACCTGCCTCAAAATAAAACTACAGAAAAGGGTGGCTATAGTGTTCACTGGTACAGCACATGCCCGGTATGTGCAAGGTCCTGGAGTTTAAGTCACAGCAACACACATGTGCACACATGAACGCATGCACAATTTTTCTAAAAGTAAAAACAGCAGCTCTTCTGTATTCAAATGTCATGAAGAATGTTTCATATCCAGGACACCGTGGGATTCTTACTGAGATGCTCTAAGCTACAAGCCTGAGGACTGCTCCCCACACCTACAAAACCACTGTCGTATGAATGAAGTAAAGCAGCAGCCGATCTAGGAGTCAGAAGAGTGTGTGATCTTCCAGGCCCCAGCCGCAGCCCAGTTGACTAGCCTCACACAAAGAAAGGAATGGATGAAGGAAGGCACAGAATGTTCACTGCTGAGCACGCCACATAACGATGCCTTTTGGTCAGGGCAAGACCAAGAAGCCAGTGTGGATTACGTGTAAGTTACAGCTTCTATGTACCCAAACAGGAAAGCACTGGAACAAATAGTCACAGCCCACCCTCCTGAACACACAGGACCTGACTACCCCAGAGGGAGATGAGGTTCTGAGCTCTAAACCATAAGTAAGCGGGAGGGAAAGAGTCCAGTCATGACTTTCTATTTACTTGTAAACCACAATTAACAACATACATAGCTGTACAAAGTAGCAGATATCTTGTATGATCTATAAACATATATGTGTTGTGAGCTGGCCACTGTAAGAACTCAGTGTTCAGTTCCCTCTGCCTGTCTTCTGGGAGGAAGGCCACATTTATTCTAAAAACAGACAAACTTTAGCTTAATCACTGCTCCACTGTCTGTCTTAATCATCTAACAAATATGTTATGACAAATGATAAAAAAAAAGAGCATTAAAAAGCAAACAAAGTTATTTTGCATGTGTGTGGGGGGGGTACAGGTGTACCATGGTGCATGTTCATGGTCAGAAGATGACTTAAAAGAGTAAGCTCTCTCTTCCTACCATGTATGTTCTAGGGCTCTACCTCAGGCCTTGGGGCTGGGCAGCCCATGCCCTTACCCACTGAGCCATCTTGCAGGCCTGGGAAGATATTTGAGCAAGCAAAGTTACTTCTAGTAAAAGTACAGTAGCTTGTTATGGATTAATCTTCTATACACTGTTAAGAAGTGTCTTTGCCAAAGCACCTTCTGATTGGTTCAATAAAAGATCTGACTGGCCAATAGCTCGGCAGTTAGAAGTTAGTTGGGACCTGTGGATTTAAAGAGATCACAGGGAAGAAGGGTGCAGTCATGAGCAGTCAGCAGTCAGAGACAGAGGAGGCAGGAGATGCACATGCTGTGCTGAAAAGCGGAACTGCCACATGGCAGAGTGTACATAAGAAATATGGGTTAGTTTAAACTGAAAGAGCTAGTTAGCAACAACTCTAAGCCATCAACCGGGCATTTATAAGTAATAATAAGTCTCTGTGTGGGTTATTGGGGGGAGCTGGCAGTCCCAACAAAAAACTTGGCCTACAAGTAGAACACAAATTTCCACATTAAACCAAAGAAAGCTTAAAAAAAGGTTCCAAACACACAAAAATAGAGCCAAATGTGGCTTTCTAGTCTCACAGTGTCAAGGCAGCTGCAGTACAGAGATGACTTTCCCAGCAGCTGCCTGTGGGATGGAGTCAGCCATTGGCCCCCTTGCACTGGCACCATGTACTAAGCCTAGTCCCACCGGTGGCTGACACAGCAGTTCAAGATTCATCTCATGATCAGAAAACAATACAGATGCTCAAAAAAGACAGATCCAGACAAAAGAAACCTCTAAACGGTCACAGTGTGTTTAAAAAGGTACAGGGGCTTTGCAGAGAAAAAAGACATAGACAGTCATAGAAAAAAAACTCCTTAAGAAAGGAGTAAAGTAATTACAGAGAAAAAAAAGCCAGATAAAAATGGAAACTGCACAGGAGTCTGGACACCATGTGTTGTTGTGTTGTCTTTGGAGTTTTTGATTGCTGATAACAAACAACAGCTGCTGAGAGACAACGATTGTGAATGGTTCTGGTTTAAACCAAAATTTAAAAATGTCTTGACTTCAAAATGGAAGTCAAAAGATGTGTTGCTTTGAGAAAGAGGTAGTGCTTCTGTTCCCACAGAAAACAAAAGACTGTGGATTCATTCAAGGTTAAAGATGATCAGGTTTGATAGAGGAAGACCCCCTGAAAAACCCTGGCTACAGACATAAAGAAATCTAGAAAAACTACAAGACATGTAACCTACTCATAAAACAACAACAACAACAAATCATCTTTGGCTAACTTGTGTACAATATACAGTCATACTTGTATTAATGCAGATATGTATGTTACCTTTAAAAGTTTATGTATTTTCAGAGCAAGGGCAGCAGACATCAATAAAATCAGAAGGCGCAGGTAATCCAACATCTCAAAATCACCTTTGCTGCAGTTTCCTCAATGTTCTATATCCAGAACAGCTTCAAGACTGCTAGGCGATATGATCCAGCCTCACAGACTACTCTAGCCAGACCATAATCCTGATTTTTTTCTCAGGGTTCCCCAAAAACTCCAGCACCACCAAACAACAGGAAGCAGTCTAGAGAAAAATAATGCTCACATTCCCAAAAGATGGGTTACGGCTGTTTGTTGTCATGGGGGGGGAGGGTGTTTACAAATTGTTATTGATCATGGAGCAAAAAAACCACAAAACACCTAAACAGAAAAGTTAGATACAAGGATCACTTAATGAAAGAAAAAAGGGGATATGGTATAGAAATGATGGGATAAAAGGGTAGATTATTGAATCTACTTTAATTCAAAAAATAAATATTAATCTCAAAATCTTTTACATTGGTATGAATTTTGGTTTATTGGCATAAATTTAAAGTTATTTTGCTTACTGTATGTATATTTCTACTCTTTTTTGAGGCAAGCTGCTTCTGTAGCTCACTTAAAAATGTATAATTAAGAAATACAAGTTAGTAGTTAGCTACCTATAATAATCAAACTTATATTAGGTATGTTTTAAAGGTTAAAGAGATATACTTAGGCAGATGGTCTTCAAACACGACAAAGACTTATAGAATATGGCATTTAAAATGTTTTAATAACAAGGTTTTTTTGACAGTGAGACACATCTGCTCCTCATAGCACAAATTTACTTCAGAAAAGATGAAGGGCACTGAAGAAACTCCATATGGAGTTTGCTTTCTTTATGGCAAAAAGTTAGCCATTTAGGCAACAAAACTGCTCTAGCCTCAAGCGCTAAGAGTATACTGTCCAAACTGGACCAGAAGGACGCAAAAGAAAGTGACTGCCAACATTGCCAAGACAAGGCAGAAAGTCCTTCAAAATTCCCTGCTTCTCAGAAATGTCTGTCAAATACATTAGGCCTGTAGGTCAAAGTTGGTTAAGCCAACATTACAGATGAACTTTGGGTGACCATCCAGTCGCCAGATGTACTTGTTATTAAGTAACATTACAGCCTTCTGGGGTCTTAGATAGAGTTAAAAACTAAGTAATTAAAGTTTTCCTTAATTATGGTAAAAGGTAAATTAGGTATAAAACTTTAGACTCTAAGATAAGATAGATAATTTTGCCAAATACAAAAAGAACTGGATATTGTAACTGTAATTCTCACTTGGTAACTGTTTTCGTTGTACATAATTTGACTATGTTAAAGTTAAAAACCTTCCTTTTTAATTAGATAACAGGGGGAAATGTTATGGGATAATCATTTTGTATACCGAGAAGACGTGTCTTTGCCAAGATGCTTTCTGATTGGTTTAATGAAAGAGGTGACAGGGCAATACCTAGGCAGGTACAGGTTAGGTGGGATTTGGCAACCAAATGAGAGGACAGGGAAGAAAAAGAGTGGAGTCATGAGGAGTCACCAGCCAGAGACACAGAGGAAGCAGGAAATGAACATGTCCCGGTGAAAAAAGGTACCACTGCATGACGGAGCATAGATAAGAAATATGGGTTAATTTAAGTTGAAAGAGCTAGTTGGTAACAATCCTAAGCTATAGACTGAGCATTTATAATTAACAATCACTCTCTGTGTAGCTACTTTGGAGTGGGTTGGTGGGACAGAAGACTCTGCCCACAGTAATTTGTTCATTATCTACAAGTTAAGAGACGATCTACAAGGCAGAGATCGTTGAAAACAGATGCCCAAATGATCACCAAGGAGGGGAAAGTATCAAATTAAGAGCAACCTTTGTGGGCATAGGGAAAGTCCAGAGAAGAGGAGGCTCCCCACATCTGCTATAGAGAAAGTCTAGAGAAGAGGAGGCTCCCCACATCTGCTACAGGGCTCAGTGCAAAGGGGGCCAGCCATGTGCTTGCACCCTAGGGTGATTCACTGCAGGGCTATTGCAGAGGTCTGAAATTCAGTCTGAGATGACCCAAGTAGTTTTCTCTGATTTTACTAAATGCTAAAATTCTAAAGCAGGTCACGATAACTATTCATATAATTCTTTCAGAATAAGGGAAGAAATCACTTGTCTGCCACGTGGCAGCACGGGTGGGAAAGAGTCGCCCTTCCCTACACATAAAACCTGAGGTAGGTGGAAAAGCTGGCCCTGAGTTCACAAGAGCAGAAGAGCTGGTCCCGCCTCTCATCAGCTGCAGCACTGGGGAGAGTGGCCCCTATGCAAACCTGGACACACAGCAGAGCTGGCCTTGAAGGTACAGGTGTGAGAGAACTGACCTTGAGGATGTGAAAGCAGAACTGGCCACGCCCCTTTCTCTTTGCTGTAAGAAGTTAACTAGCCAGGAGGGCTCATCCTGGTGGGGAGTACGAGGAGAGCTGGCTGGCTGACCCAACTCTGCAACTACCAAGGCCCAGAACCAGGGTTACGAGTTGGCCCATCTCAACATTCACCCCATCTGTGATCTGCTGGAGCATGTGAAGGGACCAGTCCTGCAGACCCAAAGCTGCAGGACCTCCACAACACAGGGCAACAACAGGATAACCAAGAGGAGTTCCAGTGAGGGCCAACATGGATAGTGTAACAGAAATCAGGGGCCTTGAACCAGACCAACGACTCTGCAGCAAATACATGCAAGTAAAGATGTATGGACAAAAGTGTTTACTGTGTGACTCACTGTGTCACACTGCAGCTTCCATGATGAGGCTGTTTTCTTTCTTTTTTTCTTTTTTTTTCCTCTTAAATTTTATTTTGGGGTGGGGGAAGGTTTCAAGGCTAGAGGGCAGAGACAAAGAAACAGGGAAATGAATGAGATGGAGACGCATGATGAGAAAGACAAAGAATAATTCAAAAAGAAAGTTAAAAAAAAACACAACAGAATGAGGTGAGAGAAACCAACCAATGAACCAGGAAAAAAAAGTTGCTAGAAAACAGACAAAGAAAGAACAAAGACTGCATGTGCACACACAGAGGAAACAACTGAACAAGGAATGAGCCAACCAGTACCATTACATAGCTGCCCTGCGTCACATGAGCCTTCAGTTGTGGTTTTAGGACAGATGGGAGTTGCTTGCTTGCAAATATTTATAAACTGTATATTCACTATCTGCTGCGGGTGGCCATTCAGAAACCCAAACAATCAAATCCAATTTAAATCTAAAATACACTCATTTGGGGGATGGGGTACAGCTCAGGGGAGAAGTGTGTGCTCAGAGCACAAGGCTGTAGTTTGTTCCAAGCATCACAGAAACCCAGACACATTCACATCCACATGAAAGCACAGCCCACACCAACTATGAAGCTATTGGCGACCGACGCCTGCTTGGCAAAGGGAAAGTGCATTGGACAGTCACTGATTCTGTAGACTACACTCTGGGACAGGTCCCATACTCAGGCATAACTGGCGCGTAAAAACAAACTCTGGGTTTTTTTTTTTTTGAGGGGGTCAGGGGAGCGGTGGGCTTTGTTATTTTGTTTTGCTTTGTTTGGGCATTTCTTTTTGTCTTTCCTTTCCCCCCTTTTGAGAGAGAAAATAAACATAAACTTGGGTAGGATCTGGGAGGAGTTGGGGAACGGAACATGATCAAATATACTGCATAAAAATTTTTAACTAAAAAAATTGAAAAAAGCAAACAAAAATTAGAGCACAGAACAATGTGTAAAACAGTTCTATTTTTACAAAAATGGGTGAAACATGCACATAAAGAAATCATCCATATATGCTTAAGAGGAGCCTGTGCATGGCAAACAAAAGTGACTGACAGCTGCTGACTGTGGGGCAGATAGCAGCTGGAGGACCTGCCCTGAAATCTGCATCTGGACCAGATTACTTGGTGAGGAGCGCTAATTGAACAGTCTTTGTTCCACGCCTGAGAAGTGACAGAGAGGGAGAACTGGGCCGTTTAAACTATGTTTTCACAGCTCTGGGAAAATTAGGCTTAAAGATTTGACCCCTCCTCTGAGAGCAATATATCTCAATTCCTTCCCAGGTTAACTCCTAAGGAGCAGTGAGGGTCCACAAATGAAAGCTACCACAGACTCTGAAGAAAGCAGTTTTTGTACTCAGACAAACTCACAGAGAGCAAGCCTCTTGAATCAGATGACAGCCACCAAGTCCCTAAAAAGCAGCTTTTCCTGTTTTCTAGTCCTATGAAAGTAAACAAGTCCTACCAGTAAAAACAGGAAACTGCCCTGCTTGCCTTAGACTAGACTCTAGGGTAGTGGGAGTCTTGGGTCTGAGCTCAGTCCTCTGATCCTGCCACTTGAGTCTGAGCTGGCAGCTGGGACACTAGGCCCAAGCTTAGGGTAGAAATCTGCGAACTGTGTGACTGCAGAGAAAATGTAACTACCTGGGCATCCTTTCTCTTCTAAACAGTCGGATGATGGGGGGAAGAATCTCTGAGTTCTAGCTCTCGGATTCTGGGCACCAGCTGTCCTCATCTGTTCCAGCACGAAAAAGGCAACCATCAAACAAAGAAACAAAGGAAGGGTCTCTTTCATAAAAACATGTTACCCACTGGGATTAAGACACAGAAACTCCATAAGTGGAAATGACATGGCCTGGCCTCCTAAACCAGAAGGCTAGTTCCAGGATTTAGCCACCAGAACACTGACTGGCATTCCAGAAGCAGAGGGCAATGTACATAGTGAAGTCTCTGAAGGCTGAGTTGGGAAGCTTCTGGTACTTGCTATCTTGTGCCACCTAAGGACTCAGGGAGCCTGTGCCAGAGTCTCACACACAAAGACACGAGTGACTCTTCACCTCCATCGCAGAAAGATAAAAAAAAGCTACAACCTCAATCCAGTAAATGTGTTCTCGCCTTTCTCTGTGGTCCTGACTGCCCAGGGCTTTTTATCAGCCCTGGCTATAGACCAGGTACATCCTGCTGTTAGTGCTTGCCAGTAGACAGTGGGAAAGTCAGGTACAAGGCCACCTGTCCTGTGGGAACGGCACTGTTGCCTGCCCTTTCATTCCACAACATAGTGACACTAGACACGGATCGCCACAGGACTACAAAGAGCAGGCCCCAGAAGCTGGACCTTTCACCCAACAACTGGGACGCACAACTCAGTCTCCCCTAGCCCCAGGCATCAGGACTCCGGCAGCACACCCTCAGGGCACTTCCTCAGGCCCGACAGCTCTTCCCCTATAGCTTCTACCAAGTTCCCAAACACAACTAACTGAAAAGCAAGAAAACACAAGCACTCAGCTTGAGGGTTAAGAATGCTTCCTAAGGAGCTGCAAATGCAAACTGACCTTTCAATGGGGTCTGAAAAAGAATGTGACTTACCAAACGTGCCATAAAATCCTCGTGGTCCACAGGTACCCACGCCATACTTCTTTAAAGACGCTAAAGCTGCGGCCTTTATGGAAGCAAATGTGCTAATGATTTCTTCTGTGTGGTCCTGACGACCCTCCCCCGCCCCCAACTTTCCCTTCTTCCCTTTATCTATAATTCCGACAAGCCCAGGCAATACTTCCCACTCTTGGGCCCTCTCCTACCTTCCCCCCTTTCTTGTAACTACAGCAGTTCTAATGGGGTTTAGGAAACAGACTAGGAAGACACAGGACTGAAGCATGGAGAGGTGACATCGCCTACCTCTAAAAGCCCAAAGACCACTAGTTTCTCCTGAGGATCTGCAAGTCCCAGTCCTAACAGGAGCTGGGAAACTTGTGGATGCTCTCTCACTGCCCGGGTCGGGCTTCCTAGGTTCTCTGGGTGTCACCCACACTGAGCCCACTCAACACATCTGCCCTGAATAGTTCAAGTCCAGATTTTGATTCTGTCAGACCCCGTAGTGTAAAACTGTCCCTCTCAGATGACCCCACCTGACTTTTATGTCATTTCTGCAGCTAGCAAGGTCCTATCCCACTTCAGTATCAAGCGCTACTCACCTTAACCCGAGGGTTGGCCAGCAACCCAAGAAAATTAAAGGATGCAAAGTTTACACATTCTTTTCCATTGACCACGATGTTGTGGGTTGGAGGGCTGGGGAAAGAGACAGAGAGGGGTTTACTTCAGCACCCACCTGAGCACAGGAGGGCAGGCACAGCACAGCTATGCAGTCAGACCACTCTATCTGCCCTCTATCCCTTTCCTTTGTACTTTTTCATAAATTAGGGAATGGTAAATTTAAAGTCAAACATCTTCCTATTAGCTCTGTTCTTTAATAAGCTCCCTGTACTTAAAAAAGAGTAAGATGGTAGGGAGTTGTGGGAAAGCCAGCTCTTTGCTGATGTAAGGAGACAGCACAACATGACAGAACAGACAGAGGCCATCAAAACATGGGCCAAGCGAGGAGAGGGATTGTGCCCGGAACTGTGGCTTCAGTGACACTGCTGACGCCTGTCTGTGGTGAGCCAGAAAGGACTGCACACTGCTCTCAGACACTACTTATTTATTTGTAACAGAACTGATAACTCATGAGAAAAGAGGTACAGAATTCTAGAAAGCCACAGAAGAGACTACCTGAAATCAACTCACAGTACTAACATACAAAATGAGAGAAGACTCAGGGAGGCAGAGGCAGGAGGAGTGTAGTGAATCCGAGGTTAGCCTGGTCTACATAGTGATTTCCAGGTCTTTCAGCACTATACAGAGAGACCCTGTCTAAAGAAAACAAAGCAAAGCAAAAAAAGAGCCTACAGAAAGATGAAAGAGCACATAAGGACGTGGAGAGTAGCGGAAAAGTTACAAGTCCCGTGAGCAGACAATCCAGAAAAAAAGAGTGGAGAAAAAAACCAAAACAAAATAAGACACATGTAGCAGGTGGCAGGGAGGTAGTCATCTCTGCCCTCTGTCACTCATCCGGCAGACAGAAAAATGTCTGAGATGCAATGTCTTAGCAACAATAAAATGCATGATGCAATGGATGTAAGACACCCTGAAATAAATAAAACGTTGCTTTATTAAAAAATACTAAAAATACATGTCATGATATTTAGTATTATAAAACACTGGTATTTTCACTGGGCCTCACTTTCTCATGATGGCCTCAAACTTACTATGTGGCCCAGGCTGCCCTTCAGTTCCTGAACTCCTCCTGTCTCTGCCTTCCAAGTGGTATGACTGTCTACAGCTGTGAGCCACCACACCCAGCAACACTGTGTACTCTAATATATAATATGGGCAAAACCTAAAAGACACAAAGCAAATCTCAGCAAGGACACAGGAATTGTTCAGAAAGGAACACACTTTCCAAAAAGAAAGCAATCAATCACAAAGCACTAAAGACAGACAGTCCAAAGAAAGCAATGTTCTTGGTTTAAAAGGGAAGAGAAAGCTTTTTAGAAATCAAAATAAAAAATTGAGAGCATTCAGGTATCAAAGACAAGTGCTAAGAGCTGGTGACTGCTCAGTGGTCGAGGTGCTCACCACAAAGCCCGACAGCCCGAGTAGATCCCCGAGACCGACTTCTGAAAGCTGTCCTCTCAGCTCCGCAGGCATGCTGTGGCACGCACATGGATGCATGCACACTTCATATGGAAATATTGTTTAAAGTGTCAAACTCTTCTAACAGCACATAGTAAAAGTAGGGGCTATAGCTGGACAGATCTTAGGAAGAACTTACACCCCTCTGCAGAGATCATTACTTTCTAAAGCTTTAAAGTAACAAAACTCTTCAGGTGCAAACCCATCCCAAGCAGAGAGGAGGTGGCAGTGCTTGCACCTTTCCCAGGCCACAGGACAATGCTCATTTATGTGAGAAGTAGATACAGTGTTTTTCAAAATCTACAAATCTGAATGTCTGCTCCTAAGGTATCAGAAAAAAGACTGAATCCTCACTAGAAAAAGTAAACGCTTAAAACTGAGTTCAACTAAGTTGGTCAATCTCAAAAATGCAAAAAGAAGGCAAATCCCTGGTAGAACTCAATTTAAAAAACACCATTGAAGAAATGACCCTGGATAAAGTTCAGTGTGGGTATTTAAACTCTTAAGATAAGAAGGATATACAAATTGATAAGACTATCTAAATTATGTAGATAACACAGAGGACAATGAAGGCATTGTCTTTGAGAACAGAAACCAAAGTTGCATCATACTTTCTTACTGCCCAGCTTATCACAAAAGACAACAGTGTGTGCAATGACTTCACTTACATTAACAAAATCAGTCACACTATCACCTACAAGGCCCTGGATCACATCACCTGTAGACTCCCTACTCATGAAACTACTGGAACTGTTGGGGGAAATGACATACAATGTGTAAATACAGGCAGGCAGAAACACTGATGAGAACCTGACATGCTGACAACCTCAAAGTAGAATATGTGACCCATAGTAATTAGGGCATGTACCAGTATTTCCTAGTGACAAAGCTGATACATGATATGTAAAGGTGAATTCCAGATTCTTTTTCTTTTAATTTTTAGTTTTTCGAGACAGCGTTTGTGTAGTCCTAGCTGCCCTGAAATTCGTTCTATAGACCAGGTTGTCCTCAAACTCACAGAGATCCACCTGTCTCTGCCTCCTGAATGCTGGAATTAAAGGCATGCGCCACAGAATTCCAGATGCCAGGGAACTTAAAAGATACTCTAAAACAGACAAAAGCAAATAAAGAAGAGTCTCAGTCATCTAAGGGAAGGAGACGCATACTGCCAGCTGCTATAGCATGAATGTAAGTCACTGAAGTCACTAAGCTCAGCAGATGAGCTACACACAAAGCATCACACTTTGCACACTTTCATTCCTATGAAATACCTACAAAGTCCGGTCTGCTCACAGAGTAGAGAAATACTGTCAGGGCCTGGGCAACAAGTGGAGCAGGAAGGAAAAGCTTGGGATTGACTTGAGGAGGAAAGAAAATGTTCTAGAATTTAGAAAATGGTGATAGTGGCACACCTCTGTAAATACAATAACACTTACTTATTTTAGCTGAATAGTTTAAAACAATGAATTTTGTGCTATGTGGATGTTCAGTAAAGCTTGATTTTAAAGAATAAAACTAAACACTTTCATGCCAAATTAGTATGTAAGCAAACAGGCATTACATCAACAGCAGTAAAACATAGTTTCTCAACATCATGAGAAACAGCCTCATGACAGGGTCATAGTTCAGTGTACAATGCTGTCTAGCATACAAGGTCCAGGTTCCATTCCTACCACCACAAAAACTGGTAAAATCACCAGTGTGTTTGGTTGGGGAGATGGCTCAGTGGTGAAGAGCCTGATGCTCCATTGTGTAGACCAGAGTCCAGATCCCAGCATCCATATTGAGCAGCTTACAAATGCCTGCCACTTTAGCCCCAAGGGACCCAACAACCTTTTCTGGCCACCTCAGGCCCCCACACATACAAACACTTCTGTATATTCTCTCTCTCTTTCTCTTTATCACACACATGGACACACAAACATGTACACACAGAGAGACAACTAATCAAACTGAAAAAATTAAAAACTAACTACTGTGTTGCCTCTTCCTAGTTCTCTACCACTGAGCTACAATCTCAGTTTATTTGTTATTATTATTTTTTAAAAAAGTAATTTATGGAGACAGGCTTTAAAGTCACTCTGTACTCCAGGCAGGGCTTGAACCCAACTCAAGTCTCTTGTATTGCTGGAATTCCTATGCCAAGAGGCCTGGCCTCTTATAGCTTTTATAAGCAATCTACATAATGCACTTGATTTTGATAAAAACGGTTGGAAAAAAAATGATGGATAGTGAAGATCAGTAGAGAACATGAGTGTGAAATAAACACAAACTGAAGATAAGCACAAGACATAGTCCAGACTCTCAGGAGTCTGTCTGTACTCCAATGGCATGAAGGAAAAAATTAAAGAAAGGCCTGGAACAGTCAAGTGCCTATAATCCCAGTGCGGTGCTGGGCTGTTCAGACAGGAAGATTTCTGGGTCAGGTAGCCTAGCCAAACATCAGTGACAGCTTTTCAGGCAGGAGACTTGTCTCAAGGGAGTAAGGCAAGAACAGCAGGAAAAGACACTCGACCGCTGACCTCCAAATACCCACATATGTCAGCACTGGATGTGTGTACCTTACCTGCTTACCCACTCTGGGAGAGAGACAGACAGAGGGAGAGGAACGGGTGGAGGAAGGGGAAAAGAAGGGGCCAATGTTTTCAAGCCAACAGACAAAATTATAAGGCTTCTCTGAGCAGCAGGAGCAGGACAGGGAGTTCTAGAAGAAAAAAGAAAAGAAACCTAACGGATGGCATGACTGAACAATGGAGATGTACAGTTCTGGAGGAAGACACAGATGGAATGCAGACTGTCAAGCTCAAAAGTAAACCAAGGATGACGTCAACGCTAGGAAAACAAAGAGAAGTGTATGATAAAGTAGTCATTCAGCATGGGTTTCTTTAGTGGCAATATGGCCAGAGACAGAAAACTGAAGCAGAGCACAATCTAGACACGCCATGCTGCAGTTAACAGGGAATGGAGGAACAGGACAGTGCACACAGCTGAGATGTGTACGGCTAAGCTTCAGGCTCTTCCTGCAGGTACCCCAGGTGCTGAGACAGTAGAGGACCACAGCAGGCCACTGTACTTGCTCTAGACCACCTTTTCCTAATCTATGCAGAGACTAGACAGTGAATGCTGGAGTCCTGGGGACATTGAGATCTGCTGTGTTTATAGTCAGTCTTTAGTTCCACCACCAATCAAAATAAAAAAAACAAAACAAAACCTCAGAGGAACAAGGGGGAATCAAGAAACAACAGAGTATGAGTTAGGGGAGAAAGAGAATGTGTTTTAAGGAAAACAAAAAGATAATCTTCAATTCCCAAATTAGAGTTTAAAAGATTCCCAGGGGGCTGGAGAGATGGCTCAGAGGTTAAGAGCATTGCCTGCTCTTCCAAAGGTCCTGAGTTCAATTCCCGGCAACCACATGGTGGCTCACAACCATCTGTAATGGGGTC
This sequence comes from Microtus pennsylvanicus, assembly GCF_037038515.1. Taxonomy (NCBI): domain Eukaryota; kingdom Metazoa; phylum Chordata; class Mammalia; order Rodentia; family Cricetidae; genus Microtus; species Microtus pennsylvanicus. Next base: position 80,535,100 of record NC_134582.1, on the reverse strand, counting down.
TGGTGCCCTCTTCTGGCCTGCAGGCATACACAGACAAAATATTGTATACATAATAAATAAATAAATATTTAAAAGATTCCCAGGCCACCCCTTGAAGAAAATTGTCTTCATCTAATAAGGGTGAAGACCACCCTTCACACGCTTGGCAACAGAACTAAAGCCAGGTCAATCACTCCAAGCAGCAAGGCCAAGCAAGTCACCCGGAAACGATGTTGTAGTTGAGAGCCGGATGGTTTTTTGAGACAGGAGGGACGAGAGGTTCTGGCTGCCACTCTTCAATCAGTTCTTCCTTTTCCTACAGAAAAAGAGGCGTTAGAGTGAGTGGCTCAGCACGAGTCACCTCACACTGGCTCTGGTGATGCCAAACTGCAACATTGCAACAATGAACAGCGTGCCACAAAAACACTCCTGCCAGCTGTTGTGGAGAGCGTAGGCCATCCTTGTTGTGTTCAGGGTACTTCCCACTCTTACTTCTTTCCTTATTACAGCTCATCCCCTTTCTCATGCAGTTTTTGGGTAACCTGACAACTTAAAAATCTCATTTCTGTTTAGGATTTCTTCCATCTTACCACACATAACACAAAAAAATCCTAATTGGGATGTGGGTATTTCCAACTCTGAATCCCCTTTCTGAAGACCACATGGAGGACTCTCCTCTTGGCCTCAAGGGCAGCTCACATAACCTGTGTGAGACACACATGCGCCCCTCAAGCCATCTCCCAGCAGGCTGCAGTCTCCTCCAGTGAGGCTTTATGCCTCTTTCCTCAAGCTTCATCTACTCCGATGTTCCTTACTGCCTGCTCTTCTTATAGTCAACATTTTAACATCCACTACAGAGTCAAGTTTCATTTTGCTTTAAAAAGATGTAGCTCCCACATACCTTGAATAAAACAAGCTTCATTTCTTTTTTTTTAAATATTTATTTATTATGTATACAATATTCTGTCTGTGTGTATGCCTGCTGGCCAGAAGAGGGCATCAGATCTCATTACAGATGGTTGTGAGCCACCATGTGGTTGCTGGGAATTGAACTCAGGACCTTTGGAAGAGCAGGCAATGCTCTTAATCACTGAGCCATCTCTCCAGCCCCCAGGCTTCATTTCTTACCTTAGCTGTAAGGTCAGAACGCTCCTGCAACTTGTAGGTTTTAGAGAAAACCAGTCTGATTATCCAAAGTATTAGAATTCCTTCCAGAATGAGATGGTATGCTGGAGCCTACGAGGGAGAAAAGCAAAGAAGGAAAGTAGTCACTTCAAAAGCTGTAGGGAAACTCAGTCCACCACAGTGCTGCCTCTCCTGAGGGTTGCACTATTACTGTATACACCTCACTGCCAGGGCTTCCTTAAGGGCTCTTGATGCCTTTCCCACCTTAACAACCCCCAGTACTTCAGCTTTAAAACCTTTCAGTAGTGAAAAAGAGAAAGAAGTAAGACCTGACAACCCCAACAGTTGAAACAACTCTCATGTCTTTCAGATAATTTACACTTTTACTGGCAAGAAATGTGTATAAGGAAACTGTACACACCTAAACACACCTGTACCCACCATGGAAAAGCTAATAAAACTACATGCAAACCAGCTTCCATAACTCTTAAAGTTTTGCACATCTTACTGTATTTTCCCTACCCTGCTGCTAAATCTCCTTAGACCTTAGACAATGCAGCGTGGATGGGTGGGAGTGGCAGTAATAAATGCTTAAAGGAAAGTGGCTCTCTTTTCTATCATGGGACCCAAAGGATTTCAACCTGTTTCATGATGATAGACACAAAGATATCTTTATTTTTATTAAAATATTTTATTATTTTATGTGTATAGGTATTCTGTCTGCACATGTCTGTTTACCATATGTGCTCCTGGCACCTGCAGAGATCAGAAGATTCCCCTAGAACTGGTTACAAATGGCTGTGAGCCACCATGTAGACGCTGGGAATTGAATCCAGACCCTCGCCCAGAGTGTGGAGCCAGCATAGTAAGATGGAATCTTGGCTAGTCTACTATCTTGTCCTCTACATGGTTTCAGAATAAAGGCATGGATGAGTTTATGTAGAAGAATCTAGACACCTATAACCCTTCAGTTACTGGCTGGATTCTCTATTCCAGTGGGTTACCACCAGAAAAATCATTTAAAACAGGCATGTTAATCTGGGTGTGATGGTGCACACCTGTAATCCCAGTACATGGGAAGCACAAGCAGGCAGATCTTTTGACTTTAAGGCCAGGATGGTCTACATAGCTGCACCCTATTTCAAATAAACCACCACACAAAAAAGAAACAAAACAAGCCCTTTGTTTTGTTTTGGAGAGAGGTCTCACTACGGAGCCATAGCTGGCCTGGAACTTGTTATATAGACCAGGAATGCAGGGAGTAAAAGTATGAGCCACCATACCTGGTAAACCCAGGCCTTTAAAAGTTAGGCATATGTGTGCTTGAAATACTAGGAGCATCTGAAGTTCAAGGAGAACCCAGGCTACAGAGTGAGACATTATCTCAAAATACAGCCATGTACTTACAAACTTAAATACAGAATAGATCAGCACTGAGGCAGAAATACGGGATGACATTTCACCATAGCTAAAAACAAAGGAGCAAACAAAAGCCACACCAGACCACAGACTGGAAAGCTGCTGACAGTTCTCATGTGAACTTTCCTGTCAATGTGAAAGTACCTTTAAAACTACATAGATGACACGCACATACACATGTGCACATGGATCTTTATTTTTCAGATATACTTTACAAGCCTCAAATTCTACAAAATACATAGAAACTGAGAAAAAGAACAGAAATCTCTACTTAAGATGACCTAAAACTTTTACTGACCCTTCTTAAACATAATTAACTTAAGAGTGAGTCCAGATAACCTTGATTTTCTCAATAACTGGATGATAGCAGGCAAACATCTCTTCAGCTAACAAACCCCATAGAGAAATTACCCTAAGATGAAAAACTAATAGTCTAAAAAATTATTCAAATAATCATAAATACCAGTTTTATTTTTTTCCTCTCTACCTAGGAAATGTGACACACAAAGAATTTTCCAAAGTCTGTGTTGGTCCCTTTTGGGGAGTAAGAAGTCACACTGTACAACAGAAAATTACTCATTTCTTAAAAAAAAAATAACAATTATAGTGACTCAGTAACTATAACTAGCCTAATATTGGACCTCAGTATAGATTAGGAAAATCAAGTACCCTCTGTCTCAAATAATTTTCATGAAGAAATTCCCGGTAATCTGAGTTTGGTGCCGTGTACTTAATCCCAGCACTTGGGAGGCCAGGGCAGCCTGGTCTACAAAGTGAGTTCCAGGGCAGCCAGGGCTATACAGAAAAACCCTGTCTAGAAATAGCAAAAGAAACAAAGAAATGAAAGGAAGAAGGGAGGGAAGGCGGCACAGAGAGATGGGAGTGGAGGACGGGAAGGAAGGAAGAGAAATTCCAGAGAGTTCTTGCAATGGAACATGGTCATTCCTCAGAAGAAGCAACTTTGGATAACATTATCAAATAAAGTGAAATTCACTTCCAACTAATGTGAGCTCTCTATGCACCGGGATTTATCTGCTCACTCAAACAGCTTGGTCTCCGGGCTTCAGATTCGTCTGGTCTAATACATACATGGTCACCGACATTCACATTAAAGTGGTATTACAAACGCATTGCCAGTGCCTATTATCACGTGAAGTTAGAGAAGGCCGTGTTGAAGAGGCCCTGAGACAGAAAATATACAAGTTCTATAGGACATAGCAGGGAAGCTCAGTTGTTCAAGAAACCAGCGTCCTCCCAAGGCTGGCATTTGTATTATCCATTTTTTTTACGTAGCTGAATGAAACCACCATAACCCTTTAACTATTCTTTTAAATATCCTTCAAAACGTTATATATTCATAATATAGAAACTGTAGGCAAAAGAATGTCTACTCCATGCTCATAAATTCCCAATTACTCCGCCTTGTAAACCACTATCCCCCGCCCTGGGCAAAGTTTGTAATTTATGATAGGGCATTCCTCCCACCTAGATCGCCCACTCCCACAAACCCCGTCTGGCCATCAGTTCCAACTGTGGTTCTGAGGACTCGTGTGTCCTCGGCACCCCTCCCAAGAGCTGCTTTCCTGCGTGACTCCAGGAGGCGAGGGCAGCCGAGGCTCTCTCCCCTGCGCTCCCCGGGAGCAGGAAGCACCGTGGATCCGGGCCGCGGGTCGCTAGACCCGGGCCGCGGGTTCACGGGTAGTTCTGGCTACCGACGCACCTCGTACAGCGCCTGCACCATCTCCACCAGCACCCACTGCTCCGCCACCGTCGCCATGGTCAGTCACCCGGCTTCCGGCAGGCGGGTCACAGTCGCGTCAAATAGTGCGGCGGCGCGGACTAGTGACGTCACGCCACCGCGGGGCGGGGCCGCGGGAAGTTGTGCGTCGCCTCCACCACGGTGTGCGTTGTTCCTGAACCAGGACGTGAAGTCGGAGGCTCAGAGCCCTGAGACTCGAACACCTTCGCTCAGTAGACTTTGTGTTGAGAGAATTAGTTCTTGGCCTTTGTTCTTGATGGTCGGCTGTGCACAGGGTTATTGAGATGAACGAAATTAGGCCTGGGGAGGTGGGTGACACCTCCTATTTTAATCCCATCTGAGAGGCAGAGGAGCTCATCTTCTGAATTCTAGGCTAGCCTGCTCTACATGGCCAGTTCCAAGCCAGACTAGGATACACAGTGAGACCTTGTCTCAAAATAAAAACACACAAAAAAGAAAAAATTAAAACAACAAGAGGAAAATACACCCTTCCCCTTTTTAGAAACAAGGAACCCAGTCATTCAGCATTATTAAAATTAACCCATAGAAATCTACGTAGTTTGTTCCTCAGGGCAAGATGAGGAGTCGTTATTTCATAGTGTGGGTATGTCTGGTTGTTGTCATGGTGAAATACGGTCAAAATGCTGCCGTGAAGGTTTAGATGCCACGTTTGATATTCACACCGATTTACACTTCGTGATACTTGTCCAGACGTGCCATTGGTATAGCAGTTTTATTATTTTTTTTTAAAGTGGGAGAGAACTAAATTGGGCCTGGAGAGATAGCTCAGTCAGTAAAGAGGACCAGAGTTCAATCCCCAGCACCTTATAAGGAAAAGAAAAAAAAAAAAAGAGCGATTCTAGTATGGGGAGGTGGAGCAAACAATTATCTTGTTGGGAGGGGCTTCCTCCCAACACCAGATTAGGTACAAACCACACCCAAACACCTGTTTTCACCGGGAGATCCTTTATTTAGCAGGGAAGAGAAGTTAAAGTGGCTGCTTTCTGACTGGGGCAGAAAACAGCAGCTACTGACCTCACAGGTGTTATTTTTAAGAGGAGGAAAAGGGGAGGATTGTGTTAAATTGGGCTGGGATGTGGTGGTAAGAAAATAGGGAAAAGGGGGAAGGGACTTTTGTTCCAGAGGGACAAAGGACTGCCTCAGGATAGAGAGGAGTCAAATGTGGCACACAGTGAAGGCGGTTTATAAAGGTCAAGAGGGAAGCTCCGTGTTAGGATGAGGTGTTTTTAATTGGGCATGTTAATTAGGTGTACCAAAAGGGACTTTTGATTGCTGGAGTTTGACAGCCTCAGGAGGAGGAAGTAGTCAAATAAGGTAATAGACCTTGGTGACTAGCTTTAGGAATGTAATCTAACAATTTTTAGCAAGGCAGAGGGAATGGGGGAGAAGGGCAAGGCCTGCCACAGCCACGTGCTCGAGTGGGCCAGTGTCCCTTCATCTCTGGGTCAGCTACCCTAGCCCATTTGGTGAGGTCCAGGCGAGAGACAGCCCCTGTCTCAAAAACAAGGTGCATGACTCCTGAGGAAGAACACACACACACACACACACAACTACACAAATATCCACACTGTTTTCCACAACTGGAGCAGGCTTGCATTTTCCACAACTGTAGCAGGCTTGCATTTCTGCTAGTAACACTGTTCGGTTCTGCTCCACCCTCAGTACCATTTGTCTCTCTTTAAAACTCTGACCATTCTTACAAGGCTGTGCTTATATCTCATTTTAGTTTAATTTGTTAGTTTTTAACTAGACCGTGACGCTGAAACTTCTTTATATGTTTATTTGACATCAAATGACATTGCTTTTTCTTCTTTTTTTTTTATGTTGATTTATGTGTATGGTTCGCCTGCACGACTGTATGTGCCCCTCATGTTCCTGGTACCTGTTGACCAGAGGAGGGTGCTGAATTCCCTGGAACTGGAGTCCCATGTGGTTCTGCTATGTGGGTGCTGGGAGCCGAACCTGTCCTCTGCAGGAACAAGTGCTCTTAACGGCTTGAGCTGTCACTCCATCGCCCAACTAAATCTGCTCTTCGCGGAAATGACTGTTCATGTCCTTTCTCCATTTTACAGCTGGATTATTTTCATTTTGAGAGTTCCTTGTATAATTCTAGGCACTACGCTATAGACTGGGTATGTACTAAAATGAGTATTTATATTTCCAAACCTGATTTTAGTGCAGTGGTGTTACAGTTTAAATCTCCTCCAAAACTCATGCTGACATTGAGTTGACATTTAAGTCATTAAGAGGTAGGGCCTTTAGGGCAGGATTATGCAGGAAGGCTCCATCCTCACAAATGGGTTTATATTATTACCATGAAAGCAGATTAGTTTCACAGTAGCAGCTTTGTTATGTAAACCACTTCTCCTTTGTTTTCACTTGGCTTCTGGCAGGTTGTGTTGCAGTAGGAAGGCTCTCATCAAATTCTAGCACCTACATACTGGACTTCTAGTTTCTTGAACAATGGAAGTTCAATTTCCTACCTTTATAAATTAGTCTGTGGGGAGAGGACAGAGGAAGACAGGTACTACTAGGAGCTTGGGCTTTTGGGAAGTGATCAGATCATGAGGGTGGAGGACTCACCCTTGGGACCAAAGCTTTTACAAAAGAGTCCCCAAAGAGTTCTCCTAGCTCTTCCCAGCCCCAGACAACCACCACCCTACTTCATTTTAAGAATTTAGTGAGAAATCTCATACACAGAGCCATCTAGTATCTTTCTCTTATTTATCTTAGAATTATGTCCTCAATTTCAACTATACTATACTGTTTGGAGGGATACAGTCCATCATGGAAGGGAGAGCTTGACAGCAGGAGTGTGAAGTGACTGGTAACACTGTATCCACAGTCAGGATGCAGGGATGAAAGCTGGTGCTCAGCTTGTTTTCTCCTTTGTCCTTTCTATTCAGTCCAGGTGTTGTCCACACTCATGGTGGCTGCCTCACTTAAACCTCTCTGGAAATGCCCTCTTAGCCATGCCCACTGGTGTGTGTCCTATGTGATTCTAAGTCCAATCAGGTTGACAATGCATATTAACCACCACAAGTTCACTCCTTGTCATCTTGACATCCCAGCATGTCTCTTTAAAATCATAGATAGCATCCTACCCTTCCTCAAAGACCCATTTCCATCTAATAAGGCATAGTCCATTCATTACAAACTTTCTAGTGAAAGACCCTCAGAGAGGACCTTTCCTCTCTGATGAAGACCCCAGAACCAGGACACTCCGAGACCAGGCCACAGGATGCAATTAGCAAGAGGTTTATTGAGTAAACACAGGTACCTGCGGGCAGCAAGTCTTTCGGAGGACTTGCGCACCTGTCAACTGGAGGGCGGCTTCTTATAGGGGAGAGCAAAAGCAAGCTTACAGAAGCAAAAGCGTGGTTATCGGTCGACCGGAATGGGGGGGGCATGAATGGTTTCCTCTCTCAGCATGGATGCCTGGCAACAGTCATCCTGTTCCTATCTTATAGTTAACCTGCTTTGTTGATGTCCTATCTTATTGACATCTTGCCTTGTAGTCTTCCTATCTCTATCTCCTGCTCTCTCAGGCACATGGGATGTTCTTACGGGAGCAGACTGGCTGCTGATCCGGAGAGATTTTTTTTTTTAAAGCAAACAGGACGTTCCCCCGGGAGCACGCTAGCTGCGGGTTTTGAGGAGGGGGTTTGTAGGGTCTTTCACTAGGAATGAAATCTCTGGCTTATGCCCTAACTCTGTATTAGCCCTTCAGGAAATGAAAACTTTTTTTAAAAAAGTGACTGAGCCACCTTGTATCCTCAAAGGCAGTACTTGAGGTGGACATATGTTAAATATGTCATGTGTTTCACCACAGATCTATGGTATATATTTGTTCCCCTTATTAAAATACTGTTCTTTACAACTAAACATTCAATTCACATGGTCAGAAATAAGTATAAAACAGTATGTTTAAACACTCATCAAATAGACAGTAGTTTGTTAGATATTTGAATTCACTGACATCTACTAAGAAGTTCTTAGACTATTTCAGAATATGCATCTATGAAACACACCCACGTGCTAACAGACACTGTTTTCTGACACTGTACTAAATTTCCTACTAGTGGCAGGCATCCTGGTGAACCAGAAATGGTGTGTCATGGTTGACTGTTGGATGTTTTTGGTCACTTAAGTTAGTGCATTACATAAGATTTTGTTACAAGGAGTGGATCAGACACAGAAGTGGGCAAGGAATGGCTATTAAAGAGGGCTAAAGACAGCCCAGATAAATAGTAGTTAGGCTCTGGACACAACTGTAATCATACACAGCATGAACTAGGAAGTGAGTTGGCTAATCTCAAGAGGGGGTCTCTGTACTGGAGCAGTCTCAGGGTAGCACAGAGACTGAAGAAGCGGCAGCCAGTACTTTCTGCACGTGCTGAGTTTGCTGCAGGTCACCCACGTGTCAATATCTGTCCTCCCAGCCAGAGGAAGGCGGTGATGTTCCCATGAGTGAGACACGTGGTGGTGCCAGTGTCAACAGTGCACATCCACACGGGACTTCAGCTTCACATTGCTCAGCTGTGGGCCTCTGTATTTGTTCCCATCGGCTGCAGGGGGAAGCTTCTCTGATGAAGGCTGAGGAAGGCGTTGATCTACATACGAATATAGCAGCATGTCACTGGGAAGCATTTTATTGCTATGTTTGTTTTGCAGAACCAGTATTTGGTTTCCCCCAGGTTCCCAGCTTATCTAGACTCAGGTTCTTGGCCACCTAAGCAGTGGCAAGTATGGGTTAGATCCAGTAACCCAGTTAATCCAGTCAGATATTGGGTGGTTACTCCCACAAGCTATGTGTCACAATTGCACCAGTGTACCTCATCATTGTAGATGGAAGGATTTGCAGCTGGGTTGATGTTAACCTTTCTCCTTTGGTGACAGGCAGAGTACCTTCCAGAACCTCTAGCTCTAGTCGGTATGGGTTAAGGCTCTAGGTAGGCAACAGCTTGACGTCTCAGTGCTCACCGGGTTGTGTAGGTGTTGTCCTCAGCAACAGGACCTTCCCAACAGTTTGTGGAGAATATCCATTAACCTTGGCATAGCCTAGTTTATTTGGGGGTTCCCATGGGGCCACTTTGGCCAACACTTCAATTAGATGTCACCCATTCCCAGTACTGGAAGCTTCATTTGGTGACTATAGCTGTCCACTTGGGACTCCATCTCTCCTGTTATTTGGCGATTCAAATAGATTGCCTTCATATATGCAAATGTTTTAGGAAGTGTCTACTGTATTAGGTTTCCATATAACCCTTCATGGCCTCAAGTTTTAGCTGTCCCTTTCTATATTCCCTCCTGACCCTCTCTTTTCCCCACCCCATTTGATCCTCTCATTTCTGCTTCTCTCTCTCTCCATCCATCCACCTATCCATCCATCCATATCTGTCTATTCTTTCCTAGGGAGATTCATCCCTCCACTCTAGACCCTTACTCTGTCTCTAACCTCTGTGGTTTTATGGATCATAGCTTGCTTATCAATGATTTAATATTGACTATTCTCCCAAAAATGTACTATATTTGTTTTTCTGAGTCTGTGTTATCTCATTCAGGATGATTTTTTTAGCTCCATCCATTTACCTGCAAATTTCATGACTAAAAATTTTAATGACTGAATAATATTCCACTATGTAATTGTATCACATTTTCATTGCCATTATATGGTTGACAAACATCTAGGCTGTTTCTAATCTGGCCTTTATGACTGGAGCAACAATGAACATGGATGTTGAAGTATCTCTGTGGTAGGATGTAGAGTCTTTTGGGTTTATGCCCAAGAGTGGTATTGCTGGATCACGAGAGAGATCTATTACTAACTTCCTGAGGAACCACCACACTGATTTACATAGTAGTTGTACAAGTTTGTACTCTCACCAACAATAGATCAGTGTTTCTCTTATTCCACATCTTCAGTGACATGAGCTGTCTTGTTTTATTGATCTTAGCTATTATGACTGGTATAAGATGGAATCTCAAAGCAATTTTGATTTGCATTTCTCCAATGACTAGAGATGTTGAGCTTTAAGTAATTCTGAGCTATTTGTTTCCTTGTTTGTGTTCTGTACCCTGTTTTTTAATTGGGCCATTAGTTTTCTTGATGTCTCTTTTTTGTTATTTATATAGTTTGGATATAAGCCCTCTATTGGGTGTGTATCAGTAAAAAATCTTTTCCCATTCTGTAGCATGCTTCTTTGTTCGAATAACAGTGTCCTTTGAAATATACATTTTCAGTTTTATGAGGTCCCCTTTGTTAATTGTTGTTCTTAGAGCCTGTGCTAAGAGTGTTCTGTTCAAAATGTCTTTTCCTGTGCCAATGAGTTCAAGACGTTTTCTTCTGTCAGATTCAGTGTACCTGGCCCTATGTTGCTGTCTTTGATCCCTTTTGAGTTGAGTTTTGTGAAGGGTGATTGTTGTGAATCTGTTTGCATTCTTCTACCTGCAGCCACCCAGTTTAAGCAGTATCATTTATTGAAGATGCTGTCATTTTCCTGGTGTGTATTTCTGGCTTTTTAAAATATAAAAATGAGGTGTCCACAAGTGCTGGGTCTATAGTGCAGGAGGGAACGTGGGAACCTTCAAGTTCAGTCATATTTCAGAGCAAAGTCATGGCTGGCGGAGTAGGAACAAAGTGACTGATGGAAGACATCTAACTGGTTGGAGACGGACAAGCAGAGCCCTGGCTGAAGAAGAAAGCTCTCACAGGAGCCTGTGTTTTACACCATTTGCCCAGCCTCTCTGTGCATTCTGGGGTACCACACCAGTGCATTCAAACAGCCACAAGATGAAGATGCTCAGAACCATGGCCAGAGAGATGACTCAGTCAATACAGTGCCTGCTGTGGAAGAATGAAGACCTGAGTTTGGATCCCTGGTGACCCATGAAAGCCTGTCATAACAGAGCATGACTCTAATCTCCTTGCTACTGGGGGCAAAGATAAGATGATCTGAGGGGTTTATTGGTCAATTAGTCTAGCGGAATAGGTGATCTCTAGGTTCAATAAGAGACATCGCCTTAAAAAGCAAAGTAAAGAGCAACAGATGATGGCCAACGTTGCCTCCACAAGAAATGCACCTAAACATGAACATATACACAGACATACACCACACACGTGAATGCACATACATACAGAGACTGGAAAAAATAGTCAGAAAAAAGATGTTTCTGTATTCAGTGTGTGTAAAATGTTTCCTGTTCTTATGCAATAGAATGGGACAGCTGTCCACACAATGTGAACACGGCCTTAGGAGTTGAAATGATCTAGAGAGGGTTTAAGACTTATGTGAGATGTATGTGGTGGACTCTGCCCATCATTCAGCTCCCAAATAACCACATGGAGACTTCTTAATTATAAAAGCTTGGCTGATAGCTTAGGCTTGTTACTGACTAGCTATTGCAATTCAAATGAACCCATTTTTTATCACTCTTCCTGTTGCCACATGACTTATGACATTTACCTGTCCTCTTGCATGTCTTGTTCCATTTCCACATGACTGATGGCCCCACCCTTCTTTTTCCCAGAGTTCTGTCTGGCTTCCTGTCTAGCTCCTGGCCATTTAGGTTTTTATTAAACCAATGAGAGCAACAAAAAGATTATCATAGGGCAGGGAAAGAACGTCCTGGTCATTGCATGCACTCCATTTTCTTCATGGGACTTGAGCATCTACAGGAATGAGTTATATCCTATGCAGACTCAAATCTAAGCATGTAAGTAAATCCTTCATAAAGAATGACAGAGGATTTCTAGATAACCTATGCACACATGACCTACACGTCAAACCACTTCAGATTGCTTCTAAGACAGAGTAAGTGCCATGCGCACAAATGCTAGACTGTATTATTTAAGGGTTATTTATCGGGAAAGAAGTTTGTATGTATTCAATACAGAGGCAAATTGTTTTACTAATATTTTTGCTCTGAGATTGGTTGAATTCACAGATGTGAAACCTACAGGAATCCAGGCCAGACTCTGTGTGTTAAATATTATGTGTATATCTACATACACACACACACACAGCTTTGTGTTTCCCTCTCTCCATAGTCTACTGGTAGTCTGCTATGAGTGTCTCCAGGTAGCGAAGAATCTTGATGTAGATTTGTCTTAACCCTCTCCCTTTATCTCTCTTTATGCCTTTTTTCTCTACTTCGGTGCTTGTCTAGAGTAGACACAGAAAATAACTGAGTCAACCCTCGGACAGGCTGACAAAAACCGCTGGGCCCTGGACGCAGCCTAGGATGAGTTGTGGCGAGTGCATTGGTGTGCTCTTTGTCAGGGTCCTGGGCCGGGAAGATGGCCACAGGACAGGGGACAATTAAACTAGGTAGCGCCAGCTCCACGGTTCTGGCTTCAATCCTTACTTTAAATCCCTTTGCACATTCAACAGAGAGCCTGGTGGGTTTTATTTTTCTCTTTTGTGCAACACAGTTGGAGAACTGTGAAATGAAACTCTTTAACCTCTAGGAAGCAGCCAGCAGCAGGCAGTAGTAACCAACAGCAGCTGTTATCAGTAGAAAAATCTCAGGATGAATGGAGAGAGGGCTGGGAGCATTTAAAGCACCTCAGAGGACGAGCCCAGACCTGGTTCTGGGGAGACTCCCTCCTGGTGACACAACAGGATCCCCAGCAGGGATGCACGGCTTGCCTTCGATGACTTCATTTGGGTCATTCAAGATGAGGAAGCATTCACACTTGAGCAGACCTGAGCACCACTGATAAGACAAAAGGCACCCAAAATAAGCTGCGGATTTCAGCTCCCTTCTTCCTCCACCACAACAGCGAGTGTTCAGTGTCAAGCCTGGCAAACATTGGTGTAGTTCTCTTTGACTCAATGAGTGTCCCAAGGTTGAACTCTGTGGACCCGACCTCCTTATCTGCTTTCCTGCCCTTGGTGTTCCCAGGTGAGTCAGGTGACCTTTCTTGGCCTGAATTCCCTAGAGTGTGCGCCTAGGGACTCTGCCAGGTGTTTCGTAAGACAGGTTATTTCTGGCTCGCCTTTCAGGTAATACCATCTCTTGCCACTGGTGAGGCTTAGGATTGGTTAAACAGAAATGAACCTGCTGGGTAGTGGTGGTGCACGCCTTTAATCCCAGCACTTGGGACACAGAGGCACATAGATCTCTGTGAGTTCAAGGCCAGCCTGGTCTACAGAGTGAGTTCCAGGACAACCAGGGCTACACACAGAAACCCTGTCCCCCAACAAACAAACAAAACAACAACAACAACACCAAAACCAACCAGACAAAAAAATGAACCTGCGTGGAGAAACACAGAACAGGCAGTCAGACACACCAAAGGAAGAGGACAAATAAGAGTGTATCATAAGCTGCCATATTGCTGGCTCAGTGGGCAGAGACCAGAAGGTTTAAAGAGGAGGGGACGGGCCTGAGCGAGAGACTGTCCACTGAGCTAAGCTCCTCACCCCACCTCCAGTCCTCACCCGGTGCAGTGTGCACATGTTCTAACCTTTTCCAGATGGAGTCTAGACTGAGCTGTGGTAAACTGGAGTTTTTATGTTTGGTATATGCATGAGTGTGTGTGTGTGTGTGTGTGTGTGTGTGTGTGTGTGTGTGTGTGTATGTGTGTGTGTGTGTGTGTGTGTGTGTGTGTGTGTGTGTGTGTGTGTAAGAGCACTCCCCCTGGTGGGGACGTGTGGTGACCACAGACTGATTTCAGAATGTCTTTCTCGATTGCTTCCCACCATATGCTTTGACAGAGTCTCTCGCTGAACCTGGACCTTTGCCAGTTTGGCTAGACTGGCTGGCCAGTGAGCTCCCAGGATCTGCCCATCTCTGCCCTTCAGCACTGGGGTTATGAACCCCTGCTCCACCACATCTAGGTTTTTACATGGTTGCTAGTGATGTAAACCCAGCCATTCATGCTTTTTCAACGAACACTTTACCCAGTGAGCCATCTCCATGGCCCCTAGTTAGATTTTTAACCTGAAATGCTCATCAATCTCTGTGTTTGAAAACCCAGGATCTCATATTAACTTGTTTTAATGTCACAGTTAGTGGGTTGTGGTAATTACCACTCTTTCTTTATTCCACGCATTTAGATGTGTGGGAAGGATAGTCTCTAAAGCATCAGCCTTAGGGAAGAAAATGAAGGAAACAGGGAAAACCAGGATCAGGCCTTCTCAAGTGTCTCCTCCAGAATCCGGTGCGGGCTTCAGTAAGATCATGTGGGGTCCACAGGAGCAGGCTGTGTTTGGCCACATCTTGTTTTTGCTGCAGTTTTTTGACCTAGATTTCCTAAGAGTAGGCTTGCACAACAGCTCCTAAGGTTTATGTCTTAATGTGTTCTGATGTGGCATGTCCTTCTGTATATGTGTTGCTTTTATTAGCACATCAATGTTCCATTTGTTCTTGGAATTAAGTGAGTATTTAAATCTTGGAACAGAATTTATGTTAGAGTAAGGGTTTTCTCAATCTAAGCCATTGTTAAGGTGACAGGCATTCTAAGCCTTCTGGAACTGACAAGAGAATGAGCAGGGGACTAGGAGTTATTCTAATACACCTCACTTCATGGAGAGGAAAATGACCCTGTAACCATGGTAAAACAGTGATGGCAAAGGCTCCATCTTTGTTTCTGGGCTCTGCCTCCACGGTCTTGTGTGCCACGTGCATCCTTAATGGGAAAGAAAGGCTATAGAACAAGGGACAGAAAAAACTCTAGTGTGTCCTAACCCACACGTTCTCCTCACTCTCTCTCCCAGCAGGGAATTCACACACTCTAGTGTGCACATTCTGAGATCTTTTTCAGAACGTATCTGCTCATATTCATGAGTACATTCCTATGTCTTTTACAGAGACATTAATGTTACATTCCACAGTTTTAAAGTTGTATTTATTCACTTAGAACTATTTGACTGGGACTGTGAGAATGCTCAAAAGGCACAAATGTCAGATTCAAGAAAGACAGACCTGAATCATGATTTACTCAGATGTTTGTAAGAATTTAGCTCTGGCAGGTGGCAGGGAGGAGGAGAGAAAAGGGCAGTCCAGACAGGAAGTGGCATGTACACAGGCAGAGATCATGGGGCAGGATGAGGCCAAAAAGTATGAACTGGGGAGGGTTGGTCAGGCCGCTGGGATAGCCTCTGCCCTGGCACTTGTGAGCACTAGGCAGAATTGGCTGGAAGAGGGTGGGGGGCATCTGTGTTGCACGGGCCTAGCTGGAGGCAACTATAGCTGTTTGGGAATTAACTTTCCTGCCTACTGCCAGCGGCTTTGTAATAGCAGCCATAAAGGTCCAAGCCCCAAGCGGGTCTCAAGGAGAACCGAGATGCCTAGAAGGGCAGCCTGGAGAGGGGTTTAGAAAACCCCCAAATGCAGCCTGCATAGGGCGTTCAGAAAACCCCCAAACACAGGAAAGAAGGGTAAAAGGGACTGGGGGAAGGGTGTGCACCAATGCCAGATGTTGAGCCCAAGGTGAAGGGATTTGTTTTGCCTTGATTAAATATGAAACTCGAGGAGAAATATAAGGTAAGAACTTGAGACAGTGGCACTGCAGCGATGCACACACTTAGCCTTCAGGCTCCAAAAGGACCCTGCAACCTTCTGCCCGCCTGTTCTCCCCATGGGCCACTCTTTCTCTCATTCATCCATTCCAGCTAGCTGGATGAGAACTCCGCCTCTCAAGATAGCCACTTCTTTAAGATGCCAGCTCCTAGAGTTAGGACTATTTCAGCCTGCTCATTCCTGGAGCTATCATCTGGCCAGGAAAGATCTGACATGCAGTAAGTGAATGGTGAGTGTGAACTGATTGCACAACTCATTCCCTTTCACTAAACCCGGAGAACTAGAAGCTGGGAGCAGACCCAAAATTAGACCTTCAGAGAGTGGGTGTACTTAGGGAAAAGGGTCCTGGAAAGGCATGGTGGTTTGAGTGAGGATGACCCCCAGAGCCTCAGGAATTTGCATGCTTGTTCCCCAGTAAGTGCAGCTGTTTAGGAAGGCTTAGAAGGTGTGGCCGTGCTGGGGGAGGTGCATCTCTGGGCTTGGGCTTGGATGTTTCAAAACCCCACATCATTCCCAGTTAGCTCCCTCTGCCTCCTGGTAGCTTTCTTTCGAGATGTAAACTCTCAGCTACTGCTCCAGCAAGGTAATGGTAAAAAAATGAGTTTCAAACTAAGTTACTGTATAAAAAGGAAAGATCTGGGAGTCAGCAGAATCTTATTCTTAGCCTAAGGATTTTTAACCACATGATGTCTAGACCATGATCCTAAGGTCAGCCTCATCAGCAGTGGAGTCTTGACAGCAATCTAAAGAGGAGACCAATCTCAGATCCACTTGGCTCATCTTCCCCTTATTGTGTAATTGTTATGCAGAAATATCAGCCAGACACACATTCTGCTTCTGTAATCTCACATAACCACTGCTTGCTCAGGAAAATAAAAACCTAAAGCCCAAACCAACCAAACAAAAAGAAAATGATAATGTCTCACATAGCAGAAAAATCCCTGGAATTGAGACAGTTGTGGTCTAAGTCTTTTAAACTCCAACCCATCTCCCTCTTTGCAGCAGCTGTCAGGTTTGCAAAGGAGGCTGTTGGCGCAATATTGCTATAAATAGGATGAAGTTGTTTTTTAACTTTTCAATTGAAGTCTTGTTTGGTGAGGTTCCCCCGGGGATCTCGAACTCTGCAACAGCACATCTGTTGCCCTGCTACCCACTACGATGGTCATGGACCCACCCTCTGAAATTGTAGCCTCAATAAACTCTTTTGTTAGTTGCCTTGGTCATGGTGTCTCTTCACAGCAATAAGAAATAACTGAGAAGTTGGTACTAAAGAGGGGAATTGCTGCCACAGGCCTGACCACGCTGGGTTTTTTGAGGACTGTGGAAGACTTTGGGACTTTGGACTAGGAAAGTGGCTGAATGCTGTAAACAAGGCTTTAAGGGAAGTCCTAGCAGGCACTTGGAAGACAGAAGTGCTGAGACCAATGTGACTAT
Source organism: Microtus pennsylvanicus (assembly GCF_037038515.1). Taxonomy (NCBI): domain Eukaryota; kingdom Metazoa; phylum Chordata; class Mammalia; order Rodentia; family Cricetidae; genus Microtus; species Microtus pennsylvanicus. The sequence continues at coordinate 80,517,834 of NC_134582.1, read as the reverse complement.
AGAGGCCCAGATCAAGAGACTCCAGGGTGGAACAATATTAACAACTGGGCTAGAGACAGGTCTTGTGATATTTTGGCAAAAAACATGAATGCTTTCTGTCCTTGTCCTAAGAATCTTCCTGAAGCTGAATTGAAAAGCTTTGGACTAATTCCATAGATTTTAATAGGAAGAGAAGATTTCAAGATAGTTTACTATTGGCTCTCTTATGGTCATTAGAGATCAATCACTGATATGCACATCTTCAAGAAAAAGAGCAAGCAGGGCAAAGGAATGGACAGTTGGAGGGGGAAAACTCTGTAGTCAAGGCTTGTGCTGAAACGGATAACAGGCCAATGAGAATTAGAATAAAGGGCATGCTGCCCTCAGGGCAAGACTTCACCCAGCTAGCACTGCAGTTTGTAAGAAGGAAAGCCTTTGGAGGGTTCAGAGCCCATCCCAGGCAGGCAGCAAAACTTGGCAGCTTCAGCCTTGCAGTTCTGGCTTTAGAGAAGGACACAGGAGTAAGTGGTTTGTAAAACCTCCCTCTGGGCTTAAGGAAAGCTGCTGCGGCCAGTCGAGCTCCTGCTTGAAGGCCTAAAGAGGCCACCACATGAAGCCATGAAAGTGAAGACTAAACTGTGCTGGAGACTCCAAGATGTTGAAGATGCCAGAGCCTTCGGATACCTGCTAAGAAGAGCTGCGAACTGGGCCTAGAAACAGGCCGAGAGAGAGAAGGGTGTTGCAGTTAGAAAAGCTACAAGGACAGAGCCATCTAAGCCCGGAGTTTCCCAGTCTATGGGTTTCAGGCTTGCTCTGGCCCATGTTTCTTCACTTTGCCCCCTTTACTCCCTTTTGCAATGATAGTGTATGGTTTGTTTTTTTAAGATTTATTTATTATGTATACAGCAGTCTGTCTGCACGCATGCCTGCAGAGCAGAAGAGGGCACCAGATCTCATTACAGATAGTTGTTAGCTACCATGTGGTTGCTGGGAATTGAACTCAGGACCCTTTTATTTCTGTAATAACATGATTGACACCGACTACAAGGATGGGGCAGGAAAATGGTGACACCTTAAATACCATTGTCATGTCTTTGTGAAGCCATCACCCCTCCCAAGCAGGATTCCATGGCGGACCAGATGCAGGCATGAAACGGCGTAAAGGAATGCAGACAGATTGTAAAAAAAAAAAAAAAAAAAAATATATATATATATATATATATATAGCTTTAATGGAGAAATAGACTTATAGAACCACCGTTCCCGTGGAGACCAGGAAAGCAGAAACAGTGGCTGGGAGCATGCTCGTCAAATTTATAGGCAAAACATTAGCCCGAGGCGAACACGCCCCCTAAGGGGCGGGACTTATCCCTACATCTCCCCTTTTTGTCTAAATAAGACAGAACTAAACCAAATACAACTAGATACAATAATAATAAATAATAAATATAACAAACAATATTGAGAACAAAAGTTTTGCTAAACATTCTATCTCAAGGAGTCTAAATAATGTAGAGAGTAACTACAATTATATAATCTTCAACTCCGTCAAAGATCTGAGAAGGGAATAAATATTACTTAACAAACGAGATATATCCAAAATGTGCAACAATTGACAGAGACAACTGACTACCTGAGCAATCACCCAAAGTCTCGTTTGCAATGCTGAGTCAACCAACTTTGGTTAAGACCTAACATAACTGACATACCATTATTAAAGGCAAGGAACTTTTCAAAACTATCTTACCCTGTCTTGGCAGGATATGATAGTCCTGTTTTATCAATTGATGCACGCTCTGTATCTCTGTTAGTGGTTGAGGTATTGGCATTTCTTTGCCCAAAGGCCAGTTCTGCCAAATAGAAAGGCTCCAGGTGGAGTGTCTTTGGTGCTCAACATTCTCTCGGGAATAGAGCGGTGTTGCCAGGAGCAATTGCGTCTCACTATCACGAAACTCTGAGTTAGATTAAAGGCCATTTTCTACAGCTCTTTGAAGAGGTTGAAGATTATCTATCTTTACTGAGTATAATCTCTATACATCTAGAGAACCTGATTAGTCTAATTATAAATGACAAACTTAGATGACTATTTATCTATATAATTCTCAATATGTATCTAACTTAAAGACTAAGACAATAAACAACTGTGTAACAAATGAGGATAATGACCTCCAAATATAAACACTGTACAAATATACATTGCAATATGGTAAATATATATAAATACACAAACATTATATAAGTATCTTAATCAGAGGTAGAAATGTACACTGCAATATGGTAAATATACACAATATATATCAATACAATATATGTCAATACATAAAAAATGTTTTAAACAGAGATAGAAACATGCATGCATACAATAATCAATATAATTTAACTTTGTATCAATATACAAGAATCGATACCAATATATTTGTCTAAAGACAGTAACTCACAATTATAAATCTATTATCCCATCATTCCTTTTTTTTTTTTTTCAAAATGATCCCTGAGCTTATAAAATTCCTCCCCCAACCTCCCAGCCCCTAAATGATGTCCCTAAACCCAGGGGCAAACTTTACTGGGAGAGGGGACGTTGTCCTCTAGAATTACTTCCAGCTGTCATGGGGGCGACGTTCTTTCTGGGGGATTCTGTGAAAGTAAAATGATGGTTAAATTTCAAGATCAATGTCTTTTAAAATTGCAAATAGTCTCTGAGTATTTTGTGGAGGTCTGGCCAGAATGTTGTACAAGATGTGCACCATTTCAGCTAACCAAGTTGGGATCATCTTGTGCAGCTGGTACCCAAAACAGGTCTTGTAGTAGCGCTATCATTATCATGACATCATATCAACTAGGTAGAGTTGTTGTTGTGGGGCCCCATCTTCTTCCTGGAAACTTCAAATGTCACTTCAGGAAAAACTCATTGTTCATTGTGAAAAACTTAAACATCATATAGACATATATAGACATACATATATATATCCAATGAAAGGCATGATAGATATATTCAATGAAAAGTATGATAGATATGAAGAAAAGCAAAGATGTTTTCTAAACTCATATTTCTTTCTGTCCCATATCATGGCTCTTGATATGAGACAGAAACTCCAAAAACTCTGGGTTTTTCTCTTACTAACAGGCTTGGAATTGGAGAGGGACTGAACCAGAGTCCAATTTCAAAACCAGCTCTACATATTTATAAAGAAATGTTTAGTAAGACATATATGTATATATATATATAAATTAATACTTACAAAATGTGTCCATCCATCAGTAATTAAATATTCAGGGTCCCTTAATTTCTTTAAGGATGAGTATTTTCCTGTGGAGATAAGAAAAGAACCCTGCCTCCAACCTATCTGTATTTCTTACCATCAGTATGCTCGCCATCCTTATGAAAGAATTGTTATTTATCTTTACCAAGTGGCTTCTCTTCTTCAAACTGAACCTTTATTAATTTTGACGGTATCCACAATTTTTCCTCACCTGTGGAGATAAGAGCAAAACCCCTTCCCCAACGCAGCACATCTCCTGGTTTCCATTGTGAGGTCAGCACATCCTTGAAATAAACTGGTTGATTTAGTTCAGTAGACTTTTCCATTATCCAGTGTTTTTCTGCAGCCGTTGTTCCGTTCTCATTAGCGTTGAGAAAATTCAAGGTTAACAAAGCATTATGTAACCTATTTCTGGGTGTGTTTTCCACCCCTTTCTGTTTGTTCAACATATCCTTTATAATTCGATTTGATCTTTCTATGACTGCTTGACCTGTAGGATTGTATGGTATACCTGTAACATGCTTGATATTGTAATAATCGAAAAACCATTTCATTTTCCTGGAGACATAAGCAGGACCATTATTCGTTTTTATTTGTGTAGGTATACCCATGATAGCCATGACTTCTAATAAATGAGTGATTACTGAATCAGCTTTATCTGAACTTAAAGCAGTTGCCCACTGAAAGCCTGAATAAGTATTAATGGTGTGATGAACATATTTTAATTTGCCAAATTCTGCAAAGTGGAACACATCCATCTGCCAGATTTCATTCCTTTGGGTGCCCTTTGGATTAGCCCCTGAAGGCAGTGGCATTTGGTTATAGAAAGAGCAAGTAGGGCATTTCTTTCCAATCTCCTTAGCTTGTTGCCATGTAATTGAAAACTCTTTCTTCAAACTTTTGCTATTAACATGATGTTTTTTATGAAATTCAGAGGCTTGTAGCACACTACCAATCAATAATTGATCAATTTCTGCATTACGTTGTGCTAAAGGACCTGGCAGGCCCGTATGGGATCGGATGTGTGTTATATACATTAGGGCAAAGCCTGTTCTTGCTCAAATCTTGAACCTGGAGAAACAATGAGGTTAATTCTGTAGCATCAGGTATAAATTCAGCAGTTTCAATATGTAAAATAACTCTTTCTACGTATTGTGAATCAGTGACTATATTAATAGGTTCTTTACAATCCCTTAGCACCATAAGAATGGCATATAATTCCGCCTTCTGGACAGAATTATAAGGACTTTGTTCCACCTTACCCAAGTCTTCTGATTTGTAACCTGCCTTCCCTGATTTATTGGCATCAGTATAGAATGTACGGGCTCCAGTTATTGGAGCATCATGGACGATTCGAGGAAGAATCCAAGAAGTTCTCTTTATGAAGTTAAACCTCTTGCTTTTTGGATAGTTGTTATTAATGCCTCCCAAAAAATTAGCACAAGCTTTTTGCCATGGTTCATTATCTTCCCATAATTTCTTTAGTTCATCAGCAGTGAAAGGCACTATAATTTCTGCTGGGTCTATGCCTGCTAGTTGACGAAGTCTCAGCTTGCCTTTTATAAATAACTCAGAGACTTTTTCCACATAAGTTTTCAGTTTCTTACTTGGTTTATGTGGTAAAAAGATCCATTCCAAAATAATATCATCTCTCTGCATTAAAATTCCTGTAGGAGAAATTTTTGATGGTAGTATGACAAGAATACAATAGAGTTCTGGATTCACCTTGTCCACATGTGCCTGTTGTAATTTTTCCTCAATCATTGTCAGTTCCTTTTCTGCTTCAGCTGTTAATTCTCTGGGACTGTTTAAATCTTTATCACCATCCAAGGTTTTGTTCAAATGAATTATTAGATCAGGTGTTATCCCAATAGCTGGTCATAGACTGGAAATGTCTCCTAACAGTCTGAAAGTCATTAAGAGTCCGTAGGTGATCTCTCCTAATTTGTGCTTTTTGTGTCTTAAGTTTTTGCAAACCTATTTTATAACCTAAATAATTAACAGAATCTCCCTTCTGAATCTTTTCAGGAGCGATTTGCAATCCCCATTTAGGTAAAAGTATCTGTATTTCTTCAAACAGCCTGTTCAAGGTATCCATGTTTGAATCGGATAACGAAATGTTGTCCATGTAATGGTAAGATTTGGGAAATTTCTTGCGTATTATTTGCAATGGTTGGTTCACAAAATATTGGCACAGGGAGGGGCTATTTAACATACCCTGGGGGAGGACAGCCCAGTGGTACTTCCTCGAAGGTTGAGAATTGTTATAAGTAGGCACTGTGAAAGCAAATTTTTCTCTATCTTCTTTTTGCAAAGGTATAGTGAAAAAACAATCCTTTAAATCAATAACTATGAGAGGCCATCCTTTTGGTAATAAAGAGGGCAAAGGAATTCCAGATTACAGAGGGCCCATAGGTTAATAACCTTGTTGATGGCCCTGAGATCTGTCACCATTCTCCATTTACCTGATTTTTTCTTAACCACAAATACAGGAGAATTCCAAGGGCTGGTAGATTCTTCTGTATGTCCAGCATCTAATTGTTCTTGTACCAGCTGTTCTAAAGTCTGTAACTTTTCCTCAGCTAAAGGCCATTGCTTTGTCCATATTGGTTTCTCAGTCAACCATTTTAGAGGCAAGGCTGTTGTTATCTCTGAAGGGACATCAATTGCTTGTTCTTGTACAGCCCAAATGGTCGGTTTTCTCCATTTGTAATATCTTTTAATATTATTCTCAGAAATATAGGCTCTAGAAGTAGCAGGAATGTTAATTTCGGTATTCCATTGTTGTAATAGGTCACGACCCCATAAATTCATTGCGATATTGGCTACGTATGGCCTTAATTTTCCTATTTGTCTCTCTGGCCCTATACATTCAACCCATCTCGTGCTCTGCCTTACTCGAGATAGGGTTCCAATTCCCAGGAGCTGAACATTTACATTCTGAAGAGGCCAATACGGATGCCAAGATTCTGGGGTAATGATACTTACATCAGCACCTGTGTCCAGTAGGCCAGTAATAAAAATTCCATTTACATACACTCTCAGTTTAGATCTTTGATCATTTATAGAAGTTTGCCAAAACACACATAACTTATCTTTCTGATCATTATTGCTTGTAACAGTAGGCCTGGGGCTTCCTAATTGTCCTGACGAGGCACATTCTCTGCAGAAACTGGAAATGACTGAACCATGTTTGCCATGGGGACCTGTGAGGCCCCCCCTCTCACGTTTCCCGACTGTATCAGGTTGCCTTGTCTATCTCTTGTAGACCTGCATTCATTCGTCCAATGTCTGCCTTTTCGATATCTTCTACATAAACCTGAAGGCTGAGTCCTCCTATTTCTGTTATTTCTAGAAGATGCATTATTATTCTTATTATTTCTGAAAGATGAATTATTATTATTTCTGAAAATCTGTTGTCTACAATTCCTTTTCATATGACCCATTTTGCCACAATTAAAACATTTGGTATTCTGGTGTCTCCTTTTACCATTGGAAATTGCTTCTTCTACCCATGTTTCAGTGCCATAATCAAATGTATCAACATTGAATGTATGCAAGACCAAGGGCACTGATCTGAGCTTTAAAGGCCCCCAAATCCTTTTGCATTCCACATTTGCATTTTCATAAGCCAAAGACTCAATCATTATACATCTTGCTTCTGGGTCAGATATCCCTATTTGTACAGCCTTAGTTAATCTTTGTAAAAAGTCACTAAAGGGTTCTCTCTGACCCTGTTTAACTCTGACAAATGATTCCATTCTCTGTCCTGGGTCCTGTACCCTGTCCCAAGCCCTTAAGGCTGCTGTAGTACACATGGAGAATGTGTTTTCATCCAAATTAGCTTGTTCCTGAGGGTCGGAAAAGAGCCCTTCACCTAGAATTTTATCTAGGGAAATGTCAATTCCCTTCACTTTTTCCTGCTGTTCTAAAAGTCTAGCCTCTTGCCTGAATAAGCATTTCCATTTCAATTGCGATCCACTCTCAAGTACCATAGAGCTCAGCTGGAGCCAGTCTGAGGGGGTTGCTCTGCTTGTCGTGGCCCAAGATCTTAGCATCTCTCTCTCTCTTCTTTTTTTTTTTTTGGTTTTTCGAGACAGGATTTCTTTGTAGCTTTGGAGCCTGTCCTGGAGCTAGCTCTGTAGACCAGGCTGGTCTTGAACTCACAGAGATCTGCCTGCCTCTGCCTCCCGAGTGCTGGGATTAAAGGCGTGAGCCACCATCACCCAGCTCTTAGCATCTCTTTAACAAAAGAGGCTTGCATCCCAAAAAGTCATGACAGCCTGTTTAATTTCCTTGAGGTCATTCATATGGACAGGCTCCCATGTATCCTCCTTGATGACCCTAGGGTTTCTGGAACCAATCGTCTTCTCTGTTGTTATTACTGGAAAGGCAGGTAGAGCTTTGTGGAAATTGTCCTGGAGAGATTTACCCACAGATGTAGTTAAAATTTGCCTTTCTACTCTTTGCTCTTCTTCATCAGAATTTAGAAATTCCTCAATCTTTTCAATTCTATTCACCATTGCCTTCTGCAATGTCTGAATCTCCTGTCCAGAATTATGTTCCAAAGCCTTTATTGAGGATTCTAAAGTAAGAAGTTTGTCCATTAGAGATAACATCTCATCTTTGGACATAATTTTTATGGCATAAACCGTGCCTTCTTGTATTGACAATCTTTCCGCCAATCTGTCGTAAGCTTTAGACAAAATCCGATTGTCACATTCAGCAGTTTTGATTCTCTCAGTTAATGTTTCATTTCCTACAGTAAGGGACTGAAGCTTACGATCCAAATCAGCTGTTCCCTCTTCCATAGTAATGAATTTCTCCTTAATATCAGCCACTAATGTTTCAGCTCCTACAGAAAGGGACTGAAGCTTACGATCCAAATCAGCTGTTCCCTCTTCCATAGTAATGAATTTCTCATTAATATCAGCCATTAATGTTTCAGTTCCTACAGAAAGGGACTGAAGCTTATGATCTAAATCAGCTATTCCCTCTTCCATAGTAATGAATTTCTCCTTAACATCAGCCTGGAGAACTTCAAACTGATCCTTGAGAAGATTGTTGTCATTCTCAATTGTTTTTAAGCGTTCAATCTCTGCCTTAAGAATCCTGGATTCGTCTCGTAAAGACTTTATCATATTTCTATTATCAAACCATTTAGTGCCAATGAAAACTACGAATCCCAGAAGGATCCATAGATGTGGGGTGATAGACACCGCTTGTAAAATCTCCCACATGGTACAATTTAAAAAACTGTTAAATTCTTGAATAGTAACGTCTTCAGACATTTTATTTATAAAAGAAAAATTTTTTATCTGCAATGATCTGTTCCTGCCAGTGGTGGTCTCTGTGTTTTTGGAGCCTGTCCTAGAACTAGCTCTTGTAGACCAGGCTGGCCTCGAACTCACAGAGATCTGCTGGGATTCAAGGCGTGCACCACCACCTCCTGGCTGGCCTCGAACTCACAGAGATCTGCCTGCCTCTGCCTCCCAAGTGCTGGGATCAAAGGCGTGCACCACCACCGCCTGGTCAAGTCACTTTGTATCATACCAAATCTGCCGCTGTGGCGGCTTTTGTTGCAAAACCGCAGGTACTTGAGCTTCTGCTAATTCAGGCAGTGGGGTTCAGCTGCAAACGTAGCCAAGGCAGGCAGAATGGGCCTGTGTCTTGGACTCAGCACTAGGGCCCGAGTCACGAACTAAAAAACAGCACCTGGGAGCGTGCTGTGTTAGCTAGCGGGCTATGTGCTTGAGTCGGGGGCAAAATAGCCCGACATTGAATGCCAAAATGTAACAGCGTAAATGAATGCAGACAGATTGTATATATATATATATATATATATATATATATATATATATATATATCTTTAATGGAGAAATAGACTTACAGAACCACCATTCCCGCGGAGACCAGGAAAGCAGCAGAAGCAGTGGTTGAGAGCATGCTCACCAAATTTATAGGCAAAACATTAGCCCGAGACGAACACGGGGCGGGACTTATCCCTACACAGGCATGTCCCTGTTCACTATTTTATGTGGAGGTAGTGTCTGCAGGGCTGAGACACAGGTAGTAACACCTAGCTTGGAAAATGAAGACAGCGCCTTTTTTTTTTGTGTTGGTGGGGGAAGTTTCTTTTTGAACGGGATTAATTTTTATCAGGGAAGTTTGGAAAAGGAGTTGCTTTTCCAGATAGCACACTTCTGCAGAGGCAGTGCTGAGGACAGTGGACAGGGATCCTGAGACACGTGCAGCCTTACACTGTGGTGATAAGGGCTGGTTTGGGACACAGGTTCTCTGGACACCTGGGACTGGTTGTTACCACAGGACACTCATGTCTGCTGAAGGTTGGCCGTGTACCTTGCGGCTGGCTTGGAGATCACAGCTAGTGTTCTTGGACTGGGCTGTAGGGACGCTGTGGTGACAGATAGGCAGGCCTACTCACTGGAGACTGGGATGGGTTGTGGTGCAAGTTTTTTGTTGAGGGAGCACACCTATGGTGAACCCCCAGTTTCTCCTCTAGAATCCATCAAACAGAGGTCATGAAGTCCTTTTCTTCAGCGACCTGTGGGAGCACGAAGAATCTGCTCAGGACAGACCCTCAGTTTTGTGTCGTGGCTGATAAGCCCTTGACTTTTTGTGGGGAGTTTTGCTGCACTGACTTTCGGGGTCAAAACTGATAAAAGGCCTTTTATCCTGTCTCCAAAATTCTTTTCATCATTATTTGATTTGTAGACTTGGAGAGGGTTCATCCCTATAAGCTATATTTTCTGCCTGTGACTTCTATATTCAATCTTTTCATTATTTGGACCAAAGATATGGCTATGCCATGCTTCCTGGGGTCTTGAAATCTTGGGGACATTCCCTTTTCTTGAGAAGAAAGGATACCTGTTCTGGAAGGGTGACTTGGTTGTAGAGGGCACAGTCTTGAAGCTGGACTGGGAGGCCCTGGAGGCCAGGATATCTGCAGCAAGCAGAACCTCGGAAGAATGTTCTGCGCTATAGTCCTGCAGGACAACACCAGTGGCCGAGCAGTGAGGTGGGCTCAGGCCCTGGTCTTCTGGATCCTAGGAACTAGCTCTTAAAGGAGATAGACTTCCAATGGTCTTCAGTGATTCACTATTGATGTGAGAGTTAGGTAGCCATCTCCCCAGCTTCCATGGGGAGTTCCCACTCACAGGACTCTTCCTTCTCTAGCTCCCTGGGATCCCCGCTACTTGGTGGTTGGGACGCCACACTGATTTCCCAAACTGACATCCCTTAAGTCACACCTCTTGGTATCTACCACACCCTCACTCTCCTGTGACTCATAGGCCTCCTTGATTAGGCCTCGATTCGGCCCTGGGGTTGCCTGTCCAAGATCCAAGAACCATTTCACTCTTCCAGTCTCTGCCCATGAGGCTCTGTGGGATGGGTACCAATGTCGTATTATCTTCCTGGTTAGGTGTAGGGGCTTCAGAGGGCCCAGAGTCGTCACTAGGTGGAGTCTCTCCCAGGAATTCGGGCTGTTGGCCAGGACAGTCCTGTGTGGACATTTCTTCACTCTCTCTGAGGCGTCCTTAAAAGATTCTCTGAGGACACTGGGCATTTGGATAATGGAGTTGTCCCTAGAGTTCCAGAAGGGCAAAGAGGCATTGCAGGACTGCGGCAAGGGCAGAGCTGTAGCCTTGTTCACGTTGAAAACAAGTATGGTGTGAGGCCTCTGAGGGGCAGGCTCCATCTGTGCTTTGCCAGGTATCTCAGAAGATGTGTTTCCAGCATCTTCTGAGTGCCGGGATCTAGGAAGGAAGGCCCATTAGTAGTTTTCATTAGACAGGTTCTCTGCTGGTGTCTGGGTGGGGATCCTTACAGGAATGCTGGCAGCAGTTAGATGAACAAGGCTGACCTCTTCTTCATCCAGCAGCATGACAGACCTGGCAGTTAAACTGCCACCAGAGCAACAGTTTAGCAACAGCCTGATTGACTGCAGGCAGTAGGTCCACCATGTGACTCATTGGTAGCTTGTGATTGGCTGAAGCATCATTGCTGTGATTGGCTGAATCGATGGTTACAAGATTATCCTGTAATATTAAACTACAGGTTACACAGTGAGTCGGGTTTACAGTTGACTCTGTGTGGTGGTCACGTGAATACAAACTTTATCAACCAAAAAGTGGATAAAGGTACAGGCAAACAAATTAGAATTTATTAGCCTCAGGCTGATCATCTTTTCAGTCTTGAGGGCCTGACAGAAAACGTGGGTGTGGGTGTGGGCAGTGACCCCTTTTCTGCCAGGAAACAATGATCTGCTGCCCTCCAGACAGACTTCGTGATCCCACAGTGTCAGCTTAGCCAAACATTCCTGGATATTACCCTTTTGTTGTTCAGAGGCCCTTCACCAGACAGGGACAGTGGGATACAGATGTTTAAATTGAAAAGGAACTTGAACAAAAGTGCCATTCTAAAATCAATTGCTTTCCGGGAAGAATAAACACTAGTGAATATATATTTAATCTTTGAAGTGACGAGTAGATGATACAGTGTAGAAAGAACAGTTTTTTCACAGAAGCCACCTTGAGGCAGTTCCAGCAAATCCACAGAAGGGTCAGGTCTCAGAGGCAGCTCAGCAGTTGGTGGATGATGGTGGTGAAGGCTGAGCACTAGCCGGTGGGGCTGGAGAGATGGCTCAGCAGTTAAGAGCACTTGCTGCACTTGTGAAGATCCTATGTTTAGTGCCCAGCAACCACATGGCTGCTCACAAGCCCCTGTAACATGTTCCTGAGAATTCTACAAATCACCCGTACACATTCACAGTGAGAGCCAGCATATGCTGCGGAGTGTCTGTCATTGTCACTCTTCTATTGCTGTAAGGAGACACCACAACTAAGGCAACACTTGTAAAATAAAGAACTGGGGACTTGTTTACAGGTTGAGAGGCTTATTCCATTATCATCAGGGCAGACAGCACAGCAGGAGGCAGGTAGGTAGGGATCTGGCCAGAGAAGTAGCTAAGAGCTATCTTGAGCAGAGAGGAGAGACAGAAAGTAGGGCGCCTGGTGTGGGCTTTTGGAAATTGAAAGCCTGCCCCCAGGGACACACTTCCTCTAAAAAGGCCACACCTCCTAATTTTTCTACCACTATCAAAGGGTTCCACTCCTGTCCCCCACACACTAAGCATTTAAATACATGAGCCTTCCGGACGGGTGGGGGGTTACTTCTTATTCAAACCACCACAGTGGTTCTCATCCCTGCAAGCCACCTGGTGACAAGCTCCACAGTGAACTCCAACCAAGAGAGACTTAAGGCTGGGGAGTTCCTGGCACAGCCAGGCTTGCCATCTCTATCCAGGATGCAGTGAACTGGGCAGCAAATAAACCATCCCACCAGCACCTCACATGCAGAAAAGATGAAGGGTTTATGGGACTGTATGTCGAAGAAAAGGGAAGAATACAAAAAAAATAAAGCCTTTGTGTTTCCTGTCTGCCTGTGTTTCTTCACCTCTCATACAGGAACAGGTAATATTTGGGGAACTGCCACAAACCACACACTCTTGTAAAAGTGAGAATATATTAGCCACAAGCTTCGAGGAAAGATGGAATACCACCAGAGCCGTGCACTCACTTCAGATCCAGGGAGAGATGGAATACCACCAGAGCCGTGCACTCACTTCAGATCCAGGGAGAGAAACTGGAAGCGTGCTGGCCTCTGGACTTCTCGCCTGGCTGAGGAGGCCCAAAAATGTGAGCCTATTTCCACCTTGACCAAAGGTAAGAGAGTTGGAACTACTTTTATTCCTTCAAGATTATTGTCTATTTCAAGCTCAAACAAAGGTCCCACCTAGATTTAGATCAGAGAGTTCTTTTCTCTCGAGGTTGTTGTAAACAAGTGTGTCTAATATTCAGACTTTGGATATCAGGAATTAACCAGTAGGTATGTTTCTACCCCAAAAAAGTTTAAGGGTCCAACTAAGGTCCACTCCCTTAAGGAGATAACAATGGATTCCATCCAGGGAGGTGTTTGCCTACAGAATGTTTTGGTCTAAAACATGTGAACATTTTGTCTTGTTCTAGCAGCAGAATGTTTCACTATGAATTTAGCCTGCAACCTTCAATTGGTGTGCTCATTTCCTTGTTCATGTTAATTTAGTTTGGTTTTTGTTGTTGTTGTTTTTTTTTTTTTTTTAGTTCTTCTGGGTTCAGTCCCCAATGCCACACAGAAAACATAATAAATAGATAAACATCCAGCCCTGTCAAGGCCCCTGGACTAACAGCAGAACTGGGGATGTGGAAAGGAGCTACACTGCCTGGAGGATTCCATCTTGAGAAGCCGTGTGTTGGGCAGTGCCTCCCAGTCCAGGAAAGGCCTGTGGTTGAAAGCTCCTATCCATGGATGTTGTGGCCTTCTCAGTCTCCTGTGAGTCTGGGCATCATTACTGCTCGCCCTACAAGGTCCCTCTTCTCAGAGCCCCTCAGCCCTGGGGTTGGTCCCCCAATCTCTTCACCAGATATACGCTGCTCTCTTGTTCCCAAGAACGCTGTCCATACTGACACCCAGATCACATTGCCTTTCTGGAGGGACCTCTCTTGGGACCTACTTCCAGCAGGACGTATACCACCATTTCCTATGAATTGTCCTGTTGGTTTCCTGCAGGTCTGTGTACTGTCACACTGCCTTGCCTATTATATAGGCTTCAGAATGTCAGAGACTTGAAGTGAGAACATTATATTTGACTATCAACAATAGGTTTAGGGGGCATGATTGTCTTATCTGTGTGATTTGTTTTACATCTTCTGCACTTTAAGATTTTCTTCTTAGAGTAACACACAGAAACCTGCTGTCGGGGAAGAGGACAGATTCCCTTCTGGTAAATCTTGTCTTTTGGAATGAGCTGCAGGGCAGCTCTGAGTGGTCCTCAGTCAGGTTCCCTTTCACCCGTGCTATCCAGCTCCTGGGCACAGCTGGGATGCAGGCCTGTGAAACTGGGCTCCCTGTTTCAGTTTGGCTGCTTTGTTCAGCACCTTGTTCTTAGACCCACGTTTCCCCTCAGGATGAAAGAAAGCCCTGGACAGCACTTAGAACGCTCTCAACTAAGAACTCAATAAGATTTAGTGACTTCCTCTATGGCCTAGAAGAATGTCTCCACTGCGCAGGTCTCAGGGAGCACTCCTGGCAGGTGTCATGCACCTGAGGTCTCCTAAGTGTACCTCCCTAGTGGGAATGTGGATGCTAACTGCCTCTTTCTGTCCCTTGGCTCTGTTCAGAATGCCCAAGGAATCCTGGACTAGAACCACCAAAATCATGAAGAAAACAACATTCCAATTCCTCAGTTAGTTGCCTTAAGCATTTTATACAGTGATGGAAGCTTGTGACAGACACTGTGCGGAGCTGGCAGCTCATCTTACCTGGTTTATAAGCCACGCCCACAGGTCACTCATTGGTGTCTTCTGTAGTTGAATGTAATTCAACACATTCGGTTTTCTCATCAGAGCAAGGCACAGGTCTGAGTTTGGACCCTGAGAACTGAGGGCATCTGCAGTGTGGCGAGAGCCACGTTAGGTTTCACCAACACAGCAACTATACAACACACTGCCTAGACCTGCCAATGTCTCAGGTTATGTCCCCCCGAGAAGAGCCTTAGAAATTATACTTTTCAACATCATCTCAAGTGCCCCAGCCTTCCTTCAGTATCCACAGGGTAGCAGGGCCTGGTCCAGCATGTCCTCTGAGCATGGATGGGGAGAGCAGGCTGGTGGAGGAAGAAACGAAACAGAATGCCTGTGTCTGTGCTGAGATGGGATGGACAGGGTTGTAGCTGAAGTTACAAACTGAGGTGCTTTTCTTCTGAGCCTATTACACACTTGGCAAACACATCCCCTTAACCAGACCAGTAAATACCAAGGCCTGGGTTAAGTCCTAGGCTCAGGGCCATCGACGAGGGTGCCGTGGCCTCCACTGTAGTTGAGGAAGAGAGTTCACTACAAACACTGTCTCCACACAGTGTGAACCTGCAGGCTCTGCTGGAGGCAAACACCATGCAGATGACTCCCCGAACCCAACCTCAGAGACAGAGGAGGAGCCTCTTCCTCACTGGCCACTCTGCTCCTCAGCTGGTTCCACCCTCTATACATGGAAAGGCTTTCGATGCTACCCATGTGCTCATGACTCAAAACATCTCCCAGGCCGTGACTTCCAAACATAAACTTAGGAATCCATGGCTGCTCTCCAGTGCATGGCTGATGGGCAGGTGAATCTTGACATATGCCTTGTACTGAGCCTCCCCACTGAGTTCTTCTTCCATGGTCCTAGCCCATCCCCAGGTTGTTGCTTCATCCAGTCCCTCAGACTAAAGCTTTAGATCAGCAATGCTTCTGACTAACTCATCCAGCAGACACTTCCGGCAGAGTCTGCTGACTCTCCCAGCATTATATCGAGGGTCTGCACACTTTTCTCTGCAATTACAAAGTTGGTCAGCCACCATCTGTCTGTATGCATCTCCAAAATGGCACTCTGGGCTCTGCTCTTTTCATCAGACAGTATATTATGTCAAACCACACAGGACCAGTATTGTTAACATTTGAGCACAATAGTTCCAGGCTGCATCTTCATTCAACCCATTCCTCACCAACTAGGTTTCCTCACCTCTTCCCTCCTCTCTATTTTGTTTGCATTTCCCTTCCATGCTGCCTGCCGGCAATGCCTGTCGAGTTCCTGCAAGGGTCTTCCTAGTGGAGCTAATGAGTGCACAGCTTGACGTGGAATACAGAGGAGGCACAGACATCTGTGAGTTGTTCACACACCAGATGTAGGAACTAATTTGAGGCTACACCCTAGAGAGCAGGGTGTTGAAAAAGGCCTTCAAAGGAGACTAAGATGAAGAAATTTAGAGTCTTAAAGGTATTCCACAAGTTCGTTGCAGCATAACGCAAAGAAGGCAGAATGAATGGTCCTTGAGCTGAAAACAGTGAGACACGGATGGTCACGTGAGTTCTCAAGTGGGTCCTGTCGATTCTGCACCCCTGATGTCACTGGTAACCCACAGTCTGATCCAGGGTAACAGGAACAATCAGCTCTCAGTTGCTAGAGGAAGGTCAACACGGTCGTGTGGAGAGAGCTTGCACAACTCTTGATAAGACCAGCAACAGAGAGCAGGAAGAAATGGAGTCTTGACAGAAGGGAGGGAGTCACATGGACAGGATTATGAAGACCAAGGGTGGAGCTGCGAAAACCCAGCAATCGGGAGGTCTGCGTGTGGGTTTCTGTGTGCATGCCTGCGGAGGGCTGGGTGGGATTCTGGGGATCTGTATGTAGATGCCAACGACAATCTCCCTGGAGGGAACTTGATGCATCTCTGTGGACTTCTCCCAGGGCCAGCGCAGATCTCATTAGTCACTGCTGTCTCCCACTCTGCGGTGTCTGTGAACATCTCCTGAAATCTGTGTGGATTGCAGGTGGGTCTGTGAAGGTGACCGGAACTGTAGACTGTCAGTGTGGGATACAGTCAGGGACTTGAAGGATGTGTGTGGTTTCTGTGCTGGGGAAGTCTGTGAAAGTGTCTGTTTACAGCTTTGGGGGTCTCAATATGTGGATTTCTGCCAGGGACTCTAGCAACCTCCTTTTGTGGGGTTCTCTGTGGAAGTCTCTAAGGAGTGCGTGGGATAATGCTCATGTACTGTGTAAACATTTGCCACTTGTATACTGGTTTAATAAAATGTTGATTGGCCAGTAGCCAGGCAGGAAGTATAGGTGAAGTAGCCAGAGTAAGAATTCTGGGAAGATGAAGGTAGAGACATAGTCATCCTTTAGAATCAGAGGAAGCAAGATGAGAATGCCTTACTGAGAAAAGGTACCAAGCCACATGGCTAAACTCAGAAAAGAATTATGGGTTAATTTAATTTTAAGACCTGGTAAGTAATAAGCCTGAGGTAATAGACCATACAGTTTATAATATCAGTCTCTGTTTTTCTTTGGGACTGAACAGCTGCAGAACTGGGCAGGCCAGAAACTTCCATCTACAATTGAGATGTTTGGGGATCTCTGTGTTTTGAACCATGAAGGTCTCTGGGGGTAGCTTTCTGGAGCCCTGGGATGTTTCTCGGTGTGGGCCTATATCTGGGACTCTGTAGAGGTCTCTTTGGGATCTATCAGTCAGAATTCCTGTCGAGGTCTCTGTGAGATTCGCCAAGCCCAAAGCATATCCATTAGAGTTGACAGGACTGAGAGTGGCAGCCCCATTCTTGCTGCCTGGTCTCTCGGCATCATCATGTCTGGTACTTGTACCAGGAGGACTCCTGGGATCCACTTCCAAGACTTTGCTGGACCCAAATGTGCCTCCTGGGTTCCAGAGAGGACCCATTAATGCCAGTCTCAGGGTCCTGGCTTCACTCTGTCCTCTGTGACAACTGTAGGCTGCTATCATAGATAGAGGGTTGCCTCCGGAGAAGCCTGGGTTTCTCATATCCACTCCTAAAAGCCTGCTAAGTATCACAGGTAGAGTCTTGGGAAATGTGCTGGACAGGCCTCATGTCCATGACCTCTAACTTGGTGGAACCTTCTAGAACAAGGCTTTCTACCAGGGAATCGTGACACTGCTGGAACGGTTTATTGGCTGCCTTCTGTGAGGAACAGTGCAGGCCTCCCTGGGTATTGGCTGCTCCTGTGTGCAGTTACCTCCACGTGTTTCCTAAGAAACAGAGTCTGGGGTAAGGAAACCTGGAAAGGTAGCTGAGAGATGCCCAGGAATCTAAAGATATATAATAAAGGTATATTACCGTCCTAATGTTTGTGCCTACTTTGTGACTTGGGTAGACACTGGGCTGGCTCTCTGGTGCCTCTGTACACAGCTACACAAAGATCAGGTTAGAGCCAATCAGGAGAAAGACATGGTGAGCTGACCCTTAGGGTGGGGTCTTATGTGGTTGATTTAGCACTCGCCCCAGTCCTAAAGAATACTTGTTTGGGTTTTGTAGTGTTGATTTAGACTTCTCCCCTACACACACACACACACACACACACACACACACACCCCCTAAAAACCTTTATTTCCATAATCACAGTATAACTCTGACTATAGTGGTGGAGCTAGGAGCTGGTTCAGGTCCCTCCTTGTGGAGCCATATCCTCTCCTGAAGCGGTACTCTAAGGTGGACCAGATGCAGACATTTCTCTGTGGCCTAGCCTGCAGATACAACCGCGAGATAAAACATACTCAGAGGAAGTAATGTCTAAAAGTTTACTTTCATTTTGAGGAAAGCACTTGCTTTCTAGATAATACATTTTCTGTAAAGGCAGTGCCTTGGACAGTGAACAGGGATTCCTGGGACATATGGAACCTGGCCTCGGTGCTGATGGGGGCTGGGGCTGGCTCGGGAGACAGGGTCTCTGGATGTCTGGGCCTGGTTCTTATAGGGCATTCCCTTGTCTTGGCCAGGTAGGCTGTGTACCTTGAGGTTTGCATGGTGAACTGTGCTAATGTTTCTGTGGTCTTTCTTTGATTCTTTTGTAGGAATTCTGTTGTGGGAGACAGGCCTACTCACTGGATTTGAGGGAACACAACTGTGGTTAATTCGCAACTTCCCCTTTAGAATTTGTCCAGCAGACGTCGTAAGGTCTTGTCCCTCAGCAACCTGTCGGGGCATGAACACTTTACCCATGATGGACCCTTGGCCTTGGGTCATTGATGGTAAACCCTTGCAGTTTTGTTTGGAGATCTGTTTCACTTCGCATTCTGGGATTAAAATCGACAATATAAATCTTTTTATTCTGTCACAAAAATTTTCATTTTTTGACCTGTGGTCTAGGACAGGCTTCGTCCCTTTAATTTGTATGTCCTGCCTGGAGGCCAGGTTATCTTCAGCAAGCAGACCCTTGGGGGCCCTGTCTTGGCATAACTTTCTAGGGCCACAGTCCTGCAGGACGATACCAGAAGCTGGGCAGCGAGGTGTGCTCAGGCCCGAGTCTTCTGCATGCTGGGAAAGGGTGTTAGAAGGGGATGAAAGACTTCCACTCGTCTTCAGCAGTGGATTAATTTGAATGTTACCAATCTTCGCAGCTTCCACGGAGCGTGTCAACTCACAGGGTTCTCCCTCCTCTGTCTCCTCCAGCTCCCTGGTATCCCTGCTCCTTGAGAACTGAGAAACCACACTGATAACACGAACTGACACCCCTTGGTAGTTATGTCTTGAGGTCACCCCCTCACGCTCCTCTGACTCACAGATGCCCTTCACTTGGCCTGGATTCAGCTCTGGGTTGTCTGTCTCCGATCTAATAACTGTGTCACTATCCCAGGCTCTGCCCACGAGGGTCTGTGGGGTGAACACAGAAGTCACATTGTGCCCCTGGACAGTTGTAGGGGCCTCAAAGGGCCCAGAGTTGTTACTAGGTTGAGCCTCTCTCAGCAATCCTAGGTGGAGGGCAGGAGGACAGATCTGTGTGGGCTGAGGTTCCACAGTGGAAGCGGTATCCATCACTCCCTTTTCTGGGTCCCTCTGGCTCCACCTGTGCCTCACCAGGTGCCGTGTAATCTGTGCTTCTAGCACCTTCTGAGTGCCCGGATCTAGGAAGGAAGGCACATTAGTCGTTTCAGTGCTAGTGGTTGAATCATTGAAAGATGTTTTTTTCCAAGTTTCCATATTTGGCTTTGAGATTTCAGGAGGGACCAACACATGGTCTGCACATCTCACATGGCAGATTCCCCCAGGCACCTTGTTGTTGCTGCTTTGCCTCCACTTCCTATTTGAGTTGTTTCTCAGGGAGCGTTCTAGCTGTTTCTTTCCTGGTCCCATCGGGGAGTCACTTTGCACATCACTTCTTGGGTGTCTCCTATGACAAGTTTTCACCTCTATCTCAGGAACAGCCTCGAGAACTTTGCTTGGGGAACCTTCTGGGCTCCTGTAGAGATCTTTTTTCAGAGCTCTTCCCAGACATTTTGTCAGATCCTCGGGTGGGTTCCTCCATGGTTGGAATTTCTCTGGCCCCTTTGAGGAGACACTCTGTGTATGCTGACTGCTTTCATCTGGCTGTGCTGAGGGACATGAAGTCCTGTGATTAACTTGTGCCTGACCCAGGTCCAGAGATAGCTGGACTTTGTGGGGCCATTGTCCTTGGTGTTGTGTGAATCTCTTTTTTAAGTGTTCTTCCGTCTGCTCCCGGTATTCAGGGCTAAGGAACTCCCCCTGGAGATGGACAGAAAACCCCTGGCCCTGCGAGACCCATCTGTTGGAAGTGTGTTGATGAAATGCTTCCTGTGGTTTTTTAACCATGACTGGTAAATCGCTCATACTTTCTAGATGTTTCTTCAAAAGGTCGCGCTCTAGGAGTCCAACAGCAGGTGGGATAATAACTTGGGTTCTTGAGGGTGTAGGGCAAGAAGCCCCATCGTCCCTAATTAGAGCTGAATCACATGGTAGCTTTGAGAGAGAGGATGGGTCACGGGCCTGGGTTTGGATTCTAGTCTTTGGTGGAGATCGGGACCAGGAAAACTTTGGAGATGAAGGTTGAGATTTGACTGAGTGTTGAAGCAAGGGCTGTGGAGAACAGAGCTGTGGAGGGTCCTTTGTCTGAACGTGTAATGGGCTGTAAGCAGAGAGCCCATTGAACAAGATAAAGGGATGAACTAGTGGAGACCCTGCCATGCTGCCAGTGACCACAAGGGACTCACTGTGGAGAAACGGGAGACCCCAGTAAAGCTCCTTTAAGTCGTTGCCTAAGACCTTCTGCTGACCCGGAAACTGCTCAGATATGCAGTTTTTGTTCCAGAGAGAGCATGAGGTGATGGTGGCCGGTTTGCAGCTCCAGGAGTGCAGCAAGCAAAGGTCAGATCTTTCTTTTTCTTTCTTCTTCCAAACTTTTAGTTTGACTCTTTTGCTAATTTGAGCTTCCAGCAT
Source organism: Microtus pennsylvanicus (assembly GCF_037038515.1). Lineage (NCBI taxonomy): Eukaryota > Metazoa > Chordata > Mammalia > Rodentia > Cricetidae > Microtus > Microtus pennsylvanicus. Next base: position 80,496,734 of record NC_134582.1, on the reverse strand, counting down.
CTTCTGCATGTCAGGGTTGATGAAAGAGGGCTCCCTAGCCTCTATCTGCCAATATGTGGGGCCTGTCCTGAACATGGCCTTGTGGATGGTGAGTGAAAGATCCTCTTGCAAGGACACATCATGTGTTAAGTTTGGGTGGCACAAGGTTTTGGCAGCTAGCTGGTTCTTGAAAGGGCCTGAGATAGGCATACTTAACTGGTCAAGGCCTTGAGTGATTGAGATAGGCCTACTTAAGTGATCAAGGCCTGGAGTGGTTGAGGTAGGCCTGCTTAAATGGTCAAGGCCTGGGGTGGTTGAAGTAGGCCTGCTTAAATGGTCAAGGTCCAGGCTGGTTGAAGTTGATCTTTTAGAGTAGTTAAGGCCTGGAGTGGTTGAGGTAGGCCTTCTTGAGAGGTTAAGGCCTGGGGTGGTTGACATGGGAGAAGACAAACCTGGCCGATGTGTGCTCTGCGAGGTTCCCAGTATTTTTCAGCTAAACTGAGGAGCTGCCATGCTGGGATCTGTCATGGGTGGAGGACAAACCACAAGATCCAGAGGAAGAGATGGGTAGGAAGGTGCCTGTTGTTGTGGTGGTGAATGGCGTCTTCCACTTGTCAAAGTCTCTGGTGGCCAAGAAGGACTCACAGACAACTGTGACTCAATTGGTGAGGAATTCAGCAGGACAGGTGATGAGGGTTTAGAATCTTGGAACAACAGGTGTTCATTGTAAGGAGCAGAGGAAGTCTCTAGGGATGAATTGGTGGTCACAGACTCCTCTATGGGTTGCCTAGATGGCAGGTGGGCTTTGTCAGCATCTGGTTTGAAGGCTTCACCTGAGGCATCTTGTTGTAATTGCTGACAAATGCTGATGGTGTTGACAAGCCTCTCCTGCATGCTGTAAGAGACAGGAGATGTGATTGCAGCCAGCAGCTCCTGCGGCCAGGAGGTAGGGCAAGATGAATAGGGAGGGACCCTCACAACCACTGTTCCACACTCTGCTCTTTACAAGACCTTGTTATCCTAACCTCCAGGGCTGTGCTCATATCCCACCCATCCCAGAGGGTGCCTATTCCTGGATAACCTTATGCCCTGGTCACGGGTGATCACATAGCAGGCAATAGGAGTGAGCCAGAAACTGTCCTCAAGATGAAACCCAGGAGCAGGGGTAGACCCGTGGGCCCTGCATCCACAGGCTCTCTCAGTCTCAACACTACTTTAAAGTTCAAAATTTCTTCCAAGACTCAAGGCAACTGTAAGCTCAAGTAAAAGCAAAACTCAAATTCCGTGTTCCCACATTCAATGTCACAGAATACACATTCCCATTCCAAAAGGGAGGAAGGAGGGTGTTGTGAGGAAACACTGAACCAAAGCAAGATCCCAGTAAGGCAAACTCCAGACTCTGCATCTCCGTGTCTGGTACCAAAGGGCTCTTCAACTCTCCAGTCCTCTCAGCCTTGCTGACTGCAGCACACTCCTTCTCTTGGGCTGCGTCCACTCCTGTCAGCAGCTTTCCTTGGCCAGTACCCATGGCTCTGGCATCCCCAACATCCCGGGGTATCCAAGGATTCCAGACTTCACCTTCATAGCTTCATGTATTGGCCTCTCTAGGCCTCCATGCAGGGACACCCCTGCCTTATGCCTGGTCTCAGCAGCTTTCCTTAAGCACAAAGGATGATCCCACAGCCCCTTACTCAGGTTCCCTTCGTGACTCTATCACCAAAACCACATGACCAAAGCAGCCAAGCTCTGCTGCCTGCTTAGCATGAAACCTGGAACCTGGACCCTTCCTGAACTGTATTGGCATAAGCTTTGATTTGTCCTGGCTCTTTAGGGACAAGACATTCCTTAAGGCCTTTTCTTCTCTCAAATTGCAAGATTAGCTGGCTGGGGTCTTGCCCTGAGGGGACCCCTCCCTTTACTCCATCCCTCTTTACCTCTTTCAGCACCAAGCAAGTCTCCGATATTACATTACTTGTGCTCTTTGTCCCCTCCAACTGTACACTTGTATTTCCTTTTGTCCTGCCTGATCTTTTTTATTGTAGATGTGCATAGCAATGACTGATCTCTAATAACCACACAGCAGAGACAATAGGAAACTGCCTTGAAATCTTCTCTGCCTAATGCCATTAAATCTAAATTAACTTATAAAACTAACAAATGCTTTTCATTTGATCAGATATAACTTGCCAAAAGGGAACTTCCCCAATGCTAAGGTTGAGACAGGGTTTTGGTTTCATCTTTTCAGGAGAATGAAGACATCCAGCTAAGGAATATGAAGACCACTGAACAAATGGGACGAATCATCCAGAGACAATGTCCCAAGAAAAAGACCAAATTGGCCTATTGGTATATCACATTTCATAATGTTTCATAAATATGAGTATTTCATAATATTTCCAAATGTTCGTTTCTGCTAATCTCTATAGACATATAATGCAAACAGCCTTTTTGTAGTTTCAGGTCAATTAAAAATTAAAGCTGGCTTCCAAGTTGGAGTATGACTGTCCTCTGAGCCCAAGTATGCCTGTTATAGGAAAATCCAAGATCTCTGTCTCATGGCAGAAGAACCACCTGATACGGGATAGAAGAAAAACCAAAATTAACTGGCCATTTTATTGCCACAAATCTCATAATTATTTGGTTTTATTTTGACCCTTTAAACCTTTTCTTAAAGTATAAATATTAACCCAAAATTTATAAGATTAATATACATATTACATATATTTTAAACTTTTTGTCATGATATTACTGGTCATATAGAGTACTCTAGGAAAGGGCTTCATCTAGTAAAGCCCCAGTCAACATCAGGGAATGTGAGAAAATCCACAAACGCAGTGATAGCTTAGCAAAAGTTCTTATCTATCTAATAATTAGAGCTTTTTATCTAGGGGGGGGATAAAAACAGATGCTTTCTGATGGTAGCTTCTCTTTTACTTCATCTAAAATAATTCTCTCTGAGACTCTCTTTCCACATTGCTGCATAGATTTCTCAGCTTCCTAATCAGCCCTGTATAGTTCCTACAGCTTCTGCCCAGGTCTTCCTCTCTGCCTTCTGCCTAGTTCTTCTCTCCTCTTCTTTTTCTCTATCCCTCACGTGTGTCCCTTTCTCCGCTACATTGTTGCTGCTGCTCCTGGCGTTTCTGCTGCTCTTCTTTCTCTGCTCCCTCCTAGCCAAACTCTGGCCAATTATATGTTAAGACAAGATAAGTTACATAGATTCTCTCAGGCTAGGAATGTCACAACTACCGGCCAATGAGCAACCATGGCAGTGCAGATTGGTGAGGGTTCCCAAACAGTAAACAACTGGCTGAACCTTGAGTACATGCAGACTAAAGTTGCTCCACAATCTGATCTTGAATCAGTAAAACAACACCTGGGAGAATGACCTCATGTATCTGTCTCTAGGGGCAACCAGATATTGGTCTCCAGGAGCAACCAGCCTGCTTTGAATCTGATCTGAAGTCGAAATTAAGCTGTCGGTGTGTCTTTATGGCTGAGAATCCTATGTCAGTCTGAGCAATGTAAAATATCCTAGTATTCTTTCTAGTCATCAAAATCACATAACAAGCAGAATCATCTTCTGACCATCCACAGCTATATGTGTGCCCAATGGATGGAATACACACACACACACACACACACACACACACACACACACACACACACACACACACACACGAGATAAACACGCAGCAGTGAGAATACAAACAAAGCTGCTATTGGGGAAGAAATGAAGTGACTCATGAACAACTGGTTTCCACAGCCAGTGATCCCACGTCCACCAGGGAATCATGCATCTGATGGGTTGCCTTGCTGAACACTAATAGTCACCTGCTGTATACTCTTAGCAATCTAGCTTCCTGTTCATGATTTCAGGTTTGAGTCTCTATCAGGTAATTAGGAATTAAGGTTTTGTACTCTGGATGAACATGATAAAGTATGGTCCTTTAAGCTCTTTGAGACTGGCTACATATGACATTTAAAATGTTTAAGTTCTGATCAGTGAACCAAGACCATGCCTAACTTTGTAGGAATATCCAAAAGGAAGATGTGGTCCCCACAACAATGACTGTAATCTTAGTAATAAGTCTCTGAATGGTCATTGGGAGCAGCTGCCTAGAAACTCTGCCTACAAAGTTCCTTCCCTTTGTTGCAATGATTGACTTCCAGTGCTGTGGGCAGAGGCTGCATGCATGGTAAAAGTTGCTTTAGCTCTCCTACGTCTTATTTAACATCTGCTCAGTGTGAGCTCTGACCAGGTTGATTATAACACACAATCCAAGATCATTATTACTCCCTTAGATTGGAAACCTTTTATTTACTTCAGATGTAAATTTTCTTCAGGCAAAAGAGATGGAAAGTGATTAACCTTAAAAGGCAGCATGTGGGTGTTTGGATTCAGCTGGGGTCTCACTTCGTGCATTGCAGTTGCTCTTCCTTGTGCAGATCGCCGTCTAGTGGTCGTCAGGGTGAACATACAGAGGTGCCAAGTTCCCAGAGAACTACCACCAATTATCTCATATTGGCCTTGTTTCTAACACGGAAAACTGGTGCTCTTCAATCTATGTTGAAGGCTTTGATTTGTAATTTGTTCATGATTTTTCTTTATGAAACCCCATTTTCTCCAGAGGCAGAAGAAAATCTCCATTAATAAGTCCAAGGATGGGGCATAAAATAGGTTAATACTTAACAATTTTATAAAGGAAAGAAGCTACTTTAGAAAAAAAATTCCATGACTGTAAACTTTCATAAATGTAATCAAGCTGGCATTTAGTGCTTTCTCTTGAACCTTAAATCATGTCATAATGGGCCATCATTAGAAATATACATAAATCTTACAATTTAAGCCATTTAAAATTGGCATTTACTTATTTATCCGTGTGTGTGTGTGTGTGTGTGTGTGTGTGTGTGTGTGTGAGACACATCTGTGCCACAGTACACATGTGGAGACCAGAGGACAACTTGGGAAGTCTGTTCTCTCCTGAGACCACATGAGTCTCGAGAGATTGAAGTCAGGACGTCTCACCTGTCCCTGTTTTAACCACTTTAAGCAAACAATTCAGTGGCAACAGGCACATTCACGATGTTACCGATGCCAACAGGATTCCTATCAGGGCTAGATTTTTCTTGTATCATGCAGAGTGAGTAAGAAAGAAGAAGAGGAATCCCATCCCCTACGTTAGTACACATTTCAACATGAAAACAGTCCACAGATCAGTGCCCGTAATCCAGGAATGCATCTTTTTTTTTTCCTTTTGTGGCCCAGAGATTCCATACTTGAGCCTACATGCACAAGGGTGTGGGTCCATCCACAGGAACATGAGCCACCTACCAGCTGCCAAACCACGGAAGAAAAGTGGCTTCCCTTCCTCCACCAGCCATTATTTTCCAGTAGCTCCTCAGCTGAGAGTGGAGCTTCACGAGCCTCTCTGTCATCCATGCTGGGACAGTGAGCGGCTTGATGTTGTGCAGGTAGTCGTAACTGTCATGAGTTAGAATGACAGCTATCTCCTGAACAGACAGGGACATTTTCCGTCACTTATCCCCATATCCCAGATCTCACAATCTTTCTGACCCTTCTTCTGGAGCCTTGTGAGAGGTGGTTGATATATATGTTCCATTTAGGGATGAACCCTCAACAGTTTCTTTGGGGGCTGGGTGCTGAGACAGGGTTTCTCTGTTATGCAGCTTTGGCTGTTCTAGAACTCACTGTGTGGACCAGCCTGGCCTCAAACTCCCAGGATCCACCTGCCTCTGCCTCCGGAGAGCTTGGGCCACCTGAGTGCACCACCACACCAGGCCCACAATAATTTTTTATTCTCAACACTTTGATCAATTATGAATCTTAGCATTAACTGCTTCCCACTACAAAAAGAAGCTTCTCTGATCAAGATTGAAAACAGACTTAATCTGTGGATACACATGTAAACATTTAGAAGGCAGTTCAATGTGTACATTTATCAAAACAACAGCAGTAAGTTCCCTAGGTCCTCTGGCTTTTCCAGTCATGAGCTTTTGATGAGTTTTATAGCACCAGGCACGAATCCTTCTTGTGGAATAAGCCTCTAATCTAATCAGAGACCAGTTGATAACCTTTCCTCCTGTAACAATCAAGCTACTGTTGCTGTGGTAGGCACATCTTGATGGGCAAGTCTGTTGATAACTTTTCTCCTCCAGTAGCCTGCATAACATCTCTGGCACTATGGAAGCTGGCCATCAGTGAGAAAGTTCCATTGTGATTTCTCTAGGTCCCATAACCAGAGTGTGTTGTGTCTTCAGCAATAGGATCTTACACTTCTGTTTTGAATCTTTTATTTATTTTGGACAGTTGTAGTAACACACACACACACACACACACTGATCATAGCCACCCTTAATTCCATCTCTCGCTCTCACAATAATTCCCAAATCACTTCATAAAGGTCCACCTCCCAACACTTCCACTATGACACTCAAGATCTCAATATGAGCTTCAATATTCAAATTATAATACTACAAGTCATTCAGTTACAAAGTTTTTAAAGCTTTAGGGCTCTGTTTTAGGAGTCATTCACAGTTTTAGTAAGTCAACAAATTTATCCTGAGATCATATAGCCTTCTAGAACCTTCTTTATGCTTGAGACAGAAAAATAAACAAGAGGTAAAGTCCCTGCTCTGGGGGAAGGTTAGCTTGAAAGAACAAAACATGGGTAAATTAGTGATAGGTGAATTAATGTTGTCTCAGGTGTCAGTGATCCCCAGAATCAAAGGGAAGTGTCTACAGACAGGTGCCACTGGCAGCCAGCTAACTGTGGAGCGGTCACTAAGCATCTAGCCCACAGGGGACGAGAGAGGGCTGGTATGTTTATCACTGGACTGCAGCCTTTCCTGAAGAGAAACACCGAGACTTGTAGAGCACGTAACACAACAATTCCTTTTGTGTATATCCATTTCGTGGCGTTTCGATCTCTTATAACTGACCACAGAGGGGTCAGGAAATGTCTGTGACTCGATTCTATTTTTCAGTTATTTCTTTTGTTTTTCGAGATTATAATTTCATCATTCCCCTCCTTTCCTTTCCTCCCTCCAAACCCCACCCTTCTCAGCCTGTATAATGCTCTGTGTATATAAGTTTGCAGGGCTGACCATTTGGTATTAGATAAGCAATCGGTGTGCTCTTCCTGGGGAAGACTCTTTCTCTTGCGCTCAGCATTCCTTGATGGCTCGCAATACTTTGTGTAGGGCTGAAGCCACCTGCCCCATGCCCCATCCATTTGACATGTCTATTGTCATTGTCCTTGTTCAGCTCATGTTTCAGCACTCATGTTGGTGACTGGCTCTTCATGGGTGTAGCTCCTGACATTGTGGGAGGTCCTCTGGCTCTTACAGTTTCTCTGCACCCCCTTCTTCAATGGTCCCTGAGTCTGAGATGCAGGAGTTGTTTGTAGATGTGACCTGATTCTTGACCCGTGCTTGGCCCATTTCACCATGGCCGTGAGTAAAAGTGCAGCACCTCTTTAGGTGATTAGATTAACATCCGGTGTCAAGCATTGGCTTGTGTTGTGGGAATCTTTTTGGAATAAGCTCTCTGATATCAATGAGAGTGGACGAGAGGAGATGTGACCAGTGGGCCAAAGTCGGTATGGAACCTGAAAGATGTCAATGTCCAGTCCAGTTTGCATTCTTATATTTTACTCCAAATCCAGAAGGTGGAGTGAAGAAGCAAGTGGGATTTCATAGAAGCATATGCGGCAGTCCTCCGGTTATGAAAGGCAACCCATTGTCTCAGCTGTTTCTCCTGGTCATTCTCTTCCAGGCAGCAAGTGAACAGAATTCCCCAACCAAGAATATTTGTGTTCAAGAAAGAACAGGGCTAGCTTGCTCTTGCTGAACCCTAGCTTTGGCTAGGACTCTGGTGCCCAGGAGCATTAAAGCCCCAAGTGAAGACAGCCTCTAGGACATGAAAGAGATAAGTGGATTCTGCCACCTGGAGGCAGGCAGCACTCAGCTCACTAGAATACCTTATTGTCCTCTGAGTTTCCAATCACAGGTCCCAACTCTGTTCTCCTAAGGCTTACCCCTTGGATGAGATGTAATGTCAGTTGTCAAGTAGATATTACAAGTGAGGGTGCTGGAGAACCCCAGCTCCGCATCGCCCTCAGGCAGGCTTGCTAAACCCCGAATGGGGATTCACTCAGGCCAGACTGATTCTCAGGGTTGCCACGACAGTATGAGTTTGCCTAACCTCACTGGCCTGCCTCAAGACTTACCTGCCCTGGTTGTTGGTCTTCTGTGCTGTCCCTGACTCTCTCCTTCAGGGGCTCCCCAAGTATTGGTGACATGTCTCTCACAAAAGGCATGGGGGACAGACATCACTACACCACATTCATGATCAGCCAGTTCTAGGGCAAATAGAGTACTTCTGTCTTCAGTTCAGTTTCCGGGAGATCACTGAGATACATGAAGCATAAAAAGCTGTTTGAAGCTGCAACCTGAGTTATTGGCCTAAGAGACTGTCTCTGCTGTCCGTGGAGGCAACACTTCTCCAGTAAAAGATGACCAAAGCCATGATTGAAAACTATTGCTCTAATTGACAGAGCATAATTGTATGATTTACAAGGGCTTGATGATGCTTGATACAGTATTAAATGAGGGATGAGATAAACAATGGAATTTATTACCATTACATAATCACATAGTCAATATAATTAGTTTGACATCTACTTTGTATGTAGCTGTACATAAACACACATCCTTGATTTTCTAACATTCTAACATAACTAAATGGCGGTCACAAAATTTGACTAATGCATAAGGGCAGATATATGAATAGGAAAATTGTAAATATTACTGGACTTCTTTGGGGACTAGTGTAGGAATTTGGGTATAGAAATTGAGCATTTCGTGGGACTCTATAGAGTAAGTGGCAATTGACTTTAGAATAGGAAATCTGAACAGAACCCAAGCATACTGGGGCAGTATTTTAAATCCACAAATTGACTCCCGAAGCTGTTTTGGATTTATCTGTAGTCGTGGCGGGTCTCTGCTAAGGAACTATAAGTAACTGAGATCTTTCTAAATCAGCCATTAGGTTTGTCAGACCACAGCCTCCTCCCACGACCCGAGCACTGCCCTGCCAGGTAGAGAGCCAGCGACTTGCAGTCACCTCTTCTTGCCGCCGACTCAGGTGTGGTGGGGCTCAGAGGAAATCACACTGAGAAATCTGTTTTGGGAATGCAGGCAGAGGCTGCCCGTTTTTAAGATGTGTGGGTGCTTCATGCTGTGGACCACAGCTTTCTTTATATGTCGGGGACCCTCAGGAAGTCAAAGCAAGGCAGGCTCAGCCTGTATCAGGCCAACCTCAGACTGGAAGTTCTTGGGTTGGGAGCCAGCAGGCTCCTAGTGAAAGAGTCTCAGGTGCTGCTGAGTGGGTTCACTGCTCAGAACTCGAGGTGACTCTCTCCTAGGGCAGCAAAGCCGGGAGCTGAGCTGTCAGTTTGTGAATTCCAAAGCTGCCTACAAAGGGTGGCAGGAGTTTGTGTCCGTCCTCGCCCCAGCGCCCGACAACAATGCTGCCTGGAGCCTTTCCAGCTAGCCAGGCTGTGGTCTCAGTCGCCTCCTTCTCCTCCTTCCTTGGACAGTTAGGACCTTGTAACTCTCCCCTTTCAGTGCCCCATGGATGAAGCATAACACAGATATGAGGTTGGCGGGACCTCGTGTTCCAGGCAATGCGACAGAAGGCAGGGAAGTAAGGATCAATACCAGTTCTTTTCAGAGACGTCAAGCCGGTACAATGTACATAATTTTATGTACATTGGTGTTCTAACTGCATACATGTCTGTGTGACAGTGTCAGGTCCCTTGAAACCGACGTTACAGACAGTTGTGAGCTCCCATGTGGGTGCTGAGAATTAGACCCAGGTCCTCCTGGAAGAGCAGTCATTGCTCGTAACTGCTGAGCCACCTCTCCAGCCTCGAGAGAACACTTTGAAAACACAGATTTTGTGAATTTATTTCAGGCTTTCGGAAAGTTCCAACACAGATGTTACACAGGCGACCTTTGATTTTAAAAGGGCCTGTCTATCTCAGTGTCCTGTGCCGGTTGGATCTGGGGATCTGGAAGACACCTTTACAGCTTGGAAGTCTCCTCTTGCACTGCGGATGACTGAATATAAACCTCTGAGTGTGTGAGATGAATAAATCTGCCAGGAGTTAGGAATAGCACACCTGTCTAGCTGTGTTCTGGCAAGGATACAGTCATGTTCGGTGCGCAGGAAGAATAACTCGTTGGAATAGACAAGCTATCAGAAATAACTCTTGGCAGCTGGAGAAACGGCTCCGGGTGCTTACTGTTGTTACAGAGACCCAAGTTTAGTTCCCAGTACTCACCCGCATCAGGCTGTTCATAACTACCTAAACTTTAGCTCCAGGGAAGCTGATGGTCTCTTCTGACCTCCATAGGCACCTCTACGCATGTGCACGTGCTTCTACACAGACACATGCACACACAGACACAATTTTAAAATAAAATAAATCTTTTTAAAAATAGAGTTTAGTCTTCTCGTGTCCTCCTATCATCTTGGGGAGTTGATTTGGTTCGTGGGACCAGAACGACGCTGCTGGTCTGCAGTATGAGTCCCACTGTGTGCCTAGATTTCAGTGATCATCACATTGACTATCTTGGTCTGGTGGCTACTCAAATATCACCATCTCAAACTCCCACTAGTTTAGAAATGATGATACCAACTAAGTAAGTGTGGGATCTAACCAGTTTAAGACTCCCAGAGGCTTCTGTACCACGGCTCTCATCCGCAGGGACCCATGAGTCTTGTGAGTCAGACCATGGTTGCTGAGAAAATTAGAAAAAGTAGGAGGGAAAACTCTCACGGTAAATATGGACGATGCAATTGTGGCTGATGGCTATAACTTTTAAATCATTTTTAGACTTTCGAACCATTCATCATTGCTGCAGTCCGCAGGAATCATGCCACGCGATTGCAGCTGATAAGGCAGAAGGCTGACCCACCAGAATGCACATGCGCATACTGATAGCGGCGAACCCAGTCCGGAAGTCCGCCACCTTTTGCGTATGGACTGATTCCTGATTCTCTTGTGAAGCCATGAGAACTCTCCGTTGCTGCAAGATTCTGCAGAGTATGAACAAGTGGGCACAGCTTTTCCCCATGTACTGGTGTATGGAGTCATCCACCACCACTCTGTGGGACCTCCAGTGGGAAACTCAGCCGGCAGTCAGTAACCTTGGTTCCCATAGTCTAATCTATGCTTCGTTCCCTGAGACAAACTCAGTAGCCAATTCCCTGCAATTATCTTCTTCTTGGCAGGACATATGGTCAGGAGAGGAGTCTTTCCTATGGCTCACTTTCCGGACCTCCTAGATAGGGGTGGCACGTCCCAGCTTGCTTGAGTCTTAGTCCTTCCCGATAAAGAGACTGGTGCCCTAAATTCTCCTACAGCTGACTTAGGAAAAGTGCTAACCTCAGTTAACTTCCACGCCCCCCCAGTCTCCCCTCCCCCTTTCTCCCCCCCCCCCCCCCCCGCCCGCTATTAAACCCCTTTCATATGGACTGCATGGAGGTCAAGCACCGGTTGGCTTAGGTGGCTGGATTTTGTTAAATTATGAATTTTGTAATATATTACTATAAATCCCCCTGTCCTAACCACATGGAGTGATAGATATAATTTTCAGATCTGAAAAGTCCCCTTTAGCTAGCTGCGCTGACGAAAATGCTAATGTAAATCAAACACCACAGCAGCTTCCATTGGTTGCCAAGGCCACCATAAGCACTGTTCCCAGCTTCTGCAGGTGCTAGAGGGAGTGCCCAGAGAGCTCAGAGCTGCTCTGTTCCCTCCCCTTTCCTACATTTTTTGATTACAAACTTTTCTTTCAACTAACCACACTGAAGAATGCAGTTTACCATATGAATTCCCCTTCTCCCCCTTTTTAAAATTTAGAAGCCTCCTAGGTGCTGCTTGGGCACACTTCCCCAGGGCCATAAAGATGCTGACTGTGTCCAGGTTGGCTCTTATCAGCCTTTTGACCTTGAGAAGATTCAAGCTCTGAGAATTGCCTGTGTGTCTGTGTGTGTGTGTGTGCACGTGTGTGTGTGTTTGCGTGCATGTGTGTGTGCACGTGCGTGTGTGTTCGCGTGCATGTGTGTGTGCACGTGCGTGCGCGCATGTGTGTGTGCGTGTGTGTGTGTGTGTGTGTGTAGTGGAAAGCTTAGCAGGAGGGTGGAATAAAGAAACTGATGCAGAAAAGTATGTAGTGGAGAATTCTTTCGCCCTCAGATCGAGGTCCTGCACTTGCTGTGAGTCTTCTTCTGGACCCCGAGGGGACACTGAGGCTGGCACTCAGAGGTCCCCAATACATCCTACTCTAGTGGTGGACACTGTATTGGAACGTCTGACAGATGCCCAGATGTCCCCGACTGCCTGGATCTTTTTGCAGAACTGTATTGATCTGCATGGAAAGGCTCCTGTGAGAAACTGTGTCCTGAAGATGGGTGATGACAGGTTTAGAGTGTCTCAGAAGGAGGTGATGTTTCTTCACTCTGTGCTTCCTGTTTGATGGTATATCGGGATTTAGCGGCAGAGTTCGAGAATGCCAGTCAGGGCCCTTTAGTCCTAACAACTGTGTGAATGCAGACTCTGCCTGCGTGGCTGTGGACACCCAGCCAATTCCCACAGAACAATTTCAATCAAGAATCCAAACAGTGCACTTGACTCTTAGGCTGGGACAAATCCATCATTTTTCTAAAAAGTAAAAAGAAACAAAGACTAAAGGAGCCAGGAGTAGTGACACCTTCTGCAGTCCCAGTATTCAGCAGGTTGAGACAGGAGGTTTATGAATTGGGGCTAACCCAGGGTACATACCTTTGGAGTAACTTTTCCTGGGGAGAAATGAAGAAATATCTGCTCTCCCCAGACAGGGCACTAACAGAGCAAAGAAATTATCCTACCTAAGCCTATCTTGGTGACCCTGTGAGTTTTGGGGTGGGGGGCAGTTATAGAAGCACAGGTGAGAGGTGACTCACCCACCGATCATTGGACGTTCCCACCCCAGCACTGGTGTGGGGACACACATATGCTACCTGACTGGACTGCCATCCTCAGTAACTTTCCACTTTCCCTATATTCTGTAACCCCCAAGACTACATGCAGCTGAGAGGTAGGAGCCAGTAATGGCCAGAATTCCAGACAAGGGTCCTGTGGCCGTCTCTACCCCTCCTGGAGAACATCGGTGCCCTCAGCTCCATAGGCCTGGCTACTGCTGTGTTACTTTGCTTCTTCCGTTTCCGTGGCTGTGAATTGGTTACCAAGGCAACCGCTGCTGCGGGACTGCACAGGTCACGAAGTGGCTACACAACATGGGAAGACCTTGGCTCAAACAACAAAACAGGAACCAAACCCTACGGTGACACCTTCAGCAAGCAAAAACAACGTGGAAGTGAAAACGTCACACCCAGATCTGAAGCTAAATAGCAGGTCTTGTTACTGCCCTTAGAGCCCAGAAGAGGGCGCGCTGGGACCATTCTACTTGGTGTCTGGTTCTCGGCAGGTGAATGGAGTCCCTTCATGTCTTCCCTGCCCTGTGCTGAGAGAAGCGAGTGGAAACCCCACCCAAAGCCCTCAAAGTCAGGCTGTGGTGGTGTCAAGAACAGCACAGCACCCACTAGCCACCTTGCCTTGTTGTGAATCGTGTCGGGGGACAGTAAGACATGAAGTCAGCCACATGTGCCTTAGCAAGTAAAGACTCAAGTCTGAAGGTCTGAGCTCCATGCTTGAAACCCACACAAGGGTGAAAGGAAAGGGCTCCACAAAGCTGCCTTCTGACCCTTACTTCACCCCGTAAACACAGCATGCACGCACGCACTAATAATTTTTTTTAAACTACAAAAGCACATCATAGTTTGGAGATGAAAGGACAAAGAGAAATTAACCAAACATTTAACTCATGGGTTTTGTAAAATCCTCATAAAATTTTGTTTGATTTTGAAAGTCAAATAGTCATAAAATAATATAAAGAAAGTCGATAAAATTATATAAATTTTAAATGATTGAAAATTACAGGGACAAAAAATAGAAAAAAGTTCTTCTGTAAATTATATAAATAAAGCAACTTTATAAAACATAATATATAAAGTAATATTTTCTGTTATTTTGTCTTTGTTTCCCATTACTTTGCATTTTGCATGATTCTTATGTCTTCGGAATAAAAGCAATATCATTTTAAATTGCTCTAACATTTTTATGTTTGTATATGAACATTAAATACTCCACGTAAGAAATGCCTTGTAATTTTTATTCTGCATCTATGTAGCAAGCTGACCTCCCACTAGGTGGCGTAGTGGGGATAACTATGGGAGGTGACCCAGGAAGCTTGAGTGAGTCACGAGGGAACACAGAGGATCGTGCTGAGCTGTGATGGCCAAGGCTACCCGGGAGAGGAAGCCTTGCCAGGAACGTCTAAGCCAGGCAGAAGAGGTCCAGACATTGCGTCCTGCTATTATTACATCACTGCACGTTGGCTGTCCCCCAAGAGGACCGGTCCTGAGAGATAGTCAGCTCCTTTCAACCAGGGCAACTTCTGAGGAGGTCTGGCTCAGTCCCGGAAAAGGGCTAGCAGAGATTCTATTTAGAATCACTCACCCTAGTTGCTTTATGCAAATGTATCTTACAAACACTGAGGGTTCCCCCAGTCTTTCCTTTCCCTCCTCACTGCTCATCTTGCAGTGTGAACAGCCAGGAAACTATGGCCGTTTGGAGAGCTCAGTCGAGGGAAGAGATCATGCAGGTTTGCCCACTGCATTGATTGGCATTTACGATGCCTGTCCTTGCTCCCGATTGCTTTCAGAGCCCTGTTTTATCAATTGGTATCAAACAGAACCCTGCCATGGACACAGTGGTTTTTAATGAGTAGTGGCCAAGGCAGCAAGACTTGTCAAGTTTACTTTAACTCTTAGTACTGAGAAGGAGCAAATGCCTTTAAAATTAAAAATATAAACATTTAAATCCCAAGCTGGCCAGAAACTTACTGTGCAGACTACACTAGCTTTGAACTCTCGGGAAGCCTCCTGCTTCAGTCTCCTAAGTGCTGGAATTACAGGTGGGAACCTTTGTGCCTGGTTCCAAGTATCTTATCTAAATGTGTTATTTTCACAGTGCTTTTCTCTGTTATTCAGGACTGCAAAAGCCGTTCATTTCGGTTGTGTTAGTGTTAGTGTTGAAAGAGAGTGGACTGAAATGCCAACTCAAAAGCATTAGCAGAGCTAGATATAAATGCCGTGAGATTTACTCATGATAATTATCAAACATGATATTAAGTAATGTCACTATATGCATGTACACATGTCAGATAGACAGTTCATATATTGAGATGAATTCCAAGTGTCTATTTTATGCAGAAGTATTCGATATTTAGATAAATACAGAGTATTAATGTTCATTTTTAGCTTATATTTAAGCATTTTTAACTTGGTAAATCCTAATAGGTGCATGATTTTCTGATTCCAGCATTGCATGCCTTTCAGTTATTTCCTCTAGAAGCATGCATGCTAAAACAAATGATTTCTTACATTGCTTTGCTTACATGGAATGCAGTCACTCTACCTGTTTTCTCCGGGCCTGCTTCTAGCGGTGGCTCTTATGCCCCATGTGTTTGGGTTTGGCTTTATTGAGGCACGGTCTCACGACATAGCCCTGATTGGCCTGGAACTTATTGCGTAGACCAGGCTGGCTTCAAGTGCATAGAGAACCTTCTGCCTCTGCCTCCCGAGTGCTGAGATTAAAGGAGAGTAAGCAACACCAATGGCTTAAAATTTTCTTTTAAATGTGCCTTAGTTGTGGGTATGTACATTTGACTGCATGAGTTTATGTATACATGTTCCACAGGCATGCAGGAGCATAGGAAGGTCACTAAAGGATGCTGGATACAACAGGGCTAAACACAACATCAGTTCACTGAAGGTCACAGTGTATTCATGTTTTAAACACAGTGTTGATATCTTGTTAATCAAACTAACTTATTTTGACTGAAAGGAATGGCTTAGCCAAAAAGGTAAATATGTTTTATTTTGTTTCTGGGCTTGATGTAGTCAGGGTTCTGTAGAGAAACATAAATGATAAAAAGGAAATGTGTGTGTGTGGTGTGTGTGTGCATGCGTGCGTGCATGTGTGTGTGTGTGTGATTTATTAGAATGGCTTACAGGTTGTGTGATGGGGAATCTTTGTCAACCAATTATCTTTAAGAGGTGGGACCAAGTTAGGGTGTGGCCTTTTGGGACCCAGAGAAAAATGGCACGAGCCTAGGTGTGCTCTCTCTGTGTGTTTCCCTCACAGCACAGCTGAGCTTGGACTTCTCGTTTCTGTTTCGTGAGTTTGCCCCTTATAATAAATAAAAAATAATTGTTTTATCTTTTAGCTAGCCTGGTTATTTCACAAATTGAGCTAACATCAACAGTTGTGGTCACTGTAGCCCGATAGAAGGTACAAGAACCCAATAGTTGTTCAGTCCCTGAGGCTGGAAGTCTCAGCTGATCTTCAATATTCACTGGAATTTTGAGGAAGTAGGTTCTAATGCCAGTGAAGGAATGGATTTGCCAGTGAGCACAAAAGCAAGCAGGCAAAGAGAGCAAGTTTCCTTCTTCCATGTCCTTTATACAGGCTAGAAGGTGTAGCCTGGTTTAAACGTGGATCTTGCCACCTCGATAAATCTGAATTAAAGGTATATCTCCCCACTTCAAAAGATCTGGACTATAAGTGGGTCTTCCTATTTTGAATGATTTAATTAAGAAAAAATTCTCACAGGTATATCCAGCTGTTTGGGTTTAAGTTAATTTCAGATGTAGTCAACTTGACAACTGAGAAAAGTCAACACATGCTAATGCCTCCTTTGAAAAGCTTTTCATTGAACAAATGGACGTATTCTGCAAGTTCACATCCCTGCTTGTGAACCTCTTAGGAGGTCACCTGACAGGATACTTTGTGAGATAAATCTAAAAATTCAGAACAGATTGAAATCCATGTCATGATCCATAAACTGTTACAAAATGCAGTCTATCCAAGTATGAACACATGTTTTCTTTATTGACTTGGGTAAATTGAATATTTTTGACAACATGGTTTCTCTACATATCCCAGACTGGCCTCAAATCCATGATCCTCCTGTCTCAGCCTCCATACCCAGCTTAGTAACCTGAGTGTTTCAACAGGAATTCATGGTTCATTTGCAGGGAGAAGGATTCTTGCTGAACTTAGTCAGCTCTGGGATGCCAGTGCCTGCACTGAGGCAGATGGTCTTACTTAATTTGCTGGGTTAGTTTTTGTTTGTTTGATTGATTGATTGATTTTTAACTTTCTCATGCCCTGATAATTCGGACCTCGTGTTGTCTGCCATTTGTAGGTGGAAGTTTTCATTAGAACCCAATCATCTCTGTCCCACCAGTTGCTTCCAAGTAACTACACAACCAATTATAAAAGCTTGGCCAATAGCTTATGCTTGTTGCTAACTATCTCTTATAACTTAAACTGACCCATATTTCTCATCGACCTTCTGCCATATGGTGGTACCTTTTTTCAACCTGGCATGTTCATCTTGCTTCTCTCTGCATCTCATCCAGACCTCAGAGACTTTGCCCTTCTTCTTCCCACATTCCTTTGCCCTAAAAATCCTGCCCTTAGCTATTGCCAAATTAGCTTTTTATTGACCAATGAGAGTAATACATATTCATATTATATGAAAAGATTGTTTCATAGCATGAGTGATGTTTTTTGTTTTGATTTGTTTTGTTGGTTTTTTTTTTGTCCTGGTATGCGTGGGTGTGTGTGGGGGGGGACAGGGGTATGGGATGTAGGGAGATATGTGGGGTGTGGGAGCATGGGTCTGATAGGAGGGGCTGCCCTATGCATAATAGGCAAATGGTCTACCACTGAGCAATATCCCCAGCTCTGTTTTTTGCTTTTCATTTTGAAATCGGGTGTCATTCTTAGAAGCCACCCCAGCTACACCTAGCAAGGTGTCTTAGATAATCCCGACGCCCACAAAATATCAGCAGTGGATGATTACCCAGGTGTGATCATAACCATCATCTAAGGGGAATTCCAGACAGCTCTAAGGAGGAAAATTAACAGATATAACGGGACTGTCAAGCCTGCTGCTCACAGCTGTTTGCCAACTGGATGGATTTTATGTGACTCTCTTAAGGGTAAACCAAAAGAGCCAGATACTGTCAATCAAAATGACTCCTGTGACCATAAACCCCTATGTAAACAGGAGGTGCCCATATGTGCACATCACAGGGAAATTTTCACAATGTTTCTGCGTTCATCAGTTGCCCAGGGCAACAGCTGTTCTTCTAACTCAAGGGCATCTAACTTTTATGTGATGCTTGGTCACATTCCTTTATCCTTGTTCATCTGTAAAGGCAGAAAAAGAATCCTATATATCAATTTCCAGGGTTATTAACTATTTGGATATTGAAATAGTGGTGGGGGGGGGGAAGAGAAGGAGAAGGAGGAAGAGGAAGAGGAGGAAGAAAAGGAGAATGATGCTCCATTAGAGTCAGTAGACTTGGGGAGTCTTATCCAACCGCTACCTAACTCTGCTAGAGAGGACAAAATCTTCCCCTCCCCTTGGGTCTGGTTCTCAGATCCCATCCCAGGCTAACCCTGCAGAACCAAGCCTGCATTTTACTCCTGTCAGCCATGGGTTGTATTGTTTTTTCCCTGTCAAGATGACGTGTATGTACCCCGTGGGAAATGTAACAAATGCTGAGACAACTGGATGAGGCAGTACATGCCTGTAGGGTCCTTGCACGCCAATGGAAGAGGCAAGGCTGCAAGTTCAAGACCTGCCTTGGATAGAAAAACACCTAAACATCAATTGCACAAAAGGACTCGAGCTGAATATTCATGAGATTCGCTATCTGAAGGTTCTAATCATGTGCCTTAAGCAGCCGAACAGTCAGTGTGGAAACAAGTCACACTGAATCAGGAATCAGGAGGTATTCAAATCATACAAACATCCTCTATGCATGTGTTTTTTTTTTTAATTTTTATTTTCTTGAATCATCATTTTCAAGCATTTACGTCCTTTTAAAAACAAAATTTTAATGTGCAAAAAGGAGCTATTGATCTGTGAGTTTCAACTGTTGAGAAAAAAAATACACTGTGCACAACTAGATTGTTCTTAGTGAACCAAAGGTCTAGTTACGGAATTTGTTTGTGAAAATCAGCGAGCACTAGATAACAGGGACTGACTGTCTAAAGAGGTGAAGGCCACACACTTCACTTGTACAGCCATCACAGGGAAGATCCAGGGCTAGGCAGGGGCCAGTCCGGCGCACTCCTCATCCCCCCCCCCAACCTACCCTACCCCCACCCCGCTTTCAGGGTTAAAAAAAAAAGCTTGTGTTTCCTGAGCACAGAGTTCAGAGTCCCGGGCTTTAAGGTGATTAAAACTTCACTCTGTTCTAGGGAACTTGAGCTTCCCAGGGGAGCAGTGAATGAGAATGACTGGGATGAACCTTGCTGGGGAGAGAGAGAACTGCCTCAGTGTGGCCCCCTGGTGATCGTCTGTGTCTCCCGCAGCTCAGTATGAAGGGTCCTAATAAGCTTACAAGCACACCCGGCCGGCAGCCTAGGGCACACCACGTTGACGTGGATGGGAGTGGCCCCTGGGACCTGCCCTGGTGTCCTGCAACACGACAGGCGAGCTTGAACGCTTGTGCAGGTGAATCCCGTGTGCGTGAATCCAATGGGGAAAGCAGAGGATCCTGTGTTGATCGCGTCTATCAGCCACATCCTTGGTGGTAGGAGGTTTACAACCTGAAAGGTCGGCAGCTCAGCGGTGAGGTAGCTGAGGCGCAGTTTCACTGGCAGCCTTCGTGAGCAGTGAGCGCTGCGGTTAGTGGGGAGCTAGGATGCATTTCAGAGTCCCACTTAGACAAGGAGACAACCAACGCCACTGAATCACCCTGGAGAGGACGTGGACTCTCCACATGGCCAGCTCATCGGACGCCACTTCCATTTTCCCTTCTGCCTGTTTCTATTGGTCAGGCAACCTAGGGGCTTCTGGGATGTGCATAATGTTCCGTGTAGGGTAAGTCCAATTAAACACACGCACATGCACACGCGCGCACACGTGCACACACACTTATATAGCTTGTAAAATAGTAGGCTTTCATATGACTTTTTCAAACACTCTTAGTGTTCCTCACCCATCTCCCAACCCTCCCCCCACATTCCTTACCCATCCCTCACCTAAGCCTCCCTCTCCACTATTCCTCCTTTCCCCCTTCATGTCACCTGTGTTCTACTAGTGTCCCCCCCCCCCCCCTCCGCCTTAAGATCTTTTTTCTCTCACTTCCCAGCTGTCGCTTTTGAGTTGCCTGGATTCTATAGGTATTCCAAATTCAACACACAAATCTAAAGACTTGATACAAAGATCCACACTTGAGTAAGAACAGACGACATCTGTCTTTCTGGTTCTGGTTTATCTCAGTCTAATTTCCAACTCTGTCCATTTACCTACAAATTTCATTTTTCTTTAGAGCTGAATAATATTCCATTGTACTACACTTTCATTATCCATTCTTTAGTGGATAGACATGTGAGCTATTTACTCATCCTAGCTACTGTGTGTAGAATGGATATGCCCGGGAATAGCATAGCCATGTCATACGGTAGATCTGCTTCTAGTGGCCACCCCGGCTTGCATTCCCCCCAACAGTGCGTGCTGGCATTCTGACTAGAGTAAGCGAAAACTGCACAGCCGTTTTAATCCACATCTCCCTGATGGCAAGGATGGTAAGCGCAGCAAACATGCTTCTTTGCAACTTGCAGTTCTGTTCAATCCCATAACCCACTTTTAATTGGGTTGCTTGTTTTCTTGTGTTTAGTTTTTTACTTCCTTGTACATCATAGATACTAATCCACTGTCAGATGTGAACCTGGCGAAGATTTTTTTCCTATTCTATGGGTGGATTTTCCAGTTGATTGACTGTTTCCTTTCATATAGAAGCTTTTGGATTTCATGAAGTCCCACTTGTTCATTACGGTTTATTTCCTGGGTGACCAGAGTACCATTCAGAGAATCCCTACCTGAGCCTGGAGCCTCCGTGCATCCCCACCCTTTCTTCCAGGAGTTTCAATTCTGACATCGAGATCTGTGGTCCATTTTTATTGCCTGGTTTGAGATCCTGAGATGAAACTAGTGGGATTTTTAGGAGCAAGCTCTGTATGAAAATCCACCTGCAATTAGCACTCCCAAAAAGCTCATGAAAAATTCAGATTTGGGGTGTGTACCCCGTGCCCCAGACTTAGAATCCTTAAAGGATGGGCAGAAACACACCAAGTCATGCCTGTGTTCCTATAGTGGGGAGCTGCAAACTCTCACTGACAGACCTGAGATGGCAAAGACACAGTGAGGTGCACAGTGTCATCTATTCTGCCCCAGGGTGGCAGGGGACAGCGTGATCATCCCGGAGGCCCACACTATGCTCAAGTCCCATACCTTCTCCTTCCTGTTTTTCTTTTTTATTCCTTTCAGATTTGTTACTAAGAGTTCTTCTGGTAAAGAAGTTACACACACACACACACATGGGCACACACACATGGGCACACACATGGGCACACACACACATGGGTACACACACACACATGGGCAAACACACATATGGGCAAACACACACATGGGCACACACACATGGGCACACACACATGGGCACACACACACATGGGCATACACACATGGGCACACACACATGGGCACACACACACATGGGTACACACACACACATGGGCAAACACACATGGGCACACACACATGGGCACACACACATGGGCACACACACATGGGCACACACACACATGGGCACACACACACGGGCACACACACATGGGCACACACACATGGGCACACACACATGGGCACACACACATGGGCACATACACATGGGCACACACACATGGGCAAACACACACATGGGCACACACACACATGGGCACACACATGGGCACACACACATGGGCACACACATGGGCACACACACACGGGCACACACATGGGCACACACACATGGGCACACACACACGGGCACACACATGGGCACACACACATGGGCACACACACATGGGCACACACACATGGGCACACACATGGGCACACACACATGGGCACACACACATGGGCAAACACACATGGGTACACACACACATGGGCACACACATGGGCACACACACACGGGCACACACATGGGCACACACACACACATGGGCACACACATGGGCACACACACATGGGCACACACACATGGGCACACACACACATGGGCACACACACATGGGCACACACACATGGGCACACACACATGGGCACACACACATGGGTACATACACATGGGTACACACACACATGGGCAAACACACACATGGGCACACACACACATGGGCACACACACATGGGCACACACACACACATGGGCACACACATGGGCACACACACATGGGCACACACACATGGGCACACACACATGGGCACACACATGGGCACACACACACATGGGCACACACACATGGGTACATACACATGGGTACATACACATGGGTACACACACACATGGGCAAACACACACATGGGCACACACACACATGGGCACACACACAGTCACATGCACACGTGTATGTACTCACATATCTAATTATATAACTTTTCCAAGACACATTGTCTATCAATTTTAAATACACAAAGGACTCACAGTCTTCGTTTTGTACTTCATAGAGAACAAAAGAAACAATCTTTGTGAATATTACTTGAAAAAATACTTTAGAATATTCACCATGTTCAACATTAAAAGTGCCAGGTTCTCTGGCAGAAAGGGCAGGGGCAGAGCAGGACCTGCTGGACTTCCCCTGGGGCCAAGCAGGATGGTGAGGTCCACAACCCAGACCTCCCCCTGGCCAACGGGGAGAAACACATACACTGAGTCGGGAGTCTGCCGAAGCAGGGTCTCGTTTTATTGCATTAAGCAGGAGCTTATATAGGCTGAGATGGGAGGTGAGAATCTTGGGATGGGTTGAGGTGGAGTAAAGAAAAAGGGACAATAATATTCTGTCACATTAGCGGTGGCAGAGGCAGGTTTAGGTCAGGCTGTTCTAAGTCACTCATATATGGAAGTGAATGGGAAGAGGCGGGTTTAGGTCAGGCTGTTCTAAGTCACTCATATACGGAAGTGAATGGGAAGAGGCGGGTTTAGGTCAGGCTGTTCTAAGTCACTCATATACGGAGGTCATGGCCAAAGAAAGGTCTCCAAACTTGAGCTAGGCTCAGGAAGTTTTGCTGGGCCTCCTGCCCGGGCCTTATGAAGCCCAACAAAAAGTATTTCTGCTAATGGTTTGTTTATTTCTTCATTTGAGACAGGGTCTGACTTTGTAGTCCAGCAGGACCGGAACTCACAATCTTCCTACCTCGGCCTTGAGTCATTAGGTAACAGGTGTGATCCACCACATCCGGCCTGTTAAGTAACAGGGGTGATCCATCAGACCCAGCCTGTTAGGTAACAGGGGTGAAACCACCGCACTCATCCTATTAGATAACAGGGGTGATCCACCACCTGTCTAATAATTTTTAAAAATACATTAAAATAATAAAGGTGCTGGGAACTGGTGGTTCATGCCTTTAATTCCAGCATTCAAAAGGCAAAGGTAGGTAGATCTCTGTGAGTTCAAGGCCAGCCTGGTCTACAGAGTGAGTTCCAGGATAGACCAGGGCTAAACAGAAAAGACCTGTCTCAAAAAAACAAACAAACAAACAAAAAACCAAAAAAAAACCACCCCAAAAAATGGAGTTGAATGAATGCTTGGTGTGTGCCATATGCTTTGTGTGTGTCTAACAAAGGCTCACAGCAGCCCTACTATCACCGGGTAAGGAAGTGAGGGCAGGGAGTTAGCCAGTGTCATCCAGCATGCTCAGATGGCTTGAGGTGTCACAGTTGACACCAGCGTCCACTTAATGCACTAGAGAAAAGGGAGCCTCGTGGAGGAGAAGTCTTAAAGTTCACTGTTGTCGGAGATCTTTGAAAAGATGATTTGCTTTCATTTCATGTATGAGTTTTTGCCTACAGTGTGTGCACAGTGCCTACTGAGGCCAGAAGAAAGAGATGGATCCCCTGGAACTGGGGTTACAGCTGGTTGTGAGCTGTCACGTGGGTGCAAGGAATTGCACCCGGGTCCTGTACAAGAACAGCAAGTGTTCTTAACTGCTGAGCCGTCTCTCCAGCCCTCAATGTTTTTATCTTCATTGTAAAAGCTCTAGCCTTTTCTTCATGGTAATACCCCACGAGAACACGAGCTTAGCTGAGGGGCGCTACCGTGTCCTAGGGAACAGTGGCCTCCTGAGCCAGCTAAACTTTAATAAAGATTCAGTGGTCAAGGAACCTGCTCAAAAGTAGCCGTGAGCATGAAGGGATTAAGAAAAGAAAAGCCTCAAAAAGCAAATGCCAGGAACACTGGTTTCTAGGGCCCCAGGGATGGGTCTTAAGAGTGTGAGGTGTGGGGCTTCATCTGGTCTGAATTGTGGGAATGAAGCTTTTCTTTGAATTTGAACTCTTCTGAATCATTCCACTTCATGTTCATCTTCCTTCAGCACCTTCAAACTCAATTTCCTACTTTTAAAGAGTGAGGCCAAGAATGGCCTGAGCCCAGTGAGGAGGCCCAGAAAGCTGGTCCCTACTCAGAACAACTTCAGACACAAAAACACTCAAATTTATCATGAGGACACGGGACAGACCACTGACACCCAGGAAGTGCCCTGAGACTCCTGCGGTGGTTAGTGTTTTATACAGAAAGGAGACAACGGAAATTCCATGCAGGGCTCGGGGACCGGGTGTCCAGGGGGCTGAGTGTCCAGGGGCTGAGAGTCCAGGGGCTGGCCATGTTTGGGATTTCAACCAACGTTTTGTCTTTGACACTGAGAAAAACCTTGAAAATTGAATACTGAAACTATCCATTTGTCCATGAAGAATCTTCCATTTTGTTCCAGTTTTTAAATTCTATTGCAGAAACAGAATATTAAAAAATTAAAATTTAGGCTCTTACTGCTAAGAATGATGACCCAAGTTTCATCCCCAGGATTCAAACAATTCAGGAGAAACAATATTTTCTTGGCATATAAAGATGATCATGAAAGAGATTTCAGAGCCCTAGAAGTAGGGTAGGACCAGCAGCCCTGGGAATAACTGTAAGAAACCCGAGAGCCTAAGGAGCCTGTGCAGGAACAATGGCCATAGCCGCAGCTGGGGGAGACCCTTTTCTTTCAGTCTCTACAGTCTGAGGTGAACATGGGAGTTGTCTGGCTGAGGTGGCAACACTCTTCTCAGAAAACACAAGTACACGTTCCCTGTGACTCTCAGTTTTGCCCTTTATAGAAACAAAGGAAGGGTGGGACAGAGCCCATCAGTCAACAGACACTCCCATCAGCCAATTTTCTACCCTTCGTCCATGGGTGACTTTCTAATACAGTTAACGCACATTCGTTTCTTCCCCTACAAAACTATAAGTATTTTAATTTTGAAAAATTGTCCCAAGTAACCACAGCATTGTAGTTTCCGAGTTATACACACACTGCTGAGTGCATGGCCTTCCACGAGCAGCAAACCTCTTCCCCCAAATAGTCCTCAGGGTTTCTCACCCTCATGAAGTGTGTGAGCAGATGCAACATTTTCCTGTATCTGCTCTGTGTTAACAGAAACTGTAGCCTTCATTGTTCCTTGCCTCTTCTTCCCCACTCTTGCCCTATGTCACTCTAATATTACACTCACTTCTTTTGTGAACTATGTTGTTTCCCGCAGAAAACTGCCAACTCCTGTATTTTGGGGGAAGCGGCTCGTTTGCTGTGCTGAAAATTTATGCTTGGGTTTTGGTGAGTGAGATCTGCCCAGGAGGCATGGCAGAGACGCCCCATCTCAGAGCAACTCCATCCCTCAACTCCCTGCAAACCGTGGACACTGGTAGCAAAGGGCCTCCATGCCATTCCCCTGGGAACAGTGCTTGCTTCACCAGCCAGTGTCCTCATCAGCGGGAAGGTGTTTCCTGCACACACTTTGCTTTTAGATGCAAAGATGACAAACTGTGTGTTTTCCTCCCCATTTCCTCTTGGCTTTTCTTTTTTTCATCATTCACATGGCTGGGGGAGGGGAGAGTTTTTTGACAAAAAAAAGTGTGGGATATTTCTAGGTAGCTGAGAGAAAGGGAATTCTGCCCTCATTTTGCTGGTGAGGAAATTTCCAATCTGCCAGTGACAGTTCCTATGACGGCATGGGTTTCCTTGGCTGGGTCTCTTTTCACATCACAGTGGCTCTGAACTTCATTGTTTGGTGTCTTGAGTGGGGAAGAGTTCAACCTGGTACAGAAAGCTACGAGGAAAAGTACAGGTACTGGCATTTATATGCACAGCACTTTCCACTTGTTCTCAAACAGAAAACATAAGACAGTGCCCGTGTCGTGGGGACCGAAACGGCATCAAGAGAGCCTTATCAAGTTAAGTCTCCCAGGGCTTGCAATGGCCCTGGGACAGCCTCCAGTACACCAGGCGATCAAGACACATCAAAGACACACATTTGGATCTCAGAGCTCAAATCCTCCATCCCTCTGTTAGACTCTGAAGTGCTCTATCATGGGAAGAGAAAATCACACCATGGCACTTAACTGGCGGATTCAGTGCGACAGGTGGAACATCCCCCCCGACAGTACTGCAGAGTCCAGGTGCCCATAGACATTTCCTCATCCTCGCACAGAGAAAAATCCTGCACTTAAAGCTTTATATAGTCACAGACTCCAGATATGGCTGTAAGCAGATCCCTTCCCCTATCTGGGCCTCAGTTTCTCTATTAAAGCCGGGAGAGTTGAACTAAACAGATTTTCCCAAAGGATGCCACATGCTCTGACATCCCCCATTCAGCGCTGACATTCTGTCATTCCCCCCAAGCAGTTGGAGGCTTATTTTTAACTGCACATAGATGTCTCTTACAAATTATCCAGGGTCATGGATTAGCTCAAAATACAAAAGCTTAATTTCCTCTGCTTGGCTACTGTTATAAGCAATGATCAAAAGAGTCAAAGAACAAACAGAGCTGGCTGCAGACAGAATGCCAAGGATGGGCTGGGGGGGAGGGAGCTGATCTCACCCGGGACCCCTCGGGTTTGGAACTCTGGAGTCTGCAATTCACTGCCGTGCTGTGCAGGGCTGAAATGAATCATAACATTTTGAGGCCTCAATGGGAGAGAGAAGAAAAGGAGCAGAGGCCAGGGAGAGTGAGGGCCAGCGTTTCCCCAGCTAAATACATGTTTTCATTGCGGTGTGATGGCTTCAGAGGGATGAATGGCCACGATTTAGTTATCTTTTGGATGGATGATTTTAAATGCTTGTTGGAAGCGGCTTTCATGAGACAGATTCTTGAAGCCACGGCACAGAGTGGAAGTCTTTGGGATGGGAGCACTCGTTGTCTCTCAGAGCTTGTAAAGGCTTTGGGCTCCGAGATTCCTAACACAAGCATTTCTGTTTCTATGATTCCCGCTGGCACACGCTCACTTCCACCCTTTCAGACTGTCATCAGACACCATGTCATAGGCCAAAAGAAGGGATTGAAGACAGACACTGAGGGACGAGAGGGAGAGACTGGAGACTCTTAACTCATGCCATGTTTATTTGGGGCTGGCTACGGTTTGAATGTCTGTGTCTTATCCAAGATTCGTGTTGAAACTTAATCCCCGTACAACAGGATTAGAAGGTGGAGCCTTTTGACAGTGATTAGGCCTTAAGGCTCTACCGTCATGGATGAGATTAGCACCTTAGTAAAGGGACTTGAGAGAGGGAGTCCAGCCCCTTCGCCTTCCCATCCCTTCTGCCATGCGAGGACACACACTGCAC
Organism: Microtus pennsylvanicus; assembly: GCF_037038515.1. Lineage (NCBI taxonomy): Eukaryota > Metazoa > Chordata > Mammalia > Rodentia > Cricetidae > Microtus > Microtus pennsylvanicus. The sequence goes on along the minus strand of NC_134582.1, from coordinate 80,468,834 downwards.
TAATAGATGCAGCAACAAGGAGCCTCTTGGAAGCAGGCAGTGACCTCTCTCCCAAAACAAACCAGAGCCTGGATCCCACACTTCCAGAAATGTGAGAAATAAACATCTATTTAAAAATATATCACGATATTTTGTTCTATAAATGCAACATATGCCCAGATCTGTGGTAGATTGAAGGAAGGACAATGTAAAATGTTGACCTTTACTAGAGAATTGCTAGAACATTACCTCTTTCCTCAGCTGGTCTGGGCAAAATGAGGCGACTGGTGGTGTGGCCCAGTCACGTGCCTTCACCCTGACGTTCCTCATTTTGTCTCCCATGCTATCCCAACAGGAAGCAGAGAAGAGACCAAGCTTAGTTCCTGGTCTTCAGCACAGTCCCGGGTGGTAATCATGCTCCATCAGGCCCCAATCCTGCCCACTTGAGAGCTTTGCAAGTCTGTTCCCGAGATATGTCCAAGGATGCATCCCGGAGTCCTAGCAGGCACAAAACTCCCCATGTGGCGGGGGCTTTCCCTGCAAGCCAGGCAGGCATCATGAAGCATTTGCGGCGTCTCATTTGACTGCAGTCTCAGAGCAGCCACGGAAGCTGAGTGCCATTGTGTGGACACAGTATATCATTTAGAAAGGAGCACGAGAAAGGGCAGAGTAAAGCGAAATGATGACGTACTTAATAAAGAGCACACATATGCAGCATACTTGCTAACAGTGCACATATGTAGTCCAGTTTGCGTAAGTATGTAGACTGCTCTCTGAGAATAGCTCATCTTCAATGCAGAGTAAGTCAGTCTTCAAGTGGGCTGTGTCCACAGGTGACTCCGTGAGAGGCTGTCACCTCCCTGGGAGATCTGGACCTGAAGTAGATGGTTTACCGACTATTCTTGTTGGCTTCAGCTCTTTGTGCCCACATGTGACTCCGTGAGAAGCTGTCACCTCCCTGGGAGATCTGGACTTGAAGTAGATGGTTTACCGACTATTCTTGTTGGCCTTAGCTCTTTGTGCCCACATGTGACTCCGTGAGAAGCTGTCACCTCCCTGGGAGATCTGGACCTGAAGTAGATGGTTTACCGACTATTCTTGTTGGCCTTAGCTCTTTGTGCCCACATGTGACTCCGTGAGAGGCTGTCACCTCACTGGGAGATCTGGACTTGAAGTAGATGGTTCACCGACTATTCTTGTTGGCTTCAGCTCTTTGTGCCCACATGTGACTCCGTGAGAAGCTGTCACCTCACTGGGAGATCTGGACCTGAAGTAGATGGTTTACCGACTATTCTTGTTGGCCTTAGCTCTTTGTGAGTACTACTACACTTAGTACATTGTAGCTGTCAACCAAGAATCTTAGCTATTCAGATTCTACAGCATGCAAGCTGCTAGGCAAATGTTGAAAATACTGGAAACTCCTTCCTGGGAATGCTGATTTACTGAGTTTCAAAGAGCAAGATGCAAGGAATTGAAAAATACTGAGAAACTTGGATTTTTTTTCCTACTGCATTAAAATTTCAAGCTGTATCATTTTGTGAATAGTGTATCATTACACACAAACATGCACATACACACACGTGCATGCACACTTGATTTCTTCATCCACCCATGTGGATGATAGCAGCATTTATCTCTGGGGGCTGTTTTGAGAGTACAATAAGGTAATATTTGGTAAATAATATTCATGATGCTTGATTGAGAGAAGGCTCTCATTGTATGGTGAGTGTTAAAACTCATGTTCAGAACCCTAGGACATAACTTTGAACATGGAATAGACTTTCATGTCTCTGTATATGCAATGAAATATCGTGCAGCCATGAAAAGGAAGGAAATTTAGACACTATCTATCACATGGATGAACTGTGGATACGTGATGTTAATTAAAATAAGCCAGACACTGAAGGTCAGATGTTGCATGGCTCTGTTTATGTGATGTCTCTAAAATAATCAATTCACTGAAACAGCAAACAATGAATATCAGAGCTGCAGTGAAGTAATAGCTTTTGTTTACTGGATACAGAGTTTGGAAGATTAAAAAACAAAAACAAAAAGCTTGGGGGCTGAAGATATCCCTCAGAGGTAGAGCACTTGCATGCTTGGCCAGGCATGCATGAGGCCCTAGCCCCAAATAAAGAAATAAATTGGTTCTAGAGATGACAGTGGTGAAGGCATACAACAATGTAAATACACCTACTGTCACGGAAATGTACATTTTAGAACGGGGGCAAATGCTAAGTTTTCTGATACCTATATTTTATGACAGTTGAAAGAGATGAAGAAGGAAGGGAGAAAGGAAGGGAGGGGGAGGAAGGGAAGGGATGAAGGAAGGGAGGGGAGAAAAGAAGGGAGGGAAGAAGGAGAAAGGAAGGAAGGAAGGGAGGGAAAGGAAAGGGGAAGGTGGGAGAAAGGAAAGGGAGCGGGGAGAAAGAAATGCTGGACGGCTCATAAGGGAAGGAACTGGGATCTACAGTGGTGGGTGGTGGCTGCCACATTTCTCTAGGACTCCCCTTAGTTGGAACATAGTAGAACGAACACACCTCTCTGATCTTGTCTAGTCAGCCTGAGTTGTCCAGGGAGTATGTGGGTCAATGGGTGTGTGTGAGGTCACTCTAGCACAAATAGCAACCACTTACTACCTACCATCTACCGAACTAAGTGCAAACAGCTAAAAGAATATTATTACATCAACTCATCTTCCACCAGCTATGGTGGCTGGGCTCCAAACTTCTTTTAAAAAATAAGCTTGCTGTTAACATTTTATTTGAGACTTGTTCTATAGCCCTGGCTGGCCTGGAACTCACTGTGTGGCCCAGGCTAGTCTCAAACTCACAGCAATCCTGTTGTCTCAGCTTCCCAAATGCTGAACCCCCAACACGATGCATGCTAGAATCCTCTGAGCAGCTTACAGTGTGCACTCTTCTGGATGCCTTGGGCCCCCTCACTTCTATGCAGTCCTGTCCTGGCATGAATAACACAGGTGACAGAACTCTGCAAACCGTAAGGGGACCTGAGTGGCACTTCTTGCCATCAGCTCTGAGACAGCTCTTGGACAAAGCTTTGCAGGAACAGAGCACACACTTGCCTTCGATTTACAGCCCGTGGAGTTAGCTGGCTTCTGAAAACTCTTACGGACCCAAATAAATGAGCAAAGGCATTCAAACCAGAGCCCTCGGCCTGACAGAGTGTTCTTTGTCCACTTATTTTACGTGAGTTACTTAGTTTTAATTTATGATCATGTTTCATAACCTCCCAGCAAATGGCCTGTTATATAGTTTTGAAAGTGATGAAGGCTTAGAAACAGGAGACCTCATTCTGCCCCAGGGGTTTGAAATCTGGGCTCTGATAAGGGCTAGGAGACTGCTGGTCTTTGGAGGCGACATGCAGAATCCATGAGTTACTAACTTGGATGTGATGTTGGAGACCTGAGGTTTTTACCATGACCTAGAGGGGAAGTAACAATCACAAGGTTTACTGTCCTCGAGATTTTTACCCTGTGACCTGTGTCATCATGTCCTCAAAAGACACAGTCCTGTGGCTCCCTAGTTAAACATAGTTTAGTATATAGGAATTGTGCCTTTGACTTCTAATTTCTGCAAGAGTAGAAATTTACTTCTGAGCCCCATGACCAGTCTCACAGAGGCCAAGTGGGAAGAAAGCCTGCTTCATACCTTCGAACCTCCCACTGAGAGCTAGAGAAACAGACAGTCAGTCCCACATGACAGCGAGAAAACACTAAAGGGGTACTCACAAGCTCAATAGATTCAACAGGTAGACACTCAGGAAGATGGCTCGAACCCAGAGATTTAAGGCCAGCCTGCATAGTATGCTGAGAATCTGGGGGGAAAAACCAAAACAAAGCAAAACACAAGGAGAAGGAGGAGGAAGTGAAAGGAAGAGGCAAAAGAGAATGATTTCTGTAGATACTCTTTTCTTCCCAAGCTTGCTCAGGTTGGCCAGCAGCATAGGAACTCCACTCTTGTGTCCTGAAGGTGAGCATGCACTGGCTGGCTCACACTCTTAAAACACCTCTAGCAAGGCTCTCTGCATCTGCCTAAACAACTTTCTACTTTAGGAGGGCTTCATTTGGTTCTGTATTTTAAACTCACGATCACCTGTAACTCCAGGAGATCCAACACCCTCTTCTGGCCTCCTCAGATACCTGCATACACACACACATACACACACACACACACACACACACACACACACACACAGAGAGAGAGAGAGAGAGAGAGAGAGAGAGAGAGAGAGAATGAATGACATCAGTTATCTAACGAGCTTGTTCCTCTGGACTCTGTTCTTCATCTGCCACTCAGCTGTGAGATCATGGCCAAACACCACAGCCTTCTGGGGGGGGGGGACGACTCACTTTCCATATCTGTGAAATGGGGCTGATAATGGTTATGTGGGTGAAAATGAAGTTTTGCTGATTTAGGCCAGCTAAGTACTTTAAGTCAGTTACTATCAGAAAGGATGAACAATGCACATTTTCATTCTTAGTTGTAGTGAATTCAATTCTCTTCATTAGAGAATCTCAGGACAGTCTTAGGGCACTGGAGGGTCAGGACCACTGGTGTATGCTAAGATCCAGAATAAAGGATTCTTGACTTGGAGCTGACTTATGAAAAGCAACGCTCATATACTGTCACCGTCTCTGTGGCTGGTCTGCGGAGCAGGAGCACCGTAGCAGGCAGAGGCTAGCAAGAGCATGGTGGTCCTGGATTCAACGTCCAGCACACACATAGATGGCTGGCAGGTAGCCAGACATTACAGTCATTTTGGATCCCAAAGACTTACCAGTTTAATTTTCTTCTAAAAACCTAAGGACTGTACTTTCTTGACCCAGATGCAGGCAGGGATCATGTATGGAGAAAATTTGGGCATTGTTGACCCTGAGAAAAGAAACATCTTAGGCCTGACTCAGTTTTTATCTGCCCCAAGCTTTAGAAATATCCTGCCTTCTCTCCAATGAAATCTTTCCTTCTAGGGCCTGATTTCTTGGGTACCCGTTGTTGCTTATTGCCTAGGGGACCAAAAAATCAAAAGAACAGGTTTACATTTTCATCAGAGTGGGCTGAGCTTTCTGGTTGTCGCGAAAGGCATTAATACCCTAAACTAGGGATTATTTAGAGCTGGGTGCCAACTCTCAAAGGCTGGGCCTGCACACCCTAACTAACGGGATGGGGCAGAGGGCAGGGGATGGCCCTGCCCCCAGCCCACATCCATTAACTGGACATAGTAGCTTTCCTGGACTTCTCAAGTCCAAGGTCATCTTCCCTGTACTCACCCCTGGGATTTCCTACATTGTCTTTTGGGCTCCGCTCTGCTCTCACTGCTAACTGAACAAAGAGACGCCCACCACAAAGCCCAGTGGGGCTAACCCGCTGATATGCTGCAGCCTTTGGACTTGCTCTAAATGACCAATTCAACCTCCACAACAGCCTCGTCCATCAGCACCACCTTTCAGGCCATTTTCTGAGAGGGGACTCGGGAGACGCTGTGCAGTCAGACAGAATTTCCTTACAAAGTCAGGAGTAATTTCAGGATTGAAATAAAAACAGGCAAAGCTTTGCTCAAATAGCTTTCTTTGTCCTTTCTTTCTTTCTTTCTTTCTTTCTTTCTTTCTTTCTTTCTCTCTTTCTTTTTTTAAATGGCACGCCCAGCAATACAGAAACCCCTTTGAGGAACCTGTATACTTGGAAAAGAAAGAGAGAAACAACTGAACAAATAACCGAACCAAATATAACTCAAGCCAGCTAAGACTTAACTTCTCACACCTGCCCCCCCCCCCCCAGCTCTGCTATCTCACTCTCTTAAAAGGCAACATTTCACATGAATGTAGAACATTAGACACCAAGACTTATTTTGTACATGTAGATGCACATAAGGAATTATGGTAAGCATATTGAAGCTGGAAACTGTCGGTGCAGCTAAAGGCAGGAGGATCACGAGTTCAGGGTCATCCTCAGCTACTTAGCTACCAACCAACTTCAAACAAAAGGGGGAGAGGTGGAATAAAGAAAGTCAAGTCTCCCTTTTGATAGACCGCCTTTGCCTTGTGTAGATATATAATTATCACCTCCCTGGGAATGGTAAGCCATGTAAAAAAAGAGACAGGATGCCGGGCCTTTTTAAAGAAGATTCTCAGCGGGAGGATAATGGCATGCAAATAGCTGGGCTGGGCTGGGCTGGACTTGAGCTGACCGGATTTCTGGGCTCTGAGCTCACACCTGTTGTGTGATTTGGGTAGCGCTGTGCCACCTCTATGTGCAATTCCTAGTCGGAAGTGTACTTTTGTGGAGTGACAGGGGTAGGGAGAGGGAGAGAGAGGACCATGATTTCTGTGAGTTAACAGAATAGGGGCTGGAGGGGAATGGACGGCAGCTAGGTGTCCTAGAACATTAGGCAGGGGACCCAGGGCTTCCGTCTGTGGCTAGCTCTCCCCTGATCAGTTCGTGCCTGGGGCTCCCTGGGACTCATCTTGAAAATGAGTCCAAGCGTTCTTGCTTCACAAACAGCAGGCCACAGACAGGCACCTGAGGACTGAAGAAGTGCCTGGTCAGCGCACTACCACGAGGAAGGGAGGAGGAGGCAAATCTCTGGCCTCTGGGAGGCGCTATTGTCTCATGTTTTCCTCCAGCCGCCTTAGCTGGGATGGGTGGCAAGGTTTCACCCCTGTTGCTTGTCTTGATCACCTCGGGCAAAACTAACACCCGACGTAAGCCCCATTCCCTGAAAGGAGAAGATGAATGTAAGTCTCTTGAGTATCAGAGCCTGCCCCTTGGGGAGCGCTCAACCGGGGCGCGGTGGTGGTGGGGGTGTCCTCTGCGCGGCTTGTTCTCTTGAGATTTGAAGTTTAACGATGGGGTGGGCGCGGGGTCGAGGTTACCTGGTCGCCTGGGATCTACTGGGCCAGAGGAGCGGGCTGGGTCCGGTGTCAGTGCACATTTATTGATGGCAGGTATTTGGGGAGTAATTGAGCGCGGCGGCGAGCCGGGGGCGAGAATGGGCCTCCACGAGCAATTAAATGTGATTAGGCTGAGACCTTCGGGATCCAGCTGGGTGATTGATAACCCGGCTGCATTCCTGCCCGGCTCGCGACTTCAAACGGGCGGCTGGCTGCGGGAGGGGCGGGAGGGGCCTCGCTCCCGGACTCTGTCCTTCTGGCCCCGAGTCCTGGCCCCTTCCCGCGCCAGGGTCGATCAGAGGCTGGCTAGCCAGGTGCAGCCCCCAAGAGAGAGCGCAGAGCAGAATCGAGCCACCCTACGCTGAGTGAGCAGCTCCGGACCGCGACATCCGCCTGTTCCGAGCTGCTGGGATAGAAGAAAAACTGGAAGCAAGAAGAGGGCAAGAGGAGAGGGTGGGGATGGTACTAATTTAGAAAACGAGGGTGTGGGAAACTCTGGGAGAGCTACGCAGGAGCAATGACATCTGTAAGGAGGAGGGAAGAAAAGAGAGGGAGGGAGAAGTTACCAGGATGAGCGCATTCAAAACAAATCGGAGACAGGAAAAATTAACGAGACATAAGGTGGGATGGGCGTGAAAAATAAAGGAAGGGAATATTAAAAAGAAGGAGGGGAAAAGAGTGGGAGAGGAACAGAAGACGTGAAAGGGAAATAAGACAAAAGAACGAGGAAAGAGAAGGAAGCCAAGAGTCAGATCGATGGCAGGGCGTCAGACCTGGGTCTCAGCTTGTCCTTCATCCCACCCCTTTTCCCCAGTTCCTGCCTCACCCCAGCAAATTCTATGCCCAACATTAAGCACTCTCTGGTGCCGGGGCCATCCGGGCACTTGCTTGGCCCAGACCAAGACATCAGGTTTGCTCTGCACCCTTGAAGGCTGGATGAGGGGCGACCCCACCCTAAGCTCGGAATGAGCAATGGACCCCCCTGAGCCTCACAAGTTGAGGTGCCCAGGGTTCCCTTGCTGTTGCTGGGATCTCAGCGTCTGGGGAGCCAGGGAACAGCTTCTGTCTGTGTTAACTTCACAGACAGGACAAAACAGCATGAAAGAAATCAGGAGCTGAAACTCTGAAAACCCCCCTCCACCCTCATATGCTTCAATATTAAAAAAAAAAAAACCCTAGGAGCTTCAGACACTGTATTAATTAGTGCAACCACCCATGAAAAGTTGGGTTTAGAGCGGCATTCTTTGCCCTGTGTGAAAAACCAAGTCTAATAAACAATTGTTAAGTTGGCCTGTTGCCGCTGGTAAATTACATAGCATTAAAAAAATAATGCTTTTCATATTAAGCACTAATTAAAGGTTGGGACAGCTTTAAAATAAGAGAGGGAGGGGGGAAATCAAAGAAAATATAAAACTGTTCTTTCAAGAGTTATGGGAGGTTAATAAAGTATGTCTGTTAGACTAGGTCTGCTTTGCCCCCAGCTACAGCCAAGCTGGAGCCACCACAATTGGGTCTCAATAAGATAATGATATTCCTTTCTCTGCTATTAAAAGCCTCCCAGTGCAAACTTAAAATGATTTATTTAATTTAGGAAATTATGAGGTGTAACTTCAAAGCTTGAGCCGTTAGTAATGGAAAATACCAGGTTGTTTAAAATTATAATAATAATTGTTTGGAGGACTCAGGACATCAAAGTGTTTTCCTCCACAAATGCAGCGAGGTTGGAGGAGGTTGGAAAAGTCAGAGGTGTATAGAGTTTGGATTCGGCTATTAGGACCTTATCGGGGCAGTATTGAGAGTCGGCAGCGAGTCCTCCGCTCTGCTTTGAAGCGGGCTATTCCAGAAAGCCATTTTACTGCTGTTCATTTTGTTCCGGGAGGGTGGAGGGAGAGGGTGTCTGGGGGTGAGGGGCGGGTAACGGGGCCTGGAGGTTGACAGGAGCCTTTTCCTCCTTGCCGTGACTACTTTATTTCATTAAAGCGGCCTGTACCATCACCAATCTCGGATTTTTTTGTTGTTCTTACATGAAAGGGGAAGCAGGCACAATCGACTTCCCCAACCAGGCCCTGTGATTTTGGGGAGGGTGTGTGTGTGTGTGACGTGGGTTCCTTTATAAATGAGGTTTATGCTTATTTCCAGCCCAGCGGTGGAAAAGGAATGGGGGTGGAGCAATGGCCTCTCCAACCCGTGGCAAATGAGAGGCTTTCATAGCAAAGAATGGCCGTGGGAGTTTTCATTCGGTCAGACAAGGTTGCGCTCAAAGGCAGGCATCCTCTTTTCAGTCGGGTCAGGCAGACGTTTCGCCAGCTCCCGCTCTCAGCCAGGCCTCCACGGCCTACCTCCTACGGCCCCTGCCCCCGCGTCACCAAAGCAGGACCGAGAGGGGGAGGGGCGGGCTGGGTCCCCAGGGCGGGTGTAGATGCCCTGCGGAAGCCCCTCAGCAATGAGGGACCGGAGTCGGTGCAGAACTCCAAAGCTGGCCCTTCAGATACCCGCCGGCTTTCTGAGCGCGTCCTTCTAGGCCACCTCTTCGGTCACCACCTCCTCAGCTCACCCTTCAACTGGATTCCCCAGCCATCGCTGTCATCTGTGACCTCAGCGAGCTACCTCTCTGGGCATCAGTTTTCCCGACTGTCTGTGACCTTACCGAAGGATGTGTGCTGAACACTGGTTCAAGAAAGGCGCCCCCATCGACCCTAAATACTGGCTCCTCAGCTCCATAAATGCAAACTCCTGTCCTTTCCCCCTATTTTAAAAAGCAAAGCGTTTGTTGTTGTTGTTGTTTTGTTTTGGTGAAAGCATTCAAGTAGGGAAGGGCAGGTGTATTCGTATGCCGGGTTTCTGGCAGTCGATGCAAGGATGACCACAGACTTCTCAGAAGTACCAGGAGTTTAAATTTTCCATAGTCTCTGCGGGCGTGGGTCCGGGGCGAGGGAAGGTCTTCTAGCCTTCTCAGGCTGCCAGTCTGGGCTCTGAAATACCCGGTGCGAAGGACCAGGCCTGACAGAGGTAAGACCCAACCTAGACAAGAGGGGGGTAAGCAGCCCAGAGCACAGGGCATGTCTGCCCCCGCCATCCTCAGTGGGAAAAGCCTGTCCACTCAGAAGCACTGAACCCCGTTAACTTTTGAGCCAGATCAACCCTTCATGGCTTCTCATTCTGAGTATTGCATCTGGAGTCACGTACGTGGTGCCCAGGCAGCCAGAGTCCAGTTTACCCCACTTGTCCGACCAGGTTCTTGGAATCAAACTCCGGACTTAATACCTTACCTCCGGAGGCAAGCTGAGCCTTAACCCAGAGGCCGGTGTCTCCAGGTCCCCACCCAGCTATCACCGCCCGAGGTTACTGGTCCATGAGGCGCCGGAAAGGAAGCGGGGTGGACAGGGTAATTAGGGACCCCTTGGCAGCTGATGACGAAACCAGGAAGGGCTTTGGACTTTGGGAAATGCATCTCTTAAATACGTGTGGCAGATTTCTGTCTGGAATTTTGGACTTCGGGGAGCGAAAGGCCGAAAGAGAAGGAGAAGCGCTCAGCTGAGGGCGATAACCAGGCGGCAGGACGCCAACCTCCAACTTCCAGCCTTTGCAGGATAGGTTTGGATCTAAGGAAAGGGGCCCGGCCACCATGACCATGATGAGCCTCGGGCTCACAAACATGGATTTTCGGGTGCTACCTCCAAAGTGAGTACCATGCACTGGCAATTCCCGGAAAGCGCCCCACTCTCTACCGCACAGTCCTACACTGCGTTCTTAAGCCCCTCATCTGTGTTCCCAAGGTGACAGAAGCATCTCGGAAAAAAAACGAAAGGCATCTCCAGCACAACAGAAAGCTGAGTTTTAAATCCTCTTCAGTCTTCCCCCACCTTTATTCTGATTTTTATCACTATGCCTCAAACCCCAAGCCTGATGCAGGGAGGGCATCTAAGTTCTTTGGGGACAGGTAGGCTGGGTCGCCCTCTTCAAATAGAAAATTGTGCTCATTTGGGGTCCATCTCCGTGAGAGACAACAGTACAGGGAACCCAGCCCCACAAGCCCTCCCCCGCATCCTTTTCAGGCTTCTCAACCCTGCAAGCTCTTTCGTCCTACCAGCACAGAGCGAGCGGTAAAAGCCTCAACTTCAGTTGTTTCGGTGGCTGCAAACTTCCAAGTTCAAGATTTTCCCAGGGCCATCTACAGACTAGGAGGAGTCTGGGGAGCACTGCTTCACCACTTTGAAAAACTCATCTTTAAAGCAGCATGATAAACTTTGAATGGTGATTTCAACAGCTTCTCCCTGAGCCATACAGGCTGCCAACTGATTATTTCCAAGTGTCCCAGGACCTGCTGACTCCTCTAGCACCCAAATTTGGCCACAACTCGATCTGATTTACATTAATGGAGGAATTAAAAGTGCCAGCTCTCCCTCCCACTTATCTGGATGCCTCTCCCCCAATCTAGCTAAGAATAGAATACTTTTTAAAAATAACTGTGAGTTGGGACAGACTTTACTGCGATAAAACATTTTAATTTAATTCAGAGTAAGAGATAAGAAATAACTCTTCAATAAAATATATAAAATTATACAAGATACCCTTTCGATGGCTAAAAATATACTGGAAGAGATGGACAGGACAGTAAATACCAAGGAGCCGACTGTGTTGTCTGACAACATTTTCAGCAAGTCCATAAGACGGCTTCACCCTCTGCCCCCAACATGTTAGAGCATATAAACTTCTCTAATAAGTTTAGCACATACAGTAAGCACACACAATGAAACCATGTTTTTTTTTCCCTTCCTGATTCTATGGATTGTTGAAGAACATTGAAAATATAGAAAACTGTTACAAGACACTGGTTTTTAAGCAGACCGTTACGATATCCTCCCCAATCACCTCTGCAACGTGAGGACTGGTGGACTGTGCATTTCACAGAAATCAGTTCTTCCAAACACGCTTTACCTTTTAAACCCTTTCTAAGGCCAATTACCTGGACCGGAGTAAAGACAGACCTGACTGGAGTTAGGAAGGTTTCCTATTAGCAACCCGACCCTGAGGAATTCTCAGGGTTATTCTGAGCCTCCTCTCACTGACCTTAATAAAACAGAAAGAGTTACTATGGAGAAAAGGAAGGAAAATAGGGTCGTATAAAAGGCAAACATGGTACACACCTCCCTTCCTTTGCAAGAATCTACCTGAATCTACTTCTTATATGCTCTGTGCCTACTTCTGGTATGCTTTCCATAAGAAGGTCCACCATCCTCTCAAATTCTAGCAAATTCTGCAAATAATCTCTTTCCCTTTAAGAAAATGTAGCAAACTTAACACAGTATCTTAAGAAGATGCTATCTAGAAAAATGGATAAATGTAATATATAAATTTTGCCTTTCAAAATAACTTGAATTTTTACATCTGGCATATAAAAATGTCTTATATTTTATTATATATTTATACATAAAAACTAGCAGAGCCAATATTTGTGAGAGGAAAGGGGGCATCTGGAAGATTATGAAAACAAAACAGGTCTTGGTGCCTCTCACCTAAATAACAAAGTCACTCTGTATCAAGCGGCCCTGTGGGCCCTGTGGCTTAGGGTGGCGATGCAAGGTTTGTGTTCAGGAGCTGGACTGGCACCACCTTCTAGGAGAGGGAGGGGAATGCTTTCCTGCAAACATCCATCCCGGAGTCTATCCATTTGGTCTTCTTTAGGATAGATGATACATGCCATATCCAACCGGCGTGGCATAGAGTCCAACAGGCGGGATGGGAAGCACAGGTCTATGGAAGGGGTAGGATGCTCCATAAATGGATGCTGCTTGCAGGGGAGAGTTGATGGGGAAGGGCAGACTGAAGCCTGAGGGCAGCATAGGTTTGGCAGCCATTTTCAGCTTTTCCAGTTCCGCCTCCTGCAGTCTTTTCGCCTTAGCCCTTCGGTTCTGGAACCAGATTTTGACCTGGGTTTCTGTAAGGTTCAGAGAGCTGGAGAACTCGGCCCGCTCTGCAATGGAGAGGTACTGTTTCTGGCGGAACTTGCGCTCCAGGGCTAGAAGCTGGGATGTGGTGAAGGGTGTGCGTGGCTTCCGGTTGGTCTTGTGTTTCCTCAGGGTGCACGTTGTGGGGCTCATGTGTCCTAAAGAACAGAGAGGGGAACCAATTAGCAACTGTGCCATTCTCTCCTCTCTTAAGAGAACACATAAACCTTGGCTCATTATCCAAAAAGGTACCTTTGTCAAGTGTGTGTGTGTGTGTGTGTGTATGTGTGTGTAGTAGAGTGGAAAAGGACCACATTTAAATGGTAGTTGCTATATTTTTATATCAGCTTGAGTAATGTGGTCATGAAACTTTTTATATGGAAAACATATTGCACTGCAGAAAATGGAAATAGAAACCACGGCTAAAGCCGTCTGTAAGTCACAGGAGCTGAGCATTATCTGAGACATAAAACTTCCTTAGAATTCAATCTCTTGTCTTTAAAATGGGGGCCTGAACTCATGCCTGTTCTCACTGATACGATGTACACAACAGGAGGAAAACAAAAAGGGTGCTAGATGCTGGGTCAGCCTCGGACCGCTCTCTGAACCAGAGAAGCTGGCTTGCACCAGCCTGTTTATGAAGGATAATCATGGAGATAAGGCCTGCGGTATTATAATAGCATCCACGGATGGACAGGCAGATCTAAGCAATAAACAACCACACAGCTGTCACTGTATCCACCCTACAGATTATAAAACCCCAACATCATTTTACAGATCTGGATGTGGGATCCGTTTCTTGGCTGTGTGCTTTGGCAGTATAAACTTTACTAAGAAGGAGGTGGGGGGGGGGAATTAGCTGGCTCATAAATGGACATGTCAAGAGAAATCCCTCTGCCTCTGAACTCTGAGCCCCTGATGATGGCATCTTTGTCTCTTTCATCCATTCCATGGTTTAGGACAAATGTGTAAATGATTATTTTGTTGTTGGAATTTAGAAGTGGGGAATAACAAGCAAAATAAAGACCTGGCCACAGCGTCCAGACTCCGTTTAAAATGGGCTGCTTTAGGAAACACAAGCATGGGGCCTAAAGGTGACTCCACAGCAGCCACTCAACTCATTCTGGTCTTGTTTCCCTCCGGGCTAGGGGAGGAGTGTAAAGTGACGAGAATAGAATAGAATGTTAAACAATTATTTTTCTACTTTTGGCATTTACAAGTTATTCTAATTTTTCTAATGTAGCCGGGCTGGTAACTCCTGTGTCTTCGCAGGGGAATGTAACATTTCTTGTTTAGTTACTTTGGTGGCCCAAAGAAGAATTTACACTTCATACTTGAGAGTGACACAGCGCAAGTCCCAACCCAGCCTCGGTCCCAGTGTCACGGTATTAGCCCGTCACTTTACAAAGTGGCAGCTTCTGTGGTCAGAAAACAGAAACCCTGGAGAAAACTGAATAAGAGACTTCAAAAAAGGCCCTGCTTTTGCATATGCTAATCCCTAAGCGAGCCTAGGGGAAGGGGCTTTCCTCACTCTCAAGCCAACAAACACCAAGGCTGAAATCCTGAGCTTCCCAAGCCTACCCAGGCTCCCTTCAGACTCCAAACTTCAAGGCACTCACTTGCTGCCAGTTCCCCAGAGGGGATTTGAACCGGGTAGCTTGGGTCACTCTTGTTGTGGTGTGGAGAATTGCAAAGTCCAAGCCTTGAGGACTGTGCGTATGTGGCAAAGCCATGAAATGAGTATGTTCCCCCGACCCCTACCCTTTTATCAGCCAAAGAAAGCATGTGATCACACAAGGCAAACAACATTCAGCCTACTTTCTCCAAATAACAAAACCAGAACCAGGATTGGTCAATCCCTCCAGCTCCTGCTCCCCAGCTGATTCTCGATACGCTCTGGGCCCATCCTGCTGACACTTCCAGACCCCAAGTACCAAAAAGTCCTATGCTTTCAAATGAAACCTTCTCTGAGATCCCTGAGTTTCTTATAAAAAGCTATTATGGCAGACAGGGAGCACAGCCCACTGCAGAGAAGTTACAGGGCTGGTGGGGAAACTGCTCTACTAGATCCCCAGGCCTAAATAGGCCAGATTTCTGACCTTTGGTCACCAACCTGTTTTAAGGCTGGAATCCTGGAAGTGCTGTGGGGCATTGCCCTAGGGCCTAGCAATACACAGGCACTCTAAATTTGTTAAACAAGTTAAGACTTTTCACCTTGTTGAGCCTCCATTTCAATGTCAATAAAATGGATAAATATTACTTATCCCTTGGGGTGGCTTGGAGGACTAGGTTTTGGAGGACCCAGAACTCCACTTAGGGGGTGATGAGCAAATGTTCCCGAGAGCTTTTCCAGGGGCCCAAACTGCTGATCCCTCTGAACCCTGCTAAGAGGTGTCCTCATCTGTTAACAAGAGGCTCTCTACCGCCACACAAAGGAGATCAGATAAGATAATGTCGTGAAAAGCGCTGTGCAAACTTGAGTTAAATTCTTTAAGTCCTTAATCTCTGGGCCCTTTCAGCCTTTCAGAATTTCCAACAGGGTGGAGAGAGACTGCCAGAGGGGACAGGCGCTGACGCCTGGGTCTACGGTCTTGTTTTGTTCACAAAATACCTTGTAGCTCTAGTCCCAAAGGCTGAAAGGGGAAAATGCAGGCAGCTTCTCTTCCAGCTGAGCTCGGAAAGTCCCTCCACAATCCTCCTTTCTCAACTCTCCCAAAGTTTAGTGAGGGGTACGGCACAGAAAAAAGGCAACAGAGCAGATAAATCTCAAAGGCCAAAAGATAAAACTAAACAAAGCTGCAGGGAGCGGCCTGACAAATGGCAATAGTAAAAGGACCCAGGACCCTAAAAGGATGCTAAGCCTGGGAAGGCAGTCAACACAGACTCACTAGAGGTGGGTGTTGGTGAAAAAGATCAGTATGGCCAGACCCCAGCGATAGAGGGACACAGAAAGCATGGACACCAGATCCCCATGCCCAGTGCAAGCATGGATGGTGGTCTGGGACAAGCAAGCGCAGTCTTCTTAAAAGCAAAGCACTAGCCACCGTGTCCGAAGCCACAGGTGGCATGCCTCTGCCTGTACTCTGAGGTTCTACCAAGCAGCCAAACCCGGTGAACTCCACACTGTATACTCTCAAGTTCTGAAGGAATGCTGGTAATTATCACTGTGAACCCAGAAGAGCCCGTGAGGGTCTGGCCCGAACTAACTAGCTCGCTGCAAAACTCAAAACCTAATCAACAACGAACTAGAACACGGAGCAGCTTCCTTTCCGAATCAGTCTCGGCCGCCATCCCTTCGTAGGATTTGGCTTGGACACTCTGTAATTCGAAGAAAACCAACGATTTCCCCTCCACGTCTGGTTAACCTCCAATTGTCTTATCTTTATAGTGGGGCTCACTTCACAGGGACGCCTGTATATTTTGAACGTCAGTAAAACACATCTCGATACTCATTAGAAGTCGATTCCAGGCCCAGCGTGGTCGTGCCAAGTCAGTAATTACAGCACTTAAAAGCAGGAGGATGAATTCAAAACTATCCTGCTATACAGAGTTCGAGGCCAGCACGGCCCACAAGGGACCCTGTCTCAACGAAACAAAACAGTGACTCTCCCCTACTGCCCGGCAGGTACCATGTTGGACAGTGAAACACAAACATGAGGAGTCCGGAGCAGGGGGCTAAGGACTGCAGACACCAACAACTGCGCTTTGGTTTTCAAATGCCAGCCAGCGCGCAGGTACCTTAGACTTCGCGCAGCTAGGGATTCTGGGATGCGGACCGCTCGCTGAACTGGGGTACCCAGGGGTCAAGAGCATCATCCTGTTAACACCCGTCCCCAGCCCCTCTGGGACCCCACGCGCGGATGCAGCCCCGGGTCCGGTCCCGGGCGCGCACTCACTGGGCGGAGGGGAATATCTGCCGGGCTCCTGTATCCACGCCGCTCCATCTTCGGAATTTTCCGACTTGACCGAGGCGGTCTCGAAGGGCTTGACGAGAGGCCCGGGACTGTGCGCTTCCCGGACGCTGTGTCCCGGCAGCAGCAGCGGCCGCAGGGCAGCGCCAGCCGAGGCGCAGTCGGGTGGCACCACGGGTGACTCCTTGGGCGGCTTCTTGTCGGACATGAGCGCCTCCACGCTAAAGGGCAGGCTGGAGACCTTGACCCTGCGCTCCTCCACGCCGCCCTCGGCACCCCCAGGCCCCGCACCCGGGCTGGCCAGCATCGCGGGGCCCTCCTCGTCTGACGAAAACAAGTCACTGCCTTTGGCCGGAGAAGCCATGACTTTCTGCGCCGTCTAGCTCTCGGCGCGCGACTCCGCTGGCAACTTGCAAGCCAAGACTCCAACTTTTGGGGGGGGGAGCCGGCAGGGGCGCGCCGGGAGCCCAGCCCGTCCACGGAGGGGAAGTGGGAGACTCGGCTCAGCCAATTGGCGGCTGCTCTGCTCCTGACGCCACGGACGCTCGCCTCTGATTGGTTCTCTCTGGAGAGGCTGGGGCCCTCTACCCCACCCCACCCCGTTTGAAATAAATTAGGAGTTAATTACAGGAGCAGTCAGCAGAGTTGTTATTAGGCGATCCCTCAAGGGTTATAATCGCCCAAACTGAAAAGTCCAAGGCGTAATTAAAGCCGATTGTTTAAAGAGGAAGCTTGCCGAGTCCCATTTCTTCTGTCTTTTAACCCCTCTTTAAAGTGTACCTGGTGCCCATCCCACACGCTCCCGCCTGAGAACGGTGGAAATCCGCAGATGGCATTCCTGGAACTTTTATAACGCTCCTACTATGAGCCCAGACTAGTGCAACTTTCTAACTATAGTGGAAAACAGTGGCCGGCATCCTTGCTAATGGAAATGGTTTAGGCATGATGTTTAGAAGCATCTTGTCTTTGGAAAGTGTTCCAAGACATTAGCTGTTACTTTAACTCAAGCCTCAAGAAAAGGGACCTAGGATAAGGGAGGCTGAGAGGTAGTCAAGGAATGCCCAACTAATCTCTCTCCTCTCCTCTCTTCCCTTTCTTTCCTATCCTTTTCCTTTAAAACAGGCTCTTGTTCTCCAGCTTGGAGTAGCTTAGAAGTCGCTCACTATGTGGCCCATGCATGGCCCAGGATGGTCTTGAACTTGCCGAGATCACCCTGGCCTCTTCCAGTGGCCAGTGTTGAGTGTTGCGATTGTAGGTGTGCGCCAGCACACCTGCACCCATTGATTCCTAGTGGCTAATTTATACAAATGGTCTCCATTTCTTCCAGGACTAATTTTAGAAACTGAAAATGCGTGCACTCTTTTGCCCCCTGAATCTCCTTTCTAGGTCAGCGCAAATGTGTGTTTTTTGAGCTTGTGTCTGCCATTGGGGTTCAGGTGCCAGCATTGCCTTGGGAAGGATGGGCAGAGGAGAAGGGCACTTGTGACACTTGGTGTCTTTATTCTTCCTGCAAATCTTGGAAATAACAGGGTTCAAGTTTGCAAACTCCACGCCTGAATATCTTTGGGAAAAGGAGATCTCACCTGACTTGATTTTTTTTTAAGCTGCATACTTACCCTTGCCCCACCATAAATTGAGGACAGTCCTACAACATGGGTGACCAGCTGCATCCAGGCCCTGAAGAGAGTTTTGAGACAGAGGCCTGGAATGGTTCTGAGCCCAGCCCGCAGCCAGCAGTAGCAGACAGATCGCTTCAAACGACACATCTCAGGCCTCGCAAGCTTTTTTCTATATCCAAAAGACCATCCCGTGGTGAGGGAAAGAGAATCCTGCTCATCCCAGGTCCAGAAACAGCTTCCTGATCAGTTCCTCCAGCACTGAAGGGAAGACCACTGTTTAAAACTGTTTAAACGGCCAAAGCTTGGCAGGTACCTTCCAGTTCAGGAGTTTAGAAACTTGACCTCCTAGACTTACAGAGCCTTAAACTCTTTTCAGGGGACTCTTCTGAAGCAGTGTTCTTCGCCCCAGACATTTGCTGGAGCGAAACTTCACTGGTCTGAAAGGACCCAAGGGGGAAAATAATCTTAGAAGACAAAAAGCCTTCACCAGATATTTTCAGTTCAGTTTTGGAAAAGCTTTTTAAAAGTTAAGTTCTAAACGATCTTCTGAAAAGAACCTTTGGAACTTTCTCCTACAACAAGATCCAAACACTTTGTTGTTGTCGTTGCTAAGACTGGAAGCCCAGAGAAAGCCAGAAGACTAGGACAGCTGTCTGGAGATGCGTACATTTTCCCTGGAGTCGTATCTGATGATAGGAATCTCAAATACAATACAGGTAAATCCAGATTAAGTTCCGTGTCTTCTCGATGTGTGGGGCAAGACGTGGGGTTATAGATTTTGGAAGCAAATCTAAAATTCGTTTAGCCCTCAGTTGCCAAAGTGTACAGTAAAATAAAGTTCACATTTGAGTTAGGCTGAACCCAGCCAATGCTTTATAAATAATCCAAAACTCCATCTTTAAAAACGTGTCCGTGTAGGGTCACAGGCTGATTCCTAGGAAGTTTAAAAAAGAAAAGGGGGATCAATTCCACTGAAATGCCTTTATTTTCACTTAATTCTGGCAGAGGAAAACCCAGGCTCTCCCTCACTATTTTGGGGGAAATGATAAGACACAGAGAGAAGTGGAGAGAAAAGGAATATTTAGTATTGCTCTCCAGGGTGCCAAGCTCTGGCCACGAACAGGACGCATGGCCAAGGAGACAGCTGGCGATCCGCATCCCCATGCCAGGCTCCTCCTCCCCAACTCTGCTAGGGTGGGGACCAGGGGCGTAAAGAGCCTGAACACGGAGTTAGCCCATCATGGAAAGCCCCAATCTACTGCAGAGTTTTGCATACCCTCCGAATATTTTATTCACATCTCCGTGGCTCCGAAGTAAAGAGCAGTCATTCCTCCGGAAGGATCTTGTGGGAATTAGTTTTCAGTAGGCTTCATAAAGTGGTGGGTGTAGGGAATTAGTTTTGAAATAATCTTGTATATCAAAAGCATCATTTATTCAACGCTTTCTTTGTCTCAGGTATCCGAAAATAAGGAGCCATCACCGGCCTTCACCGAACCCCGAGACAGGTCCTTTCTAAAATTCCAGTCTGAAAAAGGTGCAGGTTTGGGTGTCTTCCCAGAGCGGAGGACAGGCTTTTGACACCTCGGACACAGACACGCAGTAAACTTTTTAACTCCGGGGTGATTAGAATAATGTATATACAATAATACTTGAAGCGGTTAAAGAGGAGTTCCAACTAGAATCCAGCCACCAAGAAGCGTCACCTTTACACCTTGCCCAAGAGCTGAATTTGAGCAGAATATCATTTGCTTCTCAAACATATCACTACAGGCTGAGACTATATCTCTGTCTAACCATGGAAAAGCTTCGGAAGCTGCCCAATCATGCAAATAGGAGGTGAGACACCCTCGAATTTCCCTTGGGCCTAAGCTTGCACGTTCCCGAGTTCCCCACACCCTTGATGGAAGTCGCAGGAGCCCGGACCCTACATGGAGCAGCCGCGGGAGCGCGCCCCGAACTCCAAGGTGAAGGCACTCGTTGCAAGCTGTGAAGCGCTGAGCACCGACCTGGGCGTTTGCAACCCCTAGGACGGATCGCGGCATCCCAGTGGCTAGGAGGGGCCGGGGGAGGGGCAGAGAAGGCTGTAGACGGGCCAGGGCTGCGGGTAGGCGCCAGGCGCGGGGAGATGAAAGGCGGGCTCCGGGGGAAGGGGCTGCGCCGGGTGACCGGCTCCAGCCGCGCCGGGCGCCCCGCCCCCGCTGCCCGGGGCAGAGGCGGCTGCCCGCGCCGGAGCCGCGTTAATTGCTCTCGGCCCGGCACTCAGCCTGCGCGGAGCCAGGACAACCTCGCTCCAGGAGGAATGACAATTCGCCCTAATGGGACAACCTCACTCCCGGAGGAGTGACAATTCCTTCTAATGGGCCGCTTGTTAGAGGCCTATTCTCCGAACCCGGGTATCAGAAGCGGGCAGACAAATGGGCGCCAAGGGCCGCCAGGAATTCCACCACTGCCCTCCACTCCGTGGACATTTGCTGTGTGACTTCGAGCAAAAGATGGCTCCTCTCGGAGCTCACTTTCCTCACCTGCGCGACGGGAAGAAGGGGAAGGGGCAGATCAAACCACCAACTGGGCAGACAAATCCCCAGGCAGATGGAGCAAACCCCCCCTGAGAGTGACTCAGCAGGGAAATTGAAGTTGGATATTCAGGGTGGGAGCTGTGTTTCTTTAGCCCTTGTTCACTTGTTTAGGACTCTTAACAAAAGGCTGCAGGGGAAGGGCTTTGACTACAGCCCTACCTAGATTACCGAAGGCTTCGGAGGAGGTGTTTTGTTGACTTCCTACCTGTTGAAGTTGAGTGGCAGGAAAGAGGGGGGCTTGAGAGGTCAGTCCCACCCTTTACCCCTGGAAGAAGCACAGGACAAAAAAAGCTGCACCTCTGCCGGGCCTGGAGCCTGGAGGGAGAATGGCCAGTTCTTGGAAGCTTCACTCCACATAGGCTCAAATGTGACCGTGGCCTAGAGGGAGTGAGCCCTGGTTCTGAGCCTTCGTAGACCTGTTCGCTAGCTAGCGGAATCCCTTCTTGCCCTCTGTCACCACTGCCTTCTTCATTTCCTCTTTCAGAACAGACCGATGACACATGCCTGGGATCCTAGAGTGGAGGAAGGTGAGACAGGAGAATTGCTGCAAGTTCAAGCCCAGTTTGGGCTACGTGAGACCCCCCTCCCATCTCCAAAAGCCTAAAGAGACGGAAGAAATGACCCCTCTAGTGCATAACCTCCAGGCTTGCTGAGAAGTAACTACACCCCAGAGTATACAGCCTTGCCCCCAGCTTGGCAGAGCTGTTAGCTTTAAAAGGGATTGAGTCATGTACCCTTGTAAGACTGTGCAAGTCACCTTACCTTTGCAGCACCAGGGCTGTCGCTTGTAGTGTGGTAGCATTCTGCAGATGTCGGCTATCTCTCAAGTTGCTGTGCCTATGTGCTTCCCTCTCTCTCCTGCCGTTCCTCCTGGTAAGCAGTGATCCGTGCTGGAGGTCTTGCGCGCAGAGATGCAAGACTGTTGAGCCCTGGTAGTAGGTACCTGTCTATGCAGAGATCTCACCCCATATCTCTAGGGAGACAGAAGAACAAAAGGAAAGCAAAAGAGGTTAGAAACAGCAGAGGTGTCTTCCAGCCCCTGGGCACAACTTCTGACAACTTTCCCAGTCTCTGTCTGCATTGGACAGGAGCAGTACTGCTGCTCAGATCTGTTTGCAAGTTAGTTTCCCACAAACTAGCAAACAAACAAACAATCAGGAACAAACCACAAACCACCTGAAAGGCAGTTCTAGGACAACATTGTGTCATTGCCGCTATGGGAAACTCGCTGGACCACTGAGGATGACACTTAGCGCATCTCATACAAGTCTCAGCTCCCATCCTCTAGGCCAGAATAACTACCAGGATGGCCTTTGTAGTATTTTAGTGTTTGCTTTCCTTACTGGGCTACAACCTTAGTCCCCAAGACAAGCTTTTTAGCTGGCTCAGTAAATGCCAGCTCCTTTCTTGTTTCTCAAACAACCCTGTGGTGTGGGGCCCTTGTTCCTCCTCAGGAAGGAGAAAGCTAAAGCTTCATTCTAATTTTTTTTCTCACAACCAGTGGTGGAGATGTCAGTCAGGGTTTGGCTGATTCTAAAATTTATGTATCTCAGTTCCAAGGCAGCCTTGCTGCACAGGGAGAGGAGGACGCGACTAGAAGGGCTTGCAGCATTGAAGTATTTATGATTTCCACCCCCAGCTTAATAGACAGGCTGTTGAGTCTGAGAAGGGCTTAAATGACGAAAAGAGAACCCTGGTTTGTGGATTACCGGTGGCTTAATAGGAATCTCAAACATTTTATTCAGTTGTGTCTGCATTCTTTGGTATCAGAACAAGAGAAGGGAAAAGACGTTTAGGGAGCTTTCTAATGGTCACAATTACACTTTTTAATTAAGTAAAATAGAATGCTGGAACAGTATGGTGACCCGCATCTGTAGCCCTAGCACTTAGAAGGCTGAGGCAGGAGAATTTCCTTGAGATCTAGGCCAGTCTAAGTGTCCCAGCAAGACCCTACTTAATTTTTTAATTTGTTTTTTTTTTTTTTTTGTTTTTTTTGAGATAGGGTTTCTATGTAGCTTTGGAGCCCATCCTGGAACTAGCTCTTGTAGACCAGGCTGGCCTTGAACTCACAGAGATCCACCTACCTCTGCTTCCTGAGCGCTGGGATTAAAGGCGTTTACCACCACTGCCTGGCTCCAACTTAAAAAATTTTTAAAAAAATTCTATTCTAGTTGCTCTACCCCATATCCCTTGTTCTATTCTGAGAATGAAGGAGATTGGAAGTAGTTATTCTGAATGTTGTTAGTTATTTGTAGGTGAAGGGGTTGGCATATGGAGCTGGGCTCAGACGTGCTAGCCTTCAGGTCTCTTTGGATAGAAAGACCCCTAGGCTCTCTAATAGGATGAGGTGCATCTTAGCAACAGAGAAGACTCTGGGTTCCATCCGTGGAAACTACACACCTTGAACTTTGCATCATATCATGAGATGCTTTAGCGTGGCAGAGCTCTTTCCCAGTCAAGACTTCCCTTGCCTCCCAGTCACACCAAGGCAAGGGTATCTCATCCCTAACCTCCTTCCTTTCTCACTCTCCCCCCCCAAGACAATTGCACCTCCCACCCCAATTTGGTTCCACTTTTCCTGAGGTCATGGAAGGGTGGGACCTGAATTTGTCTTGTGTCTCCCTTCTTTGCGGACCTTCTCTGGTTCTGAATACAAAGTGATCTGATTAGAGGGAGGGTAGGACTTGCCATGAGGAAGGAAGCCAGCGCTGTGCCCAGTGTGCCTAGAAGAGTCCCAAGCACAGTGCAACAAATAAACATGGATTGGATCAAGTCAAGGTGGTGACTGAGCCTGCCCCAGGGAAGGAGTCTTTGCCCTCACTGGTGAACATGGAATCGTGAGGAGTCTCTATGTTTCAACAATTGTGGGTGATGCTGATCAGTAAGCAATCGGTGCATGTTGGATCCACATGTCTCTAGACCCTCAATTATCACCATAGCCCCCAGGAAGGAGCTGCTCATTTTATAGCTGCAGAGTTTGTCACCTTCTCAAGGTTGAAGCATCAACTAAGTGATCCAGTTGGCATTTGACCTCAAGCCAGACTGTTTCCAGATGGGAACCAGCTTCTGTCTCTCTGGGTTTGCACACAACATGTCTTCTGTCCCCACATCAGCAATGTCCTGGTCTTGCTGGATTTCCATATTTTCTAGAGAAAACCATGCTTTTATAATTCTTTTTTCATCTCTTTCTCATTAACTTATCTATTTGTCTGTCTGTCTGTCTGTCCATCCACCTGCCTCTCTGCCTGCCTATCTATCTATCTATCTATCTATCTATCTATCTATCTATCTCACTACCTACCTATCTACCTACCTACCTGCCCACCTACCTATTGTCTGTCTATCGTCTATTTATCTGATCACTCACTGATCTATCTTCCCACCCACCGATCAATCCATCTATTGATCTATCTATCTATCTATCTATCTATCTATCTATCTATCTATCTATCTATCTATCTATTGTGTATATGTTTATGTGTCATGACGAATGACAGTGTGTCCGGAACCTTTGCCAAAAATCTGGGTAAATGAAAGATGAGAAACGGGGCACTCTACAGGACCCCAGACATCTGCACATGCATTACATCATCACTCCTTATCCACTGTCTTTTCATTTGTTACTTATTTTGTATGTGTGTGAGTGCCGAGTACAACCTGCATGTGTCACTTATTATTCCCTCCACCGTATATCTTCCTGGGCTCGAGCTCCAGCTGTCAGGCTTGGGAGTAAGAGCCTTTGCTTTGCTGAGCCCTCTCTCCAACCTGTGTCTCTGTATTTAGCGATGATACCTGACATCGCCAGGGTCTGCTTCCCCAGCCGCTTCCTAAGTATTTACCGTGTGTGGCCAGGCACTGACGGAAGCATGTGGTCCAGACCAAGTCACTAAACCTCCCAACAGCCCTGTTAGGGCGTTGCTAATATTATCTTCATTTTGCTCACAGGAAACCCTAGATGCTTATAATTTTTCTCTTTTAATTGTGTTTGTTCAGGTGTCTCTTCTCTCTCCATCCTTCCCTGACCTTCCTCACATAGAAAAGAAGAGTCCTCATAGTTTAAATAGGAGGCCAGAGTGGGTGGAATTCTACACAAAGGATATTTCAATGATTCAGGGCTCAATGAGTTTTCCAAGCTTGAACTATAGTTAAGCCTTCCTGAAAATGATAATATAACTCACAGATTTAATATCTTCAGTGTGTTGTAACTTAATCGAAGTGATACATTTTCCCTTTACCGCTCTGCCATCCTCCGCAGCCATAGGCAAGTGAGTTTAGAGTCTCTAGATCCAGAAGTAGGGTCTGAACTCCTGTGTGCCACTCACTGGCTAGGTGACTTAGAACAGGTCATTCTCCTCTCTGGGTCCCACATCCCTGTCACTGGTCAAGCCAGGTTTGGTAGCCAGGAGTGTTGTGCCTAAGCTTTTGGGGTAGAGAAGAGAGGGAGGAGAGGAAGTGGGAGAGAAAATCCACTTCCCTGAATGCTGTGTCTGAAAGATGGCTGATCAAGGTTTCCAAGAGGGGGGAGAATCTGCATGAGAACCCAGTGGTTGACCCAGCAGTTGGTCTGGGTAGGCTGAAGCTTCAGCTTTATCCTATGGCAGCCATGTGTCTTCAACAAGTCCACCCACTTCTCTGAGCCAATCCTCATTCTCCCAATCAGAAACTGAGGGTTAATAATCCCTCTTTCAGAAGGATTAAATGGGATTGTGGATATAAAATATAAGGAGCGCAATTAATCCTCCCTCCTTGCCTGTGGCCGGGCTCGCGCGTGCGTCAGATGAGTGACCTGGAAGGAAACACGCTCAGTCCATCATCGCGATGCAATTAGAGCCAATACTGTTGGTGTGGACAATGGTAAGAGGCTTATGAAAGTCGTGCTTGCTCAAAGTCCCCGGGGCCTTTGGGCAGCACAAGAAGGCTTTGCCGAAGCTGCCACACAAGTCTTCCTCAGACCAAGTCACATGACAGCGGTGGCAACAAAGGCACCCCGAAGGCAATGGTCCTCATCCCTTTCTCTGAGTTCAGGAGACTCAAACATCACCTCCACAGGGACTGAACCCTTGGCTTCCACATCCAGAAAGGTACAGAATGTGGCTCCAGAATCCATCCCTCCTTCTGCTCTCCTTACTTTCAGAGCAATTCTATGGCCTGTCTTCTGCCTCATGAGTTTGTTTTTGGTCTTAAGATTCTAATTTATTGAAAGATAAACATTAATTAAACAGTCTCATGGGTCCTGTTATAAGGTCAACAGATGATTGTCTTGAGACAAAAGAACAGTTGTGCTGATGCCTGAAATGTGGTGATATTGATTTACAGCATTCGAAAAGGGCAGGTCCGGCTGGAATCCTGTCCTGCTTCTACCCGGATGGATGGCCTTGGGCAAGTTACGTCCTGTCTCAGAACTTTGGATCTCTTATCTGTAAAATGCAGTGATTATTCTTACCTCCCAGGTTTACGGGGAGACTTTGTGATAGAGATGATAGAGGATGCCATTGTAGTGTGTCGTTGTCATTATTAACGATCACTGCAACAGATGAGGGAGGGTGTGCATCTGATTGGATATTTGGAATTGTTAGCATCTTAGTAAACAATGGGAGAAGAGTTGGTCAAGACTCTGGTCCAGTTTTCCTTAGATCCAGTTATCTCAAAGCTTGCTACTTTCAAAGGAGGAATTGCAAAAGAGGAGAAGGAGTCTTTGAAAGTGGAATTCTGGTTAAAAGTCACGTTGTTTCTCTCCATTTAACCAGCTCATCTTCAATGAATAGCTATGGTGATTACCACTTCCCCAGCAGCGGGAATCATAAAGGACCCCCCAGACTGTAGGCAAAACAGTGTGATAGAAGCAAGGCAGGAAGATGCTTACAAATTTTCTTCTTTTCCTAGGTCATGCAAGGCATTGACATGGGCTATTTTCTCTTTCTTTCTGCTAGTTTTCCCCTCTGGCTTGTCCAGCTGCTGTTTTGTTTGAGACACTGTCTTGTCAATCCCAAGATGGCCTCAAACTCACCACCTGTCCTCCTCCTTCCTTTCCTCAGGTGGCTGCCTGATATAGTGGCAAAGCCTGGATTATGGTCACTACCCGGATGACCCCTGGCCTTGAGAATCTGTCACTGTTGGAGGGTGCAGCTTAGTAATGGAGCATGCACTTAGCATGTATGAGCTTCCAGGTTTAATACTCAGTACTATTAAAAAAAAAGCGAACAATTGTTTATGAACCTCCTCTCCAGTGGAAATCCAGATATGTCAAGTGCCCAGATTCCATGAAGATGTCAAAAGTACAAATTCCATCTGAGGAATTCTTTTCTCCCAGTTAGAACCGTCTTGAAAACAACATATACTATCTTAGTAAGTTGCCAAATATTAAAAATTTGGAACGCTTTCCACAGGAATCTAGAATTCTGGCGTCTCTGCATCCTTCTGAGGTGGGCGGCCCTAGTCTGAAGTGACGGAAACCTGCAGGTGCTATCTGCCCATCCCTAGGATACAAAGAATGCTGTTCTAGAAGGTTCAGGGTGTGTGGGAACCCAAAGGAACACCTGCTTATTCACCCTTGAGAGGTGGGAAGGCTGCTTTGAAGAGGTGGCCTTCTCAGACTGAGCTTTGGAAGACAGCCAGATCAAGAAGGGAGGGTCTCCTGACCCAGAGGGAAGGATCTGTGCACGGCCAAGCAATGAAGGGACGGGTCTGCATGCTTGACTATTCGGAGAGTGTGGCGGGAGTGATGAAGTCACACAGCGGCTACTCTTGCAGTTGACATGCTCGGTTCCTTCCTTGCATCCTAAAGCTCACACCAGACCCAACACGCTGGCCTGGCCTCCCCAGGCACCACATGAACGTGGTTCACAGACATTCATGCAGGCAAAAGCCCAGACACATAAACAATATTCAATTCAATTTTTAAAAATCTTTTAAGAGGAGACAATATGGATAAAATAGGTATATAAAGGTGAGAAGGTGTGTTGGAAGCGACCCAGTAGGCCCTCGAGAGATACAGAGAGATTAAAAGACCCCCCCTCCCCGCTGCCACTTTTCTCCCCTTCATACCCCTCCTTTTCCCTCCCTTTCCTTCCCTTCCCTTTCCTCTTTTTCTCTCTTTCCACCATGTTCTGTCAAACTCTTCTTTTAGAATTTCAAAACTAATAGGCATTTGTGTATGCTAACCAGGAAAACTAATAGGCATTTGTGTATGCTAACCAGGAAAACTACTAGGCATTTGTGTATGCTAACCAGGAAAACTACTAGGCATTTGTGTATGCTAACCAGGAAAACTACTAGGCATTTGTGTATGCTAACCAGGAAAACTACTAGGCATTTGTGTATGCTAACCAGGAAAACTACTAGGCATTTGTGTATGCTAACCAGGAAAACTAATAGGCATTTGTGTATGCTAACCAGGAAAACTAATAGGCATTTGTGTATGCTAACCAGGAAAACTAATAGGCATTTGTGTATGCTAACCAGGAAAACTACTAGGCATTTGTGTATGCTAACCAGGAAAACCAGAACCGTGCAAGCAGTCAAGTCTCCCCGTCCTCCCATTCCGCCCTCCAGGATAGCCAGTGTGAACACTCTCCTGCATGTTCTCTTCCACCTCTGCCCAGCAGACATAAAGCTGCAGGTGTGAACATGGAAGGTGAGAACTCATGATGCCTCTGTGTGCACATCTGTGTCATCTGCTTTTCTTTACTTCATGGCCCAGAGAGCTGGTCAATTTCTCTTTCTTTCGTTCGTTCGTTTTTTCTTTCTTCCTTTTTCTTTTCTCTTTCTTTTCTTTTTCTTATTTATTGGTTTTTCAAGAAAGGGTTTCTCTGTGTAGCCCTGCTATGCTGGAACTCACTCTGTAGACCAGGTTAGCCTCAAACTCAGAGCTCCATCTGCCTTTGTCTCCCACGTGCTGGGATTAAAGGCATTCACCATCACTGCCCAGATGATATCAATTTTGTTGATGTAAACCTAATCCATTCTTTTTCTAGTTTGTGTTAAGGATATAACAAAGTCATTTAACCTTTCCCCCATTGTTGAACTTTATTTATTTTTTGTCCTTTTTTTTGCTAGGGTCAAAAATTTTTGGAAAACTTTTTGTATGTTACCTTTGCACTTGTATGACTATATATACAGTGTGTGTGTGTGTGTATATATATATATATATATATATATATATATATATATATATATTTCTATTCTGAAGTTGAGGTTGCTGGGAGCTCATTTTGTGTATTTTGACCAGAATAGGCCTTGCTCCGTCATTTTTTAAAGCCCTATTCCTTTTCACGTTTCCACCATAGTCTCTGCCAGGCTGGAGTCCATCCCTCCACACACCAGGCCAGTGCTCTGCCACTGAGCTCACCTCCACCTCCAGCCCTATTGCTTCGTTATCATTTCTGCCAAGGGTGATTTTTGAGTCAGCGGTTATCAGTAGGGTTCCTCACTATACCCCTCTGGTGGGAGGCATTATGGGACACACTGGAAACAATCCACATTAGTGAGGAGGCATCTGTGGTTGCTGAAGAAGCCAGAGAAAAACGCTGGGACAGGAGGGAGGGGAGAGAAGTGGGTCAGAAAGAAATGGAGAAGAATACCAGGCTGGCTGCTTCCTGTAGTCCCAGGACTCAGAAAGCAGAGACACGACAAACGCTGTGAGTTCTGACTTGAGTTGTCACACACACACACACACACACACACACACACACACACACACACCCCACAAAAAGAAACCAGTCCCGTCTGAGGACAGAGGAATCCCTACTGCCAGCCAGATCATAAAAATATAGTAGTATGTCCTGTCTTCATGTCCTGTGTATCTCTTTCTCATGTCCCTGAGTGCCCCCAACCCCATACCTCTCCTGACGTTCTGTCTCAACAGCCTTAGTGCCTAGAGCCCTGTGCCCAGGCAGCAGGCTGCTTCAGAGAGCTGGCTGTCTCTTGCTCAGGACCTAGATGACTAGACTGTCAGTCAGGACAGGCATGCTGCCACATCGCCACATAGGGCAAATCTTAGAGCCTTTCTTAAGAGATGTATTTATTTCATGTGTATGCATGTCTTGACTGCATATATGTCTGTATGCCACATACATGACTGGTGTCAGGTCCCCTGAAACTGGAGTTAAAGGTGGTTGTGAGCCACCATATGGGTATCCGAGAACTGTTTGCCCTGTTGCCCTTAATCTTTTCCTCTGTCCCCTTGTTTCTTTTGTCCACATCTCTCTCCCCAAACTCTAGAAATGAACAGCAGGCCCATCATTATCTCCTGCAGTGTCTTCATGAATCCTGGGACGTCTTGGGGCTACCTTACTCTAAGGGGTGGTCCCCTGTGGTAGCTGCAGAGGAGGACCACAGATTGGCAACAGCCTGAGTGTTTGTCCAGCTGCTTGCATGGTTCAGTAGAGGCTGGTAAACCCTCCCTGTCAATAGGTCCATCCGTCTTTGAGACCCTACACAGAGGAGAATGTAAGCACCTCAGACACAGCTACCAAGATGTCTTCCCCTTCTCATCGTATAGCTCTGGCTGGCCTGGAACTCACTGTGTGGACCATGCTGGCCCTGAACTCACAGAGATCCACTCGCCTCTGCTTCCCGAGTACTGGGATCAAGGGCATGGAGCCCATTATACTCAACTCCCTCACTGGGTCTTCAGCAGTCAGCTGCATCTCCATCCACGCTTTCGGGTATCAGGCAGAAATTCTCCTTCCTCACTTCCTCTTCTTTTCAGATTTAGCATTCGAAGGTGATTGGTAAAATAAAAATCAATTACCCATTGACAGTGTAAGCTCAAATCAGATGCAGAATCCTCTTGAAGGAAGCAGATCCCATCTGCTAGTTCATCAGCTCTGACCTGGACATCACTACCAAGGACTTCAAGGTCAGACTGAAATGGTGGGCTACGCAACCCTGAGGACATCCCCTGACCATTCCGATCCTGTTTTCTCTTGCTCAGAGTGTACTGGCACTAACTTGGAGGGCTTGTTGGGAGTGTGCACATAGCGACTGAGAACAAGGGCCTGGCTGTTCTTGGCACACAGTAGGCACTTATTAAATGCAAGGCATTTTGAAAATGATCCACTGAAATCATTCTCTGAGACCAGCTGACTGTTAGAGCAGAAAGGGTGATGGGAATCACCCTGCTCCATGTCTCAGGCTGGCTCTCGGTTGCCTAGGTGATGCTCCGCCATGCAAATCCAGGCCACTGTGCAGCCTGCCGGGCTCCTGTGCTGCGTGGGCACATGACGGAGTCAATCTGGTTGCTCTGACATCAGGGATGTCGGCTCTGCCTGCTTGGCTGGGGTGGTTGAGGCAGAGGGCTTCACGCTGTTGGCGACGGAGAGCTCGAAGGCAGTGGACGATACTGTAAACAAACAAGCAATAGAATTTCAAAGAATAATATTTAGTTGGATTTAACAGCAGCAACAGCAAACGTCAAGGAGACGGGAATTCCTCGGATGTGTGTAAATTGAATGGAAAAGGGAAGAGGACGGAAGCAGGGAAAACACAGCCTGCTACAGTAGGGGAGCTCTCTGGGCTCCCCTACTATTTCTCGTATGCTTCTCATTACCAGGGAGAAAGGCAGGCCACACACGGGCAGAAGAGAAACTCTGAGGACAGAAAAGCCACTGGGGGTGGCTGCGAGCCTGCTTTCTGGATCTCAAACATTCCATTACTTTTATATTTAATTAAAATAAAACCCACTGAGTCACAATCTGTGGGAGCAAATGCTTCGATGCTGCAGTGCCCTGCAGAATGCATCATTCTCGTGGCCCTGGGGACAAGACACTGGTAGCTTCGAGTTCGAGTTATAGTCCTAAAATGCTTTCCATATCTATCCTATATGGTTTGCATCTAGTTAGAATCTGGGCACTGGTTTCAATGAGGCTTTCTTTGCTGGCTCATTCAGTGAAGCAAAGTACGGAGGCATGTGGTCACTGCCCCACAGCCCTGAGCTCACATCACCCTCCCCACTGTAAGTGGGGGAAACTGAGGCTTACAGCAAGGAAGTTGTTTTCTTGGGCTCAGTCAGCTGTTATCAGGGTGAAGTTGGTTCCAGACTTTAGTTTCCCAAGTTTAACTTGAATTCTTCTCCTAGCATCGCAGCTGCAGCCAAAAATAATTCATTTTCTTGGAAAATGCCTGCTTCCAGACTCTCCCAGGCATTACGAGGACCAAGATAGCAGTATTTACACCCCATCTCCAACATGAGACCAACCCTTTCAGCAGCTCGTAAAGGAGACCCACATAAAAATATCTGAGTCTCTCTGCCCCTCACATTCTCTTAGTCAACCATGCATTTTCATTGTTAGGAAAACGCAAGTGTCCTAAAAACGATCTGGCAAGAAAGCAACCCCAAGAGCTGGTTTGGGATGGAAAGCCCCAATCCTTGCTCCCAAATGACTGGCCCCTGGGCTATCCACCTAGTCCTAGTCTCTCTGTTCTCTTCCTCCTTTAGTAAGAATGCTCGCCCGCCACTGTCCCCTCCTCCTGTGGCCACAGTGCCCCCCCTCCTGTAAAAACATGCTCCAGGCAAAATCTTGGCCTATGCTGTCTCCTCTCAGAGGTGACTGCTGGGCTGCTGGGGAGTTTTAGAAACTCTCTCTCCCTCTCTCTATTTTCCTCTTTTTACAGATAGTATTGGAAAGAGAAATGACAAGGTCAAAAATCTTCTGTTATAATCCATGAGTTTGCCCCATGGGTTTTGTCCCATTAGCCTACTTTGCTCTGCTGTTTCCAGGCTCTTCTTGAGTAGTTTTTGGGGAGCAAAGTGATAGCGGCCTTCAGGGGAGATGTTCTCCCTTCAATAAATATTCCCTGAGTTCCTACTGTGCACCAGATGCTGCCCTCGCAAGAACAACGGCTGGCAAGCCCGCCATGGCCCTGGGAGTGTGGCACCAATGTACATGGGGACACATGCTCAGACACACTGTACATGTCAGGCCCTGGGACTCTGGTGCCAGTGTATACGGTGACACACGGACAGGCACTGTACATATGAACAGAGGAGGAAGAGCTTTAGTTTGCTGTATGTGGCTGGAGTAGATTGAAGGTTGTAGGCACTAGGGCTCTAACTTCAAGCTGGATGGACTAGGAGGACCTCCCAGGAACTAGACAAAGCTAAGTGGAGGCCATATGATGCATCTAGGGAGGAGAGCTGTGAGAAAGAGGAGCATGTATGAAGGCTACGAAGGAGCATGTTAGGTTGGGAGTGTATAAACAAGGCCTACTGTCCAGATTGCCTCATTTCTAGACTAAGTGGTGTGTGGTCAGAACATCATTGGCAAGAGATCATACCTAACTCCTGGGATTGGGGCATGTGAGGTCCAGATATGGGTCTCTAGTAGAGACCTGTGCATCCCAAAGTAGCTAGCAGTCATGTTCTAACGTGCACCTTTTTGTTGTTCTTGTAGATGCCGTGGGGAGGTGTAGGTGTCTAGACGAGTGTGAGTGAGATGCTGCACCTGTAAGCCCGGGAGATCTTTCTGGCATTGGAAGGAGGAAGGAAGCAAGGGAACAAGGAGACCATCTGAGGCGTTGCTCTGGGTATCATTTGTGTGTTAGCATCCGAGGGGCTGCTCCGGGTATCTGTGTGTTAGCACTGGGCGAGGTGTAGCGGGCTGCAACATCTGTGTGTTAGCATTGAGTGAGGCAGGCTACAACAAGAGGCAGCAGTGGACAAAGAAGGTAGGGTGGGCATGAAGGAAGAGAAGACAGAGGCTTGGGAGGACGCCCGAAGTGTCCTTATGTAGTTGCGGTTAAGCGTGGTACTGTGATGAGAAGGAACGAGGCGGTGAAGGGAGTGAGGGGGCTGAGAACAAGTCTGGTCTCAGGGTTGCCCAGATGTGGAACGCCATGAAGCTCAGTTTGCCTGTGTAGATCTGTAATTCCACGGACTCAGGAGGCTGGCTGCAAGCTGGAGGGCAGTGTGGACGTAGTGAACCTTGTCTCAAAGTGACTTTTAGAAACGGCTGAACCGTAGCTCACTAGTGGAGGGCTTGCCTCGCAGGTGTGAGGTTCATGAGTTTCAGCTCTGGATAGACAGAGAGAGAGAGAGAGAGAGAGAGAGAGAGAGAGAGAGAGAGAGAGAGAGAGAGAGAATCAGTCTGCCTTGCAAACTTTAGGTTCGGGTTGTATAAACATGGAACTGGGGTTCAGACCCAGTTCTAAAGATGGGGAACCACATGCAAGTTACTTTCCATTGCCATAATTGGCGAGAATGGACCAATGATGGAAACTGCTTCGGAGTGGCCTCATTGGGCAAATGCCATGGGGAGTTGACAGTTACTGGGGGCTGTAGGTACTAAATACAGGGATGGATGCTTCATACACAGGCAGGAGAGAGAGTGGGGATCCAGGGACCAGACCAGAAATTAGATCCAGTGGGTGGTCATGGAGTGAAAAGCTGGTGCATGGGAGGGGATCAGTGTGGACCCAGGCAGCAGCTGTGTTAGCAAGCGATAGAGCATCCTTGAGCGATGTACGTCACAGTGTTTGGGGCAGAATGAGGCAAGAAAGGAAGCAGGCTCAGAGGGCCCAGGGTCTAGAAGCTCAAGGTCAGGAGTGACAGCTTTATTCTTAGAGGCAGAGAAACACAGATGAAAAAGAAAACCTACCTTTTCTATACATAAAGCATACATTTATACATCTTATTTATCACAGAGACAGGGGCTCACTATGATATGATTATAGAATGCACTCTTATAACTAGCCTGTTGTATTTATTTATATTATTGCTTTTTTTTAAAGACAGGGTTTCTCTTTATAGCTTTGGCTCTCCTAGAACTTGCTTTGTATACCAGGCTGGTCTTGAACTCAAAGATCTCCCTTCCCTTGCCTTCCAAGTGCTAAGGTTAAAGGTATATGCCACCATGCCTAGCCTTTTTTGTTTTGTTTTTCCTGTCTTATATTCTGAGAATGCTTTGGCTGATATGGAAGAGACCAAATATTATAGAGGATTCTGCAGCAATATGTGTGAAGAGAAGAGGTGACAGGGACTCAGGGCTATAGATGTGGCAAAAAATGATGTGGCATTGAAGATGGTGATTGGGCAGGTAGAGAAATTTCTAAGCAACTCCTTTTTTAAACCATAGCCGAAGCAGGGTGGTGATGGTGTGTGCCTTTAATCCCAACACTTGGGAGGCAGAGGCAGGCAGATCTCTGTGAGTTCAAGGCCAGCCTAGTTTACAAAGTAAGTTCCAGGACAGCCAAAGCTATAAAGAGAAAACCTGTCTCAAAAAACAAAACAACACAACAACAATAACAACAACAAAAAAAACAAAAGCATAATTGAAGTGATTCATTTTTTAAAAATGCCCATCTGTCAGGTGGTGGTGGCACATGCCTTTAATCCCAGAACTCAGGAGGCAGAAGCAGCTCTATCTCTGAGTACAGCTTGGTTTACACAGTGAGTTCCGGAACAGCCAAGGATACACAGAGAAGTTGTCTCAAAAAAACAGAAAAAAAAAGCCCATTTGTCTCACAGCCTTGCTCAGACTCCATCATGGCTGCCCTTCTTGTGGAGCAATGCTGAATGTCTGTCTTGGCAGTTTGACCAGCACTTTCCCTTTCTGCAGTACTTTCTTGCCATCTGTGCCTCAGGCTGCATGACCTTCTCTCAGCTGGAAGGATGTCTCTTGCTCTATTTCCCTACAGAACCTTTGCACATGCTCTGCCACTCTTCCAGAAACTCATCATCCTTCGCCAAGCCCAATCCTGTCCCTCCTCCCACACACCTCTGGGATGTCATCTAAGACCATTCAGGGCCATCAAGATTATGGAGGCTTGCTTCCATCTATTATTTATTTGTTTGTTTATTTATTTTTGGTTGTTTTTCAAAGTGGAGTTTCTCCGTACAGCTCTGGCTGTTCTAGAACTTGCTTTGTAGACCAGGCTGACCTTGAACTCATAGAGGTCCACCTGCCTCTGACTCCTGAGTGAGTGCTGGGATTAAAGGTGTGCGTCATCATGTCCGGCTGGAAGCTTTTAAATTAAAAGTTGGAACAGACCTTCTTGTGCCCAAGTAAACAGACCAGTAACCTGTAGCGGGCCATTCTCTGCCCTGAACTGCAAGCCCCTACAGCTCGTCTCCTGACACCTGGTCTGTGCCGTGGGTCTCCCAAGCTCTGGAAGTGGAGCATGAACCTGGGGTCAAAAGCATGTGCTGCCCTCCCCATAACTGTCTGAGTCTTGACCCTGTGAGGGATGCTGGACTCCCTCTCAGAACCAATGTATAATTGCAGAAGCCCACTGGGAAAGCAAGGACACACAGAATTGTTTGACCCAAGTCCTATTTCCCGGATGAAAGTATTAAGGCTGGAGTAAGTTAAGGTCACTCCCAGCCTAGTGCCAATTCTCAGTCAAGTCCTAAAGGGTTTTTAAGTTTAGACTAGTCAGTATTTGTTCAGTCCATCCACTGTTGGTTCCTGTGAGATGGGGAAGAGCCAGCAGTGGGCACAACCTCACAGGTGCACCTGTTTAGTACAGATCATGAGGCTTCAGTTCTGGACATTCAGTCTCATGGATCTCTAACCTATGAGCTCTTCCTGAACCTCAGCACCAGGCTGCTGCTCTCCTCAGCTCCCTAGGTTCAATACAAACCCTTCCAGAGCACCCAAGTGCTTCGTCTAAGTCAGTCCCACCATGATCTGCAGGATCCTGCCTGGTCCCTGCCAAAGTCAAAGCTTGCTCAAGTCAATGTGCCTGATTCCTACCTGCCTTCAGGGATAGTCCTGTCCTCACACCAACCTACCATTGTACCAGAGTCCCTGGGGCAGGGTTGGGGGATTTGTGAATCTGTACTTTTAGGAGGTTCACAGGAGCCAAGACTGCTGAATCACGTAATCTCAGCATTTGAGAGGGAGAGGCAAGAGAATCTCAAATTTAAGGCCAGCTTGGCTACA
Source organism: Microtus pennsylvanicus (assembly GCF_037038515.1). Lineage (NCBI taxonomy): Eukaryota > Metazoa > Chordata > Mammalia > Rodentia > Cricetidae > Microtus > Microtus pennsylvanicus. Next base: position 80,432,010 of record NC_134582.1, on the reverse strand, counting down.
TAGCAAGCTTGAGTGGACTGGGGCTCTACTTCAAGAGTCAGGAGGCATTGTCTCAACAACAACAAAAAAGAAACAAGCAAAAAAAATTCACAGAGAAGAATTTTGTGGGAGATGTCTTTTAAAATAAAATAGAGGCCAGGTGTGTTTCCTCTGAGATTGACACACTCCATCCTGAAAGCTCTTGCCCTTTAAATAGGAAGGGAAACTACTCAAAATAGCAGTAGGAAGTCCCTGAAACTGACCAGATTCACAAGGATCCTCCCTGTCAGAGTACACAATAAAAGTCAAGAGTTACTGGCTTGGAAGGAAACTGAGTTGCAAAGAAGATTCAGACCAGAGCAGCTGCCTGGGAGAGGTTTAGGCCAGATAGTTACGTGGACTGGTGTGGGAGAATTGTCTATATTCTGTCAATCATGTTTTAAATAAACACTGATTGGCCAGGCAGGAAGTAGAGGTGGGTCAACCAGACAGGAAGTAGAGGTGGGGCAAGGAGAACAGGAGTATTTTGGGAAGAAGGAAGCTCCACTTAGCTTTTAAGTCTCCTTTTATACCTCCTGTGACTATTTCCTAACTGACTGGGAAGAAATGCATCCCAGCGTATTTGTGGTACCCTGTTGATGCTGACAAGGACATGTAAGCATCCTTTAGCAAGGCCCGAGAGAGGATCTGTGACCTAGCTGTACAATGAACACGAACCTTAAGCAGAAGAAGTTCATATGAGGAAGTGGTCTTTGTTGGAAACAAAATAGGTATTTGTCTTTAATACAGTTGCATTGTCTCCTCTGGTTCTGTACCCAGGAATGGAATTGCCAGCAATCCTCTATGAGGATTAAGTACAGAATGACCAAAAATCAACTCGGCAAGTCGGAAAGGTTTCTGTGCATCCACGCACTGTGTGACTGTAACCCTGGTGCAGAGCACGCGGCTCACACACTTTGCACAGCGCTCATTCACTGTTACACCAACAGATGCTGCCAGGGGCAGCTCAGCGCAGATGTGAGATTATTGTGTACTATAAATTGTAGTGTTTTTTTTTAAACTGTATACACAAAGTGAGACACATAATAGCTTAATTATAGGAAAAAAACGTCAGTATGTTAGCAACAAATTAGTCTGTCCCTGGATTGGACTGTGTTAGGACGTTCGATTTTATTTATTTATTTATTTATTTATTTATTTATTTATTTATTTATTCTTTGACTTTTCGAGACAGGGTTTCTCCATAGTTTTTTTGGTTCCTGTCCTGGAACTAGCTCTTGTAGACCAGGCTGGCCTCGAACTCACAAAGATCTGCCTGCCTCGGCCTCCCACGTGCTGGGATTAAAGGGGTGCACCACCACTGCCTGGCAGGACGTTCGATTTTAAAAACTTGCTGATTGAGTGGCTGACTTGAGTTTCATAGTGAGTCACCAAACAAATTTTGGTGTAGGATTAAGTCAGAATTTCTTGAAACTTCTGAAATTATCCTAACCGTACTTTTGCTGTGTATTTATGCAAAGTGGTATTGTTAGTGTTGGCGATGATAATATGAAGATATCCATCAACTCTGAAGATGTTGACGATGCTCCAGGTCCTGCTGCATCAACTATTCAGCAAGATTTAATTCTTTATGTAAAACTAAACAAGCATAGACATATGATTAGTCTGTAAATCTGCTGTCTTTAAAAGGGTTTTATGTGTGTGTGTATAATATTATATCAAAGAATTGTTTCACAATGGAGTTATCAACAGCAAATGTTTTATTTTTTGTGCTATTTTATGGTCCTGTCTACGTAGGGCCATGCAGAAATTGCTGTGGTGAAGAGGGTTTGTGAGGGGAAACTGTTCAACCTCTAGAGGTGGGGGCAGGGAGCCTAGCACTAGTCTTAGGAGGACACCACCTCCTGAGTCAGGTCAAGGTGGGGGCTGCTCTGTCCTTGATCCCAAGGGCCTGGCTTTTCCAGTACTCATTATTGCTTTCTGCTGAGCAGTGAGAAGGCTGATGTGGTCTTCTTGGAGACCCTCAGCTTGTCTTTGAGGCCTCAGCCTGACTGCCAAGGGCAGCCCCGTGTGAAGAGCAGCGAAAGCAAACAGGGTGTTGACAGATCCCAGGGAATTTGGTCCAAGTTCCTTGTGTGTCTTAGGTCAACTCAGAGCTGAGTCATGAGACTCATTTAGACTTTTAGATCATTCATGACTCAACAAAACCCACTTTGGAATCTGTATATTCAAGAGAGGAGCTTCAAGCACCTTATAAATATTAATTAAAAGACAGCATCCTGAAGGACTGGTGTAATTACAAAAGGGCTCCTCTGGCCTTGCTTCAGGGGCCTCGGAGAGTTGTACCTGGGCCAGTGGTGACAGTAGCAAGCTGCTGTCTCCTGAGCAGCTCAGGAAACTGTAGGCTCTGAGCCCTCCCTCAGCATGGTGATGTGCACAGTTACTGCCCACACTTTTCAGACGGCATACTTAAGACCCAGAGTTCCTTCCTAGACTGGAAACCAATAGAATAAGGATGCCAATCCAGATGCTTGGAATACTAGTCCCATATTGTTTCCATATAATTACCCTTTATAACCGCATGCTTCTGTATGGTTTACAAAGCGTTCCGACAGGCACCGTCTGTTCATCCCTCACAGTACCTCAGCAAGCAGGAAGCAAAGATGTGAATGCTTCCATTTTACAGATGAGCAAATGAGGGTTTAAGGAGCAGAAAACAGCCTGTTGAAGTCCTTATACAAGCCGGAGTAGCATGAGAGATATAACAATGAGCTAACAAATCTTTGTTTTTACCAAGCACGTATTCTTCCTGTATGAACGGACCACACCACAAACAAACAAGAATGTATGTGATCACGTATTGCCCACAATGTGTCTTTCGGTCGGTAAATGACTGCAGTTGCCCCATATATAATCATTCTATTGGCCAGTGATGTCTTCGCTTGTATAACTATTCTTTATGATCCTTGTACAAAGACAAATTTGCTGACAGGCACGGATGGCAGCGTAGCCCCGGGACAGAGGATTTGCCTAGCATGCACAACATTCTGGATTTTATCCTTAGTGGAGCCAAAAAAAGAAAGTTGCCCAACATGTTTCTCAGAATGCATTCCCATCATTACGCTTTATGACTGCATGATGAGCCAGATATAAAAAAGGAAAATACAGTAGGGAAAGGCAATAGAGAGGTGGGAGGCGCCCAGCTCGGATGGAAGGGTTAGCAATATTGCCCAGGCATCATAATGGGTAACCCAAGAGGCGTCTACAAGATCAAATAGGAGCTGATAGACCTCGGTGGGGAGCCACATAGAAGGACTGGTATAGTAAGTTTGCCGTAACAAGATCCTACTGTGTCGTGAGGGTTTAGATGCACCCGGAACTTTTAAATGTGGCTTCGCTGAGTCCCTAAGACCATGAGAAATAGGTGTTGGGGACACTGAAGGTAGAAGGTGCCTGGCTAGTCCATCATCTTGAACCGTTGATGGTTTAGAACACGGACCTGCCCCCGAGCTCCTGCTCCGACTTCAGACAGAGGCCTTCTGTGTGGAGTTTGGGAGGCAGTGGGTGGGGCCTGCTCCAGCCAGGCAGATGCCTTATACAAGCCAGGCCCTGGATTTCATCTTCAAAATGGTCAAAAAAGAAAAATCACCCAACATGTTTCTCAGAATATATTCTTGTTAAGCTACATCCTGACAAAAGATTTTATAAAAGGCAACTTAGTCACAATACCTATTTTCTTAGTGGGCTGCTCTCCTATGAATTCTGTTCTCACTTTCTGTGATCCCACGTAGGTGTCTGCCCTGTCTTTTGTCAGGTTCAGAGGCATTCCCTGTCACAGTGAGAAACTATTCCTGGTTCTGCTTGGCCTTGCTTCATACAAGCATCCTCCCTCAAAAATCATTAATATTTTCTGGGTCCTCAGGTGGGGTCCTGGGGTCCCAGGGTATTGATCAGTTCATCATTTATGCCGTCAGTCCTATCTGTATCCACCCATTTACATTTAAGCACTTCAATTGCCAAGTGTTTGTTCTTCTGTCTGTCCTGATCAATTTGTGGCAGGCTTTTAACAATATTGTAGGTACCGCTTTCTTTGGTGCTTTGTTTGTTAACGGGCTTATGCGGTAGGATCCTTGAACTCTGTGTGTTGTCTAGGACTGCTAGGGTTACCCTTTTTAGCTTCTGATCTGCAGGACGACACAGACCTATAGTGCAAGTGCCAGACACATCAGGGCTTATCTCCTGCACCATGCAGGACTTCTGTGTTCTTTCCTTGGCCAGCTCCTGCCAGCTCCTTACAGTATCCTCCTATTTCTTTGCTTTAAAAAGCGTTTTACATTCATTTATGTGTATGGATGTGTACCGTGAGTGTCTGGGAGTTAGGAATACATGTGAGCCACCATGGGAAGCTGGATATCAGACCTAGGTCCTCTGCAGGATCAGCAAGTGCCCTTAACCCCGGAGCCATCCCTCTAACACCCCTTCCTCTTCCTTAATATTCAGGACAAATGGCACCTTCTGGTTGGGGGTTTGCTATTGTGGCCTCTCTCTACCAGACATGTTGGCTCTTGGCACCTTGCTTTCTACTCAAAGCTCCTCCCATCATCCAAAAACCATATGTTCTTTGGAGCCCCTGGTTTTCCATGGTCTTCCTATAGGATACAAAATTTCCAAGGAATTTCTTCATGCTGAAACACGTCTGGTCATAGCAAGTTTTCCTTAAATACTATTAGAAAAATAGTCAGCAAATGGGTGGCCCTTGTGCCTTCCATGTCTTGTGCCTGCCTCCTCTTTCTCTCCCCATCCCTCCACCCTGGAGTCAGAGACCGATGGAGAAGGCTCATTTAGCAAACAACTTCAACTTAAAAAAATCTGAAATATTTTACAGTTGTGTAGCTTGGTCTTCTTGTGGGATTTCTAACAGCGGGAGCAGGGGCTGCTTCTGACTCTGTTGCCTGCTTTTGGGACCCTTTTGCCTTACTGGGTTGCCTGTAGAACCTTAAAAGGAGAGGAGGAGCCTACTCTTAGTGCAACTGATATGCCCTGGCTGGCTGATCTACAAGGAAGGTCTGCACTCATCTGAAGAGAACAGAGAAAGCAGATGAGGGGATTGGGGACAAAGACTGCCAGAAGAGGAAGGAGGGAGGGAGGGGAAACCATATTCCGGTTGGGAAGTAATTAATTAATTAGTTGGTCAATAATTTTTTTTAAGTATTTATTTTCGGGGCTACAGGGGATGTCACGTACATGTGTGGGGACTGAAGGGCGACTTGCTGGAGTTGGTTCTTTCCTTTCTCCATATGGATCCTGGGAACTGACCTCAAGTGGTCAACCCCCATCCTTTACCATCCTTTACCCACTGAGCCCTCTTAAAAGCCCTTAGCAACTTTTTTTTAAGGGTTTTGTGAAATTGTCTCATGATAAAACAATTATCTCATGATAAAGCGATCAACAGCAGTCAAGTTGCCCCACGGAACCACATCCCAGCCCTTTTGTGGGAGCATCCTTACAGACCACTGTGGTACCTTTTGCTGCCTTCCCGTGGAAACCTGGGGAAACTGTCCAGCTTTTCTAACTCTGCCGCCTCATGCGTATCCCAGAGTCAAACGATGTTCGTTTCCTAAAACGGCTGCGAGAAGCATGGTGCGCTCATGAGGGTTCCCATGAGCCTCTGGGCACATAGTATGTGCTTGACTAAACCGACTGGGCTTCCTGGTTCTGTGTGGGCACCCCCTCCCAACTTCCCCCTTTAAGTTGGAGCGGGAAGAAAGCATGCCAATCAATGGATAATTTATGCGGCATATGCCTTTATTATCTCATGCTGAGCTGGGGCTCCTACTGTCCAATGAAGGTCTAAAGGAGGTACGGCTTTCATCTCTTCAGCAGCTCCGGAGAGACAGCAGGAGGGGCCAAGCTCACCGAAGCTTCCTCTAGAAAACAAACAGACCCTCTCTGGGAGCTCAATAGCTTTCCTCCCTTGCAGCTGTAAATGGCCCAGGAGCAGCAGGGCTTTGCCCCAAGACTGGAGGGAGCGAATACACCATTGAATGGAGAGAGTGACCCCTAACTGGCAGAGGGGTTCCTGCTGGGCACAGGCCAGGCCTGCTGTCTAGCAGAGAATCCAGAGGTCACGTGTCATTAGTCAGTGTCTTACAGCAATCCTTTCAAATCTATTGATAAAGGGGAAGGAGAAGGGGGCTTTTCTGTATCTAATTCCCAATTTTCTCTCTTTCTTCTATTTTCCTGCCTGTTACAACTGTCAGCTCTCTCTCTCTCTCTCTCTCTCTCTCTCTCTCTCTCTCTCTCCTTCTACCTCTCCCTCTCTCTCATTTTTGTTTTTCTTTTTCTTTTTTTCTTTTATAACCCAGAGGCAGAAAGAGCCTCCAGCCTTGGGAGCAGGAAGGCCAGGAGCAGGTTTACTTTGTTTGCAACACTGTTTCTCCTTTGAGAAGTCACTGTATTTGGTACCCATGGGAACAGGTGTGACTTCTCCCTTATCCTGAAAGCCTTCCCCACAGGAATGAGTTCCTCCCAGTCCTATCCCCTTTTCTCCAGCTTGGCCAGAGGACCACAGCACCCTGAAAGTCGCAGGATGGCAAGATGGTGTTTGACCTCGTTGCTGAACTACCAGCTACTGCCCATCTCTGGAGACTCAGTCTCCACGTGTGTGTCTTGGAGGTAGATAGGATCCTAGCCCAGGGGTGAGACCTGGATGACCTCACTGGGGACTGGGGAGCACTTTAAAAGAGGTCACTAACTCTTTGCCATTGGGGAGAATAGTGCCATTATTTTCTTTACTATCTGTTTAGTCTTAACAGTATAAAACAGGGGCCAGCATGCTGTTTTGGTGGTGTTAACTCACAACCCAGTAAGTGTGCATTGAATCAAGGACATTTTGGGGCTTATGGGTAGCTGCCACATTGCTTTCTCTCTATTTTTTATCTGTACTTTTTTTGAGACAGTGCCTATATAACCTAGGCTGGCCTTAAACTGTCTCTGTAGTTAAGATTGGCCATGGGCTGTCTATTCTCTGTCTTCACCTCCTAAATTCTGGGGTTACACGTGTGTGACTTCATGTTCAACTTTTAGGAATATTTAAAATTTTCTGAGCAGTGGTGGCACAGGCCTTTAATCCCAGCACTAAGTTGACAAGGCAAGCAGACCTCTGTGAGTTCAAGGCCAACCTGGCCTACAGAGTGAATTTTAGGACAGCCAGAGCCAGAAACCTACAACAATAACAATGACAACACAAAAACTAAACCAAAACCCCACAAAACAACAACAAAAACTTAAAATATTACTCTTTATTCATTGTACTTTTTTTTTATTTGGTTTTTTCGAGACAGGGTTTCTCTGTGGTTTTGGAGCCTGTCCTGGAACTAGCTCTTGTAGACCAGGCTGGTCTCGAACTCACAGAGACCCGCCTGCCTCTGCCTCCCGAGTGCTGGGATTTAAGGCGTGCACCACCACCGCCTGGCTCCATTGAACATTTTTTAAAAAAGAAATTAAAGACTGGATATCATGTATCACAAGAAAAATGTCAAATGGAAGGATAGATCTTTTTATTATATTTTTGGATTTATTTTACCTGTGTTTTGTGCATGCATACACACACACACATACATGATACACAGATACACACCACACCACACTCATGATTGGTGCCTCAGGAGGTCAGAAGAGGACATTGGATCATCTAGAAATGAATTACAGATGGTTGTGAGCCATACTGTAGATACTCGGAGTCCTCTGCAAAAGCAAAAAGTGCTCTTAACACTTGAGCCATCTCCCTAGCTGTTAGGACAGATCCTGATATGTGTGCTATGACATTTTTCATACATTATGGAAGGCAGAAATCATCAGCAGTCAAAACTACTCTGGAAAACAATTTAAACCACTCATAAAACATTGTGAATGTGGTTCTGTGTATCATTGTGGAATAAAACCACACACACACACACACACACACACACACACACACACACGACCAGCGATTGCAAGCAGCCAGGAGCATATTCCTGTTGCTTTGGGCATCACATGGCGTGCTGGGCTGGTACTTACGGCCAAGTTAGGCATATATTTTATGTGTTTACCACTCCAGGTTTTTCTCCTTGGGGCAGCATCCTATGTTCTTCTGGATTAAAGATCACTGTGTGGGTTAGAGTGACTGGCCAGCAAGCTCTAGGAATCTACCTGTCTGCACCTCCCCAGAACTGGGAATGCAAGAGTTTTTCACCATGCTGCCTCTCTCTGCCCCTCAGTGTTGGGGCTGCAGATACGTGCCACCGTGTCTGGTGTTTGGGTTCTGGGGACCTACACCTGGGTCTTCTTGTTTGCTTTCCTTCAGGAGCCCCCTCTCCAGGTCAGCCCATGATTTCCTGGTGCTTCAGTTTCCTGGCCTCATGGAGTTGCTGGAAGGCTCAAATGAACGGTGACTTAAGAGTTCATGGAGAGCAGCTGGGATATAAATAGCTGCTTTAGTGATTACCTTCTGCTTTAGTGGAAGCTATTTCTATCTTGTTTATTGTTTTCATTTGTTGTTAGCTATTATGTATGCTGGACAAGTGTTCCACCACTGAGCCACATCCACAGCTCACCCTGGTATTATTTGTACTGTTTATAATTAGCTATTATAGTAATGTTGATCTTCTTTGATTTTCTTTTGCTTGCTTGCTTGGATTATGTGCTGCCCTACAGGAATCTCAATAACAATATGGGCCTCATTCTCAACCAGTTGACAGATCACATGCAATGAATGCTTCAGCATCCATCATTCCTTGGTCTTCTGTGGTAGAGAATTTTACCATTATATATTGATTTATATTAATGCTTTTCTTATGTCACAGAATAAAGAATGACAAAACAAGACATGTCTCTTTGGGCCTTACTCGAAGTTTTGAGAACTCAGCTAGGAGTGTGTGTGTGGGAACGACAGCATGAATTTCAAAGCCCAATAGGTTTTCCTCAGCCTTTTCCAGCCAGCACCCCAGCTCCTGCCTTGAGAGAGACTTAGTGTTCCTCTCATCAGGATGGCTGAGAGTGACTTAGGATCTGCTCTGAGTCCCATCAGTGGCGAGCTCTGAGCTTTTAGTCTGATTCTATCACCTCTGAGCTAGTCCCTGTATAAGACGTGGACAGCAGCATGATTAGCAAGCCAGAAGGGCCCACAAACACTAGTCATTGTTAGCGCGGGACCTCAGTTTCCTCGTTAATAAAAGGTACAGATGGATCTGCTCTGACCGTGTCCCATGAGGGTGACAAAGGCCGGGTGTGCGTGTTCTGTAACTACTGGTTCCTTGTGCTCCTGAGAGAGGAAAGAGAAAGCAAGGCTGTACCCATTTCTTGGGCTCACTTTTTGCAAGGAGCCTGAACTGTGAGGTCCAGGGACAGAAACGGGAGGAGGGAGAGGAGAGCCAGGGATCCCAGCAGCTGGGTGCAAGAGACCACAGCCAAGTGCTTTGAAAATTTCCCTCGCAGAAGCAGACGGGCACTGTATTAGCATAGAGATAAATAGTGCCAGATAAGAGGCCTCTGGTTCTGCTTCTGGGGTGGGAGAAATATCATCTGGGAGAGAGAACATGACATTTCTTGCATAGATGGATGCATGAGACCCAGCCAGTGAGGGGGGAGGTGACATGCTTGCGCCAAGCCCGAGGCTTCCCAGCTTCACTGGGAGCAAGTTTTGACAACAACAATGCTAATTGATCAGGTGTTCTCATCAGAGAAGCCAGGGCAGGGGCAGGTCGTAGTTTTACCTTTTATTTTTTTTTCTGGAGGGGAGGGCATTTCCTTCCTTCAATATCTCTGTTCCCTTAGGCAAGAAGCCTCAGCTTGTTACTTCTGAACCCCAGAGCTTCACTGGTCTTTGTTTATAGCAAAGAGTGCATTCACAACAAACACCTGTGCCGTTGTCTCTGGTTTTCAAAGTTAAATGTGCAGCCAAGCAGAGGCTGGTGCCAAAGGAGAGCTGCACCGCTCGTCTGCAAGTTAGGCCCAAGTTTATGGGTTTGGGGACACAGTTTCTTCATTCTGGGCTCCACTTTTCTGTAAGGTGGGAGTTAAAGTACTCGTTTCTTTAGAAAATCTGTGAGTTGGGTGTGGTGGCACACACCTTTAATCCCAGCACTCAGGAGGCAGAGGCAGGTGGATCTCTGTGAGTTTGAGGCCAGTCTGGTCTACAGAGTAAGTTACAGGATAGACTGGTTTGCATACACACTTATACATACATACATGCATACATACATACAAACACACACACGTATGTACTATGTATACTCAGTATGGTGTCCTATAATCTCAGCAATAGTCTATGTAGAGAGTTCCAGTTTGAGCTATCTAGTGAGAACCCTGTCTGAAAAACAAAAATCAAAAACAAAACAACAACAAAGCCCAAAAATATTATGAAACACTTTGTTTTTCCTAACAGTCAGAAACAAACCAAATAAAGATTATTATCAAAAGATATTATTCAGAAGATGAACAATTAACCAAAGACTGGAAGAAAATATCCATAATACATGTGCTTGACATAGGAGGTAGAGGTGGAATATATGAAGAGTGCTTTCAACTCAGCAATAAAAAGATGAGCAGCTTAGCAGGAACATGGGCATCCCATCTGGACACTTCACCAAAGAAGAGTTTTGTGTCTGGCTAGCAAGCAGGCAAGCCCTGGAAAAGATTCCAACATGCTCGGTCACCTAGGAATCAGCTACTGCACAATCATGCAAATGGCCCAAATCGAAAAGGTTTGATGACATCCATGTTGGCAATTATAATTCACAGCTGCCAGCAGGAAATGGCACATGTATAACACTTGCCTGCTGGGACTTAGCACGAAGTGTTTACTCATGGAGCGTAAGACAGTAGCCAAAACTGGAAGCAAACTGTAGTTCACACACAAGATCATATATTACTCGAAAGTACACAGGAGTAAAGTAGAGATACATGTGGCATGAATGGATCTCAAAAATACTGTGATGATAGTGGCCTCACGACTGTGAGCAAATTAAATGAGAAGTCAGATGAGCTAAATTCAAGATTTGTTCATTCTTGTGTACATGAATTATATAAGCTCATAAAGCAATGTGAAAACCACAATCTGATACATTGTTCTTCTGTTTGAAATCAGGAAAGTCTATACCTATCCAAACTGGGTGCTCACTGACTCATCTGTACTAGACAGACCCACAGGCAGAGTCAGAATGGCTACAGTAGCAAGACAGACGGTACCACGCACATGGATGCTGAGAAGGGCCGGAGCTCTCAGGCAATGCTGGCAGAGGGCTGTTCTCCTGAAACACCATCTAAACACCGTCTTCTATGTAGTCCTAGCCAGCCTAGACTCAGTGTGTTTGCTTGGATGTCCTTGACCCTACAATGACCCTTTCTGCCTCTGTCTCCCCTACTAGTTACCATGTCCTGACAATGGTTTCTTAAAAAGGAATTGAAGACAGCTTCCTGATGTGTAGTTTGCACACAACACAATGTTCCCACTTAAATTCTGTGAAGAATGACTTTTAGCACGTTCACAAAGTGTCTGAGTCATTACCACAGCCCTACTGTCACTCCAGAAGAAACGGTTTGCACATTAGCTGTGGGGACCTCGCCATTAGGAGCTCAGTCGGCTTCATGTCTCTTGGGATTTGCCCTTTCTGGACATTTCATGTCCAAGGAACAACACAGTGTGTGGTCTTTGCAGCTGGTTTAGTATCGAACATGATGTTTGTGAAGCTCGTCTTTTTTTATGGCATAAAGTAATACATCATTTCTTCTTATAGCTGTATAATATTCTATTAACATAGACATGCCACGTTTTACTTACTCTCCTATCAATGGATGGCCATCTGGATAGTTTCCACTTCCTTTTAAAGCATTTTCCACATTTTCCTCATTATTTTCATCATGCTGTACAGATTGCTAGAATTTACTCATACGGTTGACATATTTGTAGCCCCGACCTTCAAGTCTAGATTTCCTTTTGCCCTTTGCTCTGTGATTGTACTGTTTGGCAGCTTTTACATTCATCTTATTAGTGAAGTCAGATATTTAACCTGTGTATCTGGCTTATCTCACTTAGCTAGTGACCTCTAGGGCCATTGTGCATGGTGCATTAATATTTCCTGCTTTTTTTTCTTTTACAAGATACTGTTTCTCTTTCTCTGCATAGCTCTAGCTAACCTAGAACTTGCTCTGTAGAACAATCTGGCCTTGAATTTATAGAGATCTGCCTGCTTCTGCCTCCTGAGCGCTGGGATTTAAAGTGTGAGCCATCACTGTCTGCTCGAGAAGAACATCTTAACAGCAGTCCTTGTAATAGTTCTAACCTTAGAATTACCCAGCTAGAGGTTACAGCGGAATGCCCAAGGAACTGTTATTTAATTCATCAGAACACTACCGCAGTGGGATGAATAAGTCCATCTGTACACAGTGACTTAATACTGGGCAAGAGACTCCTATAGAAATATACACAGTGCATGACTTTATACAGAGTTCAACAGTTAAAAGTACTTACAGTGTAAGTTAGAATCAGAACCTGAGTGGTTGGCGGGGGTGGGGGGTGAGGACTACGGCAGAAGCTGGTTGGGGGTGTGCAGATTTCTCTGGGTAAGTACCAATGCTCTATATATTGATGATAGTGTTTCTTAATTTTAGATTTATTGATGTTGTGAGTATGAGTATTTGAATATTTGTTTGCATATGTGTGTGTGTTGTGCCCACAAAGTTAGAAGAGGGTTAGACCCCATGGGACTGGAATTATAGATGGTTGTGAACTGTCAGTCACATGCGTGCTGGGAACAGAACCCAGATCCTCTACAAGAACAAGTGCTCTTAGCCACTGAGCCATCCCTCCAGACAGTGATAGTGATGGCTTGATTGTTCTATGGATTTTGAAAACCCAACAAGCTATATACTTAGAACGAGTACATTTCATTGACTTTAGTGTCTTACCCTCTTAGGTTGATCTCCTTTTCAAGTACCATTTCACAGGATGGAGGGAAGTTGTAAGGCCCTCTGTGTACAGAGAGAACCTGTTGAAGATGACTGAGTTCTCTTTGGGTCACAGAGAGAACCTGTTGAAGTGATTGAGTTCTCTTGGTGAGCTGCTAAGTGGGCCTCTCTCCCAAATTACTCATGGAGAGACGATTTGATGCTGGTTTTGATAAACTGGCAGACAATGAGGGTGGGGTGGAGAGCGGCCTCTGACAGGAGCCCAGGTAAGAGAGTGAGTCACTTCATCAGGCCAGGCTCACCTTCCTCCTGGGAGCTGGATTTTGTTTTGTGGTTTATTTTGCTTTGCTTTTGAGACAGGGCCTCACTCTGTAGTTCTAGATGGCCTGGAACTCACTAGGAAAATAGGGCTGACCCAGAATTCATGGGTGCTCCTCCTGCCTCTGCTTTCCAGGGCTGGCATTGCAGGACTGAGGCACCCTGCCCAGCTGCAGTCTGAGGTTGGATTTTGAACAGCCATGCTTGTTTGTGGCCCGGACACTTCTCTCTAACCTTTTAAAAATAATATTTAGCTTACCTATTTTTGTTAGCTTTCTTTGTTGACTCTAAAAATAGAATGTTGCCTTCAACAGCATTATAAAAAGTCAAAAGCCAGGCAGAGTGGCAAATACCACTTGGGAAGGCAAGGCCAGTAGATCAGGAGTTCAAGTTCAGCATTTTTCTTGTCTCGGAAAACAAAACAAAGGTAAAATAAGATAAAGTGAAAACCCAGGAAAGTAGGCAAGAAAATCTTTCAAATCCCCACCTGCCAAAAATAATCAGTTTTCTTTGGGCAGACTGGCTTCTCAACTTGCCTGAAATGTTTCTTGAGTATTTTTTCTTTCAATTTTTTCTTTTTTATGACCCACTGTATTTAATTAGGATTGCTTGCATGAGCATGGATGGGGAATTATGGATTCTTTACTGGAGCATGGGTAACTTACCAGTGGATGCAACGTTGATGAAGACTGTCTCTGTCTCCTGAAGGAACCACTGACTACCAATAGTACCCCTGGGAAGGGCGGGGCTTATGAGCCCCTCCTTCAGCCATAAGGGAATTGATGATCTTAGTATGTGGAGGTTGCTAGAGCCACTGTGATTTCACGAGCACTATGGCCATGTCAAGTCGCCCAGAAGACAGTGTTTCACAGTGCTCTTCCCCCACTTCTAGCTCATATATTCTTTTTGTCCTGTCTTTTGTAATGATCTCTTAGCCTTGGAGGGGATACAGATGTGCTGTTCAGACTTGAGCATTTCGGTCACTCGTGCTCAGCAGTCTGTCCAGTTGTGAATTTCTGTTAACCATAGCCCACTGCGAGAGACACTTCACTGATAACAGCTGACTGTAGAACTGAGCTATGAGCAAAAACATAAGCACTTGAAAGACAGCTTGACAACATGGTTATTTATCAAAACAAGAGCAGCAGGAACCCCTCTAGGGCCTAAGGCCTTCCCAGCCATAACGTTTTAACCAGGTTTAAATTATCAGTCATGAATCTCCTTCCGTGGAGTGGATCTGAAATCCAAACACAAAGTGATGGATATCTTTGTTTCTTGTTCCCTTTTATCCAGTAGTTTTGGTGTTAGTGTTCCTTGAAGGCCTAACAAGTTTCACCATTGGATCCACTAGACCTAGTCTTCTATTGGGTGATTTTTTATTACTGACTCAATATTACTCCTTGTTATAGGTCTGCTTCAATTTTCTGTCTTATATTGATTTAATTTTGGAAGTTCTCACTCATCTAGAGATTCATCTCTTGCTTTTAGTTTCCTTATTTAGTGGGATATATATTTGCAAAGTATGACCTAACGATTTTCTGAATTTCACTTGTATCTGCTGAAGTGACTCCTCTTTTATCTTTACCCAATTTTGTCTTCTTTACCCTTCTTTTGGTTTGACTAAGGATTTTTCACTCTCATTTGTCTTTCTGAGGAACTGATTCTGGCTGATTCTTTGTATTTCTTGTTGTTGTTTATATTTTATTAATGTCTTCCCTGATCCTAAGGAGTTCTTTCAACCTTCTGTTTGTAATTTGACTTGTCTTTTTCCAGGCCTTTAAAGGTGCATCATTAAGTTTGGGAATTCTCTAATTTCATTCATTATTTATTTATTGAAATTACGTCTATGTGTGTTTGTCTGTGTGTGAGTATGTGGTCATGCCTGCAGCTATCCTCGGAGGCCCTAAGAGGGTGGCAGATCCCATGGAGCTGGAATCACAGGTGGTTGTGAGCTACTTGATGTGGGTGCTGGGAAGCGAACTTCATTCCTATGCAAGAGCAGTACACACTCTTAACTGCTAAGTCATCTTTTCAATGCCAACCCTCTGATTTCTTCCTTCCTTCCTTTCTTTCTTTTGATTTTTCAAGACAGAGTTTCTTTGTGTAGCACTAGCTGTCCTGAAACTCACTCTGCAGACCAGGTTGGCCTCGAACTCAAGAGATCTGCTTGCCTCTACCTCCTGAGTGCTGGGATTAGATGTGTACACCACCACCCTGAGGCCTGGTTTCTTAATATAGGCACTTACAGGTATAAACTTCCCTCTTAAGGCTGTTTTCATTCTGGCCCATAACATTGGGTATGCTAGGTTTTCATTGCCACCTGATTCTAATAGTTTTTACATTTTCTTCTTGGTGTGTGTGATTACCCATTCATCACTCAGTAAGATGTTGTCTCTCACAGCTACAATTACTGAGTTGTTTGGCTGCTGATTTGCAGTTTGTTTCCATTGAGACTGGATAGTCTACAAGGGATTGGTTCAGTTCTCCTATGTTTATTAATACTTGCTTTGCTTCTTAATATATAATCTGTACAAGAGAATGTTCCACGGGCTCCCATGGGGGCATGCAGTGTTTAGGTGGAGTCATCTGTAGAAATCTGTTGAGTTCATTCAGTCTTGGATATCATTTAATTAAGACATTTCTGCTTATTTTTGTTGCGATGACCTTTCAGTTGGCGAGATGGTTTATTGGCGTTTCTCATGACTTTTGTACTGTTAATCTGTGCACTTGTTCTAGTAGTACTGCTTTATGAAGTTGGGCACACCTTTATTAAATGTGTACATATTTGGAATTGTAACATTTTCTCAATGGACTTTTCCCTTAATCAGTGTGCAGCGATCCTAAACTGTCTGTTCTCATTTTGTCTTGATGTCTGTTTTGTCAGGTAATAGGACAAGTGGCGCTTGCCTGTTTCCTCGTCCCGTTCGCTTGGAGCATCCTTCCCCTGCTCTTTCATCCTACCGCAGTGTCTGTCTTTTATGATGAGGCAGATTTCTTGGATGAAAGATGTATAAGGATTCAAGTTTTTGATCAATATAAAGTCTGCGTCTTGATTGGGAAGTTGAAACTATTTAATTTAGAGTTATGTTTGAAAGATACGTATTGATTCCTGGCAATTATTGTAGTGTTTAGTATTTTCCTTGTCCTTTCATTTGACTATAATTTTAATGTGGTTTATTTTTTCCTTTAACCTTGTGAATGGGCTCATTTCTCTTCAGTATAAAGGATTCCTTCAGGCTCCTTTCTATAATTGCTATAATCTAGTTTTACTATAGAAAGTCCCCTACCTTTGAATTATAGCAGATAGCTTTGCTGGTTATAGTTGTCTGGTTAGCAATTATTATCTTTTAGAACCTGAAAAGCAACCTTCTAGGTCCATGACTATCTTAGAACTACTTTAGACCCCAGAGCACTGATGCCTGGTCCGCTTGATGCATAACTTTTATTTGGGGTGCTCCTGCAAGTAAAAGATACCAGACATTCTCACTATGGTTCTGAGTCTTCAAGATTGTTGTGGTTCAAGGAATCCACATTTTAAAAAGTGTCCTGGGTGACTCTATATTGGTGGCCCACAGTGCTGGTGGCCCACAGTGTTGGTGGCCCACGCTGGTGGTGGCCCACGGTGTTGGTGGTTCATGGTGTTGGTGGCCCACGGTGTTGGTAGTTCATGGTGTTGGTGGCCCACAGTGCTGGTGGCCCGCAGTGTTGATGGCCCACAGTATTGGTGGCCCACACTGCTAGTGGCCCACGGTGTTGGCGGCCCATAAGGCCAGCTCCAGAGTAAAATCTGCTGCACAGAGAAGGCTGGCTGTCACTGCTGTAATTTCCTTTCTCCCCCAACCCACTTTGGCTCTCCTGAAACTTGCTTTGTAGACCAGACTACCCTCGAACTCACAGAGATCCACCTGCCTCTGCCTCCCTGGTACTGGGATTAAAGTTGTATGCCACCACTGCCTTGGTAATAATTTTCATTGAGGGGACTTAGTCATTCAGTTCAGGCTCATTTCATTGGTCAATTCCTTCTTCTCCCTCCTCACTTCTTCTTCCTCTTCTTTTTCTTTTTTATTTGAGACAGGATCTTTTTGGGTGTCCCGGGACTTGCTATTTAGAACAGGCTGGTTTCACAGAGCCTGAACAATGGGATCAAAGGCCCGTGCATCATCCCTAGTGGCTGGTCTTCTTACTTCATGCATCTAGTAGGTGTCCATTAGCTCTTGTTCCTGATTATCCGTTAGGGGACAGATTGTGGTAGAGGCTCCGGAAGGGCTTGCTGCACAAATGAATGTGAAAGCTGAGTACGCACAAGTGTTCAACAAACGTGACACACAGCCGGGAGGCGAGATGGAGCCCCAGCATCTCAGGGAAAGTGGGCCCTTTGGAAGGTTGCTCAGCTCCAGGACTGGGAGGCTAAAGAGAGATGCATAAGGCGTCAGTGCACTCCACTGCAGACTCAGCCAGAAGAACTTACAGAGTGCTTCCCCAAGGCCCTCGGGCCTGCGTCTCTCGTGGAACCTGGTGTTCTCTGTGGCTCATTTGTAATCTTACTGCTCTGACCATGTACAGAGTGCTTGGGAAAGGCTGTCTCACCAACTCCCAGAACTACATCACCTTTTCTTTATGTTGACTCTTCTTCACATAGCTTCAGAGCTGAGGTCCTTCCTGGGGACCTGCTAGGAACAATTGCAGCTGTCTTTAGGAGCCTTCAGAGGTGGAGAGCTTCCTTTGAAAGATAGGAACCCCTTCAAGGAGCTGGTATTTGAGCAGAGAATCTCTTCTGTTTTATTTTTTGACACAGGGTCTTGCTATGTATGTCCGGGCTGGTCTCAGATTGATTATGCTTCAGTTTTCAGTGCCGCAATTACAGGCATGTGCCACGATTACAGGCATGTGTTACTATGCCAGAGCATGGGTCTGTTTCCTCTGGAGTGGAAGCTTCTCTTTCCTGGATTTCTTTTGGGTTTACTTGGTGGATGCTCTCTGCCAACCAGGTGTCCTGCCCACCCGTGCTCCCTGAAATACAGCCCTGGCAAATAACCTCCTCACCAAGGTCCTGAGGATCCTGGGAGGATATTTGCAGATCTTTTTGTCGTGAAGACATTCGGGAGTCTGTGTGCATGCATATGCTAGCCCCCGCTTCTCACTCTTATGATTAGAAATTAGTGCCCGTGTGCCAGGCAGCCAGTCATACGCCTGTAGCCAGACTCAGACTGGCACAGACTGATAGGGAGAAAGCCAAAATGCTGGAAGCATACTCGGGAGGGAGGAAGCAAAGCAATTTTGGACTCCTTGGCAGCCAATAAGAATGACACATGGAAAGGCACATGGTCAAACAGAAAGAAGTCACGAGACAGACATTCATAATGAGAAACAAGCGACAGACCGCGCTCATTATTACAGCAAGACAGATAGACTTTGGCAAATGCCTGAAAGATATTCATCTAGACATGAGCAGCGATGATTAGAAGTGAGATGGCAGAGTTTTACAAAGTCTATCTAGTAAGGTACATTTACGTATTTATTTGTGTGTGGGGGCATGCCATAGTGCACACATGGAGGTCAAAGGGCAACATGCACAAGCTGTTTCTTTTCTTCTACCATGTGGGTCCTGGTTATTGAACTCAGGTTGTCAGGCTTGGTGGCAAGTGCCTTTATCTGCTGAGCCATCTTGCACCTTGTGTACACACACACACACACACACACACACACAACCTAAAGTATTAAGGAAAATTAAATTTTCAGCATGTACTTCAGTCTCAGTACAGCCAGACTGAGGTAGAAAAAACTTCAAAAGCCATAGAAGGGTCCAAGCCAGGCTGGGCTGCATAGCAAGATACTGTCTCAAAACAAGGTTCTAATCTTCATAGGCATCGTCCCAGTTTTCTGGAATCTTCCAAAAATTGAAAGCATCGTAAGAGGATTTGACATTTCTTTTGTAACCAAACTCTTACACAACAATGTGTCTGAATGCTCATAGCTGCTGCCCATAGTAGATGGCATCAGATGAGGGCAACATGGTCAATATTATGAAACACAGTTCAGCTTAACAGCAGCAGAAACACCGGCCACAATCTGAATGCCGATCAGCGGGGAACTGGTCATGTGTGGCGCTCCTAGGGGCAAGCTTGTTTTGTGAGCACACAGCACAGAAATGACAAGCAGGGACGGGGGCCTCCTGCCCTGAGGAATGATAATAAGATGATATGTACCCTCAGAGAAAACCTTTATCTTTCAGAGATATAACCCCAGCTATTTACAGATAACATAATGCGTTAGCTGTTGTTTGTTGGAAAATAGTTTGGAGCAGGGGTGAGCGGGTCAGAGTGGACGGGATTGACCAAGAGAGGACGGTTACTGAAGCTGACCGATGGATGCTGGCGAATTTGTTCCACCGTTCTGCCGACTTTTGTACGAGTTTGGCAGGTTCCCATAATAACATGGTTTTGACAGGAAAAGAAGCAGGGAAGTCTTTAAAGAACGCCGTCATGCGTGTGAAGGGAGGGTGCACAGTGTGTGCGTGTGAAGGGAGGGTGCACAGCGTGCACACACAGGAGGTACGTGCTGGTACAGATGTTGACCATTTTGAGGAGGAAAGTCAGGAGTGAGACAGAAATACACTCTGGAGCCTATCACTTCTTAATATAGTGTCTTTCTTGAGTAAAATAACATATAGTGTGAGAAGCAGCAAAGGGTGCTGTGGGTTGAGACTTGGGGTCAGCGTGTGTCTTCACTCTGGGCTGCAGTCAGCGCTCCCTAATGCGCGCCAGTTGCACAGCCGAGGACCCAGATGCTGGGGGCTTCTTGTCTGGATCATGAGAACATGAAAACCGCTGCATGCCTGCCGTGAAACCGTAGATGTGAGAGACATTTTTCTGAGTCACATGGACGAACCCCATTCTGAAGAGCCCAGGTGTGAGGTCCACTTCAGGCTCACGGTAGGCTCGCTGCTGCAGAGGCCAGGAAGCCAGATTTCTGCCCCAGCTGTCTCCCTCAATCAGATTCACCGGATAATTGCTCCACTCCGCCCGTCACTTAGTATGCACGGACGACTCTCAAGCTGTGGGCTCCTTCCTCCAGGGATGGGCTCCAAAGCTGACTCGGCCATTTCTGCATGAGTTAATTCCTAGGGTGAACTCGAGGCAGACCTTTGCGAGAGGAGTATGGGACTTTCTGGGCTCACGTTTCATCTGCTCTTTCAGAGAGGCACGTGGGAGCCGCAGGAGTAGCCAGTCTATGTATGAACTGCAGCCCGAAGGGTTAGGTTTCTGCTCTTCGGTGTCTGCAGCACGGCTCTGAGCTTTGTGGGGCTTTGTCTAGCACCTTGACCTCTGCGAAGGCTGCACTTTCTTCTCACCAGGAAACCCCATCCCTGTTAGGGCTTACATCTGGTGCCCCAAAACCTCTCCCAGGGCCCGGCAGGTTAAGATGGATACAGCTATCCACGTGGACTGAAAGCTGCCATTTGAAGCAGATGCCCCCGGCCACTGCTTGTTGAGAACCAGGTGGCTTCAAGTGAGATATCATTTCCTCCATGTTCCTCCGTGTGCCTTCCTTTGTTGAGGACATAATTAAACCCTTTTCTGTGCCCCGATGGTTAAACATATACATTTGAATGGAAGTGCTGAAAAGGGGGGATTGGAATGCTGTGTGTGTGAAATATCACTAGGAAAGGGGCTGGTAATTTTGCAGCAGGATATTCAAAGGTCATGGGGGTCTTAGTCCTTTTCCAGCTGATGGGTAAGATCAGCACCTATGTGGGAAGAATATGGGTTGAAATGGCCGTTTTGTCTCAGGAACATAAACTGAGGAATTGAAGGATTTGCCCGGCCTCGACTGCTCCACCATAAACATTAGACACTGTCACTTTCAGGGGAAGGTTTTCTGGTCCCAGTGATTATGATACATGCTAATATGTTCTATGCATGTGCCATGGGTAAGTAACTGTGATCAGTGTATTTTAAATGTGTTTATGCATGTAACCCTCACAGCACACTTTGAAGGAGGGGGTGTTTTATTTCCAGTTTTCTTTTTTCTTTTTCATTATTTTCTTTTTTCAGAGACAGGGTTTCTTTGTGTAGCTTTGGCTGTTCTGGAACTTGCTCTGTAGACCAGGCTGGCCTCAAACTCACAGAGATCTGCCTGCCTCTGCCTCCCGAGTGCTGGGATTAAAGGCGTGCGCCACCACGCCGGGTTTTTTCCCAGTATCCTGATGAAACAGCAGATGAGTAATTCTACCAGGGTTACACGACAGGTTGTGTATCTGAACCATGAGAAGCTGCTTTTTGAATCTCTGCTAAATCTACCAAAGAAAGAGAAAAGCAAAGGACAGTTTTGTGCTGTTCCATCTTGCCTCAGAACCCTCCCAGCCAGCCCTGCATTTAGTTCTAATTATAGAAACACAATTCAAACTGCCTGAGGAAAGGGGGCCATAATTAAAAAAGTGAAGGCAAATTCTGGCTTTAGGCATGGCGTCTCCAGGACTCAGTTCATCTTGACTGCCTAGGAATGTCTGTGAAACAGTCACCCTGTTCAAGGGGAGGGGTTGCTTTGACTGGCTTGGACTGGGCCATCCCGGGGAACCCAACCTTTGTGAACTCTGAGTAGGACAAGAGAGTGTTCAAATGAACAAATCAAGGTATCATTACCAGAAAGGACAATAGGCTAGGGTGAGAAGATTAGTGTTCGTGACCTCATCCAAAGTGAGGCGGTGGAGCATCGCAGACACAAGTAGATGTGTGACTCCAGATGCTTGGGACTATGACCGTTCAATTCTGGTAATAGAAAAAAAAAGTAATAGGAATTTCTGTTCTCATAAGAAATGGGTAAGGGAACATGCCGCCGCACTTGGCATCGTGTAGATGTGTTTAGATGCTCACTGCAGAATTAATTAGCAATTTTTAATTAGCCAAAGTAATACCATGGCAAGATCAACAGATTCTGCTGTGACAAACAGTATTTTGTCAGAATCCACCTTCTGTTGTTACAGTTCATCACTGCAGATCATTTTTAAAGACTCGAAGCTTTTTTAACTCATGGCTGTGGAGGGAATCCAAGAACATGGTCGTGGCACCTGCTTCACATGTGGTGAGGGGCTCATGCTGCATCAGGCCCAGGTGGAGCAGGCAGGCTAGTTTAAGTCTCTTTTCCTTTAGAGCCTCTAATTCCTCCATGATGACCTCACCTCATGACCCCATCTTATCCTGATCGCCTCCTCCAAATACTATGAGCATGACTTTGAGTCTCCGGCACATGGACGTCGGGGGTACACCTGCACTGCACAGCTTTGGGACTCCTCATGGCATGAAAGCAGAACCCTGAAACTTCTCTTTCTCTTTCACTTCAGATCTGCGTAGGAGGCTGGGACGTAGGATGGGGCTGACGCCTCACGAATTCTCCAAGGTGCTTTCCCTACACAAGTCCTACCTCCAGGAAGCGCGCCATGTCTTCTCAGCCAAAGCCACCTGCCTGCTCGTCCCTGGGTCGTAGCGGCAGCAATACAAATGTCTCAAAAATCATTCACTTTCTTGCTTTAAATCAAGCTCAAAAAACCACCCCGATTCTATTTATCTTTGATCCCGATCCTTTAATAGAGGCACAGAAAGAGACACATTCTTGTTTGGGTTTGAGACATCCTCCGGGAGAGTGTCAGCACAGCAATTTGCTAAGACTAATGAGTGACTTGGCAAAGGAGTTCAAAGCCCGTGTCAGAGGGGCCCTCTCAGAGGGGAGGGAAAGGCTTGCAGGAGCTGCTGGCTGCCACACATGGCCAAACCCCAGCAGATTCACGCTCCTCTCTGCCTGACACATTTTGGGGAGGTGTAAGAATCAAGAGTGAAGTTCAGGCTCGTTTTGTTTGTTTGTTTATATTTGTGATTGTAATTTGATTTCCTCCCTCCAAGCCCTCCCATATACCCTGTCTCACTCTCCTTCAAATTCATGACCTCCTTTATGTTCATTGTTATTTCATACATACATGTATGTATATACATATATGCCCCTAAATATAGCTAGTTGAGTCCATATAATGCTACTTGTATGGATATTTTCAAGGATGACCATTTGGCACTAATCAATCCATTGGTGTGCTCTTTCCTGGGGTGACTTCCTGGAGAGGATGACTGCTTCTTCTCCCAGCATCCCTCAGTTACCAGGAGTTCTTTGTAGAGGGTTGAAGCCTCCTTGTTTTTCCCATGTCCAGTTTGGCATGTTCGTTGGTGTCCTCCTTGCTCAATTCACATTTGGGTGGTCATGTTGGTGAGGCGTAGAGCTTTTGATGTTACTGGGGTGGGACATAATCTCACAGCAAAGCCCAATCCTCTGGCCCTAATGGAGGGAGAGGAAGACTTGGAGAAAACTGGTCACATGGTCTGGTGTGGTGACGCTGTGGCTTCGAAGCTCAAGGATTCCTGCGCCCCCACTTTATCCCATTCTCAGCCTGCGTGGGAAGGATTCCTGCACCTCCACTTTATTCCAGTTTTTAGCTTCTGTAGGAAGGCCCACTAGGGAAGGAGATGGCGTTCAATGGGAGAAGATGCTCTCCCCGGGGAGATGTGGCGGGGAGGGATGAGCACAGCAGACAGCTGGGTCTGTAATGTCCCCACAGGCCTGTGCAGTGAAGGCTTGGTCTCTGTGTGTTTAGAACTGAGACTTTGGGGAAGTGCTGGACGAGGAAGGCTGATTTTTTATCACTGTATCAATTCACTGATAGGCTCATAATTCAATGGACCCTTGGAATGCGGTGAAGACTGTAGGGGGAGAAGCCTTGGAGGTTCCTGGAACATGACCTTAAAGAGGTTGTCACTGTGTTCTTTCTCTCTCCTTTCTTCTCACCCTTCTGTCTACCCCTGCTACCAGGAGTTGAATAAACTTCCTTCTCCATGCTCTTCTTCCAAGATGGTTTTACATAGTATATATAATCCCAGAACAAGAGGCAGAGGCAGTCAGAACTCTGAGTTCGAGGCTAGCCTTGTCTACAGAGTGAGTTCCAGGACAGTCAGGACTACACAGAGAAACCCTGACTCTAAGTAACAAAATAAACAAGTAAATATATATATATATATATATATATATATATATATATATATATATATATGTATGTATTTATTACACACACACACATATATGTATTATACACACACACACACCCCACGAACCCAGCTCACCCTCTCTCCTTTGAGTTGTTTCCTCTGGTATTTGATCCAAGCAACAGAAAAGCAGCCTAATGGAGCAGTGGCTTGGGCATCATGTAGCTAAGAGGAGTGAATCCAAGACAGACAGACCCCTTTTGAATCTTTCTGAAGTCTTACATAGAAAGGGAAAGACAGAGGAGAGAAATGAGATCCGAAAGGTTCATGCCGGGACACTCAGTGTGAGCAGGAAATCCAAAAGGTACCAGCCAAAGGCGAGTGTATTCACTGCTGGACCCCAGAGGCCCCGCACCAGGCCAGTCAGCTCCAAAGCAGATGAGTAGGCACCCAAGGGCTTGTGTGAATGTTTCAGGTTTGCCTGCTCTGCATTCTCCAACGAAGTTCCCTTTCAGCTAGCAATCTGTGGGGTGGAGTAGATGGAACTCCTCACACCCACTCGGCCAAGGACATTTAATTACTCGCACACTCTCTCAAGCACTCTGCCAAGGTGTATAAACAAACCGTTTTCTGGGGTTGTCTCAACCGAATCATAATAAAGCTTTTTTGCTCTTTTGGCCTTGGGAAGGCTCTGAGGGAAAACGATCTACGTTGGTTCCTAAAATAGCTACCTTTGATTTCCAGTGCTGTTGCTGATGTGGTGAAACTCTTTAGAGCTCCCCGTTGTTGACGTCAATGCGCTGGGATGATCTGAGTCCAGGACGACGTGGTGTGTGTGTGTGTGTGTGTGTGTGTGTGTGTGTGTGTGTGAGAGAGAGAGAGAGAGAGAGAGAGAGAGAGAGAGAGAGAAGCCGTAGTGCCTTTGCTTATTTTTCTCTCCACGTTCCACAGGGATAAGATGCATTTTAGGGAAGGCTTTCTTACCAGCAATGACTTCAAACACTAGCTGCTGCCAGTCAGGTAGTGTAACTAGTCTAATGGATTCAGTGTCAGGATCATGCGTGAGTTGGGAGGAAAAAGATGATGCCTGGCTTTCAGAGGGCACAGAGCCCAGAGATGAAAATACCGAGGAGCTGGCATGCTTTGACTGTACACCCCAAAGCCAAATAAACCAGGCCAGATGTGGCAAAGCAGGCTGTGATACAAAGCTGGGGCACTGGAAAAAGGCAGGCCTATGTCTTACTCTCTGTCTGCACAGCCTTTAGACGTTTCTCCGCCTCCCTAACACTTAGTCTGGCTTCCTGGAAATTATGAATTGTGAGAATCCTGAAACATTGTTGTTTTTCAAAAGCCCCACTGAGTGGGAAGCTCTGAAGGATGTTTGCAGAAAGCCGGCATTTAAACGAGCACACTGTTCTGTCTAGCCATTCCAAAGTGGCTGCCCTGTACTGCCTGGCTCCTGGTGTTCCATAGTGTTAGGTGTAGTAGATATTCGGGAAATGTTTGAAGACGCAGTGGAAGACCTTCTGCAGCTGTAACAGGACACTTAAGACTCGGTCAATTATAATGAACGCAGATATATTCTGGTTCTGGAGGCCGGAAGTTTCAGAGCACGGTGCTGGTATCTGGCACCGTAAGATGGCAGACACGAGAGTGCCTGATGCAAAGAGAGGTCAAACCAGACTTCACTTTATACTCATGATGGCTAACCTGCTCCAGCCAGAACACTCTTACCCCATCTTGGAGGGTGGAACTGCCGGGCTGTGACCTAGTCACACTTGAAGGTCTTACCTCTTGACATCACTACAACCGTGATTTCACTTTCTGCAGTTGTAAAGGAGACACTGACCACAGAAGAAGGCCTTCTCAATTCTTCTCATTCTGCTACCCAGGCCAGAGGGAGACACAGGCCCTCTGAGCTTAGTCAGGGAAGAGTGGACACCGAGTTAGTGCTGAGGCAGAGCACTAGCCGGAGCAGGCTGAGGGAAACACTCTTAGGTGTTCTCAGCCCACGGGCAACCTGGCCCGGGACTGTGTCTCAATCTCCCATGCATACAATGAACACTGGTAGCAGTCTAGCCAGGAAGCCCAGCTTCCAGAAAGACCAGTGTGCATGTCAGACCTGCTCACAGCTGTCTCTGGACCGTTGCAGCTGGTGGCCTCATCTTCTGCAGCCTCGTCCATCTCCCGGATGCTGCCCTTCAGCGAGTCACCCGGAGCAGCATCCCGTGGAGACTCACCACCCCAGAATCATCTCACTCAGTTCCGTGCCTTCAGTGTCTTTCCTCACCTGTTCCTTCTGCTCCTTCCTGCCTGTTTGTGCATGCCTCAACTCAAGCTCACCAACCTCTGTAACTCCTGTGTATCCCCTTCCCCCACATCACATTACTCCCTCCTACTGAAGGGTGAGCATCAGCCCACTTGTCCTCCAGAGTTCGACCTATAAGTCAAAGCTGCCATTGGTTTCCCAACCATATTCAGCTCAAGAGTGTACAGGAATCAGGTGCAGGCACCGGGTGTGAACCAGGACTGAATCCTGTTTTGGGAGCCTACATCTGACGTGGAGCCATCAAGGAGTAGATGGGTAAATTTATTTCAGGGTGTGTCGAGATCTGTAAGTGGTAATATAAGGAGATCCAGTAAAGGATGGCGCGGGAACAAGAGGGCATTAGCTTAGGAAGGGTGGTCAGTAAGACGACCTCAGTGCCGCGACACCGGGTGGGGGGGGGTGGGAAGGGGTGGGGACGAGCCTGTTCCCTGGGCAATGCATGTTTTGTTGTTGTGACACAACAGAAATAAAAATGGTTCATGGAATAAACAAATAGATGTGTAAAATATCCCCTCTCCCCAAATATGATCGCACCATGTAATCACGTGACGGGGATTGGGGATGTGGCTCAATCGTCAGAGTGCTGACCTAGCATTTGGGAAGCCCTGGTCTGAGTTCCCAGCTTTGCACATGCCATGGATGGCTATACTCAACTGTAGTGCCAGCACTTGAGAGGTGGAGGCAGGAGGATTGGGAGTTCAAGGCCCTACTTAGTACCATGGAGAGTTGGAGGCTGGTCTAGGATCCACATTTCAAAGGTAAGCAAATAAAAGCAGCACAGGCTAGACCACACTAGGCATGAGGTGGGGAGGGACTTCCAGCTCCTTGAGTCAGGCTGTCAGGAGCTTGCTGTGGACTGAAGCTGATCTTTCTCCTCTGAAACTCATCCTGGAATTTGGTCCCGAGGAGCAGTGTTGATGGGATGTGTGACCTCTCAAAGGTGACGTGGTCACTGAGAGGGACTAGGGTGATTCTAAAGGGGCTGGACTAGCTACTGAGAGCAGGCACCTACGAACCAAGATTCTGCCTACGTCATGCCACGTATCTCTGTGCTTGTGCTCACTTGCTGCCTCTCCCTCCGCTAGAGGCCTTCCTCAGCAGCCAAACAAAGGCTTGCACGCTTCCCACAGATTCTCAGCCTCAGCAACCATGAACTAAAACAACCTTCTCGTCTCTCTAAACCACCTCAGCTTGGCTTTTTATTACAGCCACAGTCAATGAACGAAAACAGGGTCTCGGCTCTATGACCAGGAAGTTAGACATGAGGCCTGCCATGTCCCAGATGTGAGTCGGGAACTCTGCAGTTGTGCAAGCTGTCTGGAACAGGAAAATTGATGGCAGTGGTTTGAATCATAGCAACATTTAGTGTTTATTTGACACTAAAATTCAGAACCTTTATTTTTTCTTCTTATATCATGAAAGTCTAATGAAACTAAAAACTTTTTGGAGAAGGTAAGATAAAATGAAGTACATACAAGTATGAAGGTTAGCAATTTCATTGAAACAGGATCAGCTTTATGGAAGAAAAGACAAAGTCATAATTGTGTGCGTGCTTTTAAAAGAGTTATTGAATAACAAAAGCAAGCACAGGACTCACAGCTATGCTGGAGAGATGCATAGCCCTAAGAACTCGGCAGGTCCGGGCAATGGTGGCCCACGCCTTTAATCAGCACTTGGGAGAGGCAGGTGGATCTCTGTGAGTTCGAGGCCAACCTGATCTACAAGAGCTAGTTCCAGGACAGGCTCCAAAAGCTACAGAGAAGCCCTGTCTTGAAAAACAAAACAGAACAAAACAAAAAAACAACAAAAAAAAGAACTCGGCAAGAAGAAGGGAGCCATGCAGAGAAGACGGACTGTCTCTGAAAAGCATCCTAAGTGGACAGCCGGCCAGAATGAGACTCCTTTGCTGGGGGTGCAGGAAGAAACAAGGAGCTTGCTTTCAGAAGCTGGAGAAAAGAGAATCATTTCATGCAGTGCCCCAAAGGGCAGCTGAGCTGCATCCTACCATTCTTCGGAAGCAGCTTGTGAGAGAAAGTGTGGATATTTGGCTCGGCCTATTTTTCAGCTAAGTGTGAAGGGGTACCCTGTTTTATTTAATTCTGTTGGAATGAGAGCTGGGGGGTGGTTGCACACACCTTTAATCTCAGCACTTGGGAGGCAGAGGCAGGCGGATCTCTGTGAGTCTGAAGCCAGCCTGCTCTACAGAGTGAGTTCCAGAATGGACAGCCAGGGCTGTTACATAGAAACAGTTTTGAAAAAGCAAACAAAACAAAACAAAATGGACCAAGGTTCTAATAACTTGAGCTGTTAGAGTGTCTAGGTGCTGAATGATGCTATTGAGAGATGTACAATTAGTTCTGCGGACAGTAAACGTACTCTGAAGAGAAAGACAAAGGTGTAGCTAACCTTTCGCTAGTTTCTGCTTCAAGAGTTCAGAAGTCAGGCTCACAGAGTGCTTTGAAAGGAAGACTGGCCGAGAGGCCTCTTCTCTTGTCCAGCAGAATGAACTTCCTGACATATACAGTGAGGGTCACAGGTTCCTTCTAACAGTACCGACACCACGATCAGCCGGAGAGTGAGCTGCTAGAAACTGTTAGCACCAGGATTCCACAGGAGGACACCATGAGGACCCTGAGAGGTGCAGTCTACGGTTGCTCAGGAAAAACACCACAGGTCTGCAAAGGCGGCAGGTGCAGCCATGAACACGGGAGCCGGCAGCTCACTTTTCTCTTCCAGCTTCTCTCCTTTGTGGGACAGGATTGTCTAACAGGCTATCCTCCTGGCCTCCACATTTTGTTTGCAAAGCAGGCTGATAACTTATTTTCTGTTCCACAGGTCTGAGACGGAGGGTAGTTTTGCCCCAACACAGATGAACCAGGATCTTTCCTCTTCCTGTTTCAGGTGCTGAGATGGGAGCCTTCTAAACTGATGAGGTTTTGAACTTGGAGCTGCTGGGGTGGCTTTAGGCTATTGGACAGCACGAAGCAGGGTGGGGTGGGGCAAATCTTCCTAAGACTGGGACACTTTAGAACACAATGACAAAGCACTGCTAATATTCCTGCTTGTTGCTGTATGTTCATAATGGAAGGGAAACTAAATTTCAGAATGATGTTTGTAAAAATATTGCTGTAATGTTTTTCCCCAGTCAGTTTCATAAACACTTGATGGCGAGGCCACCAAAGTAGTCTGTGGCATAAGCTTAGACTGCATGAGACTGGCTTTGACCTCCAGATCACTGCCCTCCTCCCAAGGAATAGATTATCTGGGTAGGAGAGGGCAGTTCCTGGGAGGCACCAGGATCTCCCTTCCTCTCTTATCTTGTCTTTACCAGCAGACAATTTTCCTCGTGGCACCAAAGACTTGCCGCCACAACTCCATGGCACGAGATTCTCCTCCAGTTTGGAAGGAAGAGAGGGAAGGCCAGAGGGAGGCAGGATGACGTGGACTTATGGGAACAACTTTTTCTTTTGGTCAGTGGTGAAGTCTTCCTGGGCAGGGGGGTGGGTCCACCGCATGCCTCTTCCATTGTCTCATTGGTCTCATAGTCATGTGATTCCTGGCAAAAGGAAACTTAGGTTCCCTGAAGGTCTTAGACTGAGGATCAGCTCAGTTACTATTGATTTCCTCCCTGTCTTCCCTCCTCTCTCCCACTCTTCTCTACACTCCTCTCCCTTCCTCTCCCCTTCCTTTCCCTTTCTTTCTCCTCTCCCTCCTCTATCCTCTTTCCTTCCCCCCTCTTCTCTAGTCCTTCTCCTCCCTCCTCTCTGTGCCTTTTGGCTAGGAGTTGAGCCCCTAATCCAGTGCATGCAAAACCCTTGCTAAGCACATGCTAAACCCTTGCTAAGCACATGCTAAACCCTTGCTAAGCACATGCTAAACACTTACTAAGCACATGCTAAACACTTGCTAAGCACATGCTAAACACTTACTAAGCACATGCTAAACACTTGCTAAGCACATGGTAAACACTTGCTAAGCACATGCTAAACCCTTGCTAAGCACATGCTAAACCCTTGCTAAGCACATGCTAAACCTTTGCTAAGCACATGCTAAACCCTTACTGAGCACATGCTAAACCCTTGCTAAGAACATGCTAAACCCTTGCTAAGAACATGCTAAACCCTTGCTAAGCACATGCTAAACATTTGCTGAGCATATGCTTTAGTGCTGACCTATACTCCTAGCCTCAAGTAAATCTAACTAGAAAAGCATGTTTGGCCTAGCATGGCCTAGTATGGCCATGTCTCCGCAAATATTTAAGATAGGCTTATACTGGAAGATACGGTCGTGTTTTGTCTGAAAATTTAACTTAAGTCTTTACCTGGGAACCTACAGGAATGGCTGACTGTGGCCCAGCTCTTACCAGTTTTCTGCAGGTATTTCTGCTTCCAGGTTCATGTTCAGGGAACCCTCTTATTCCCTAGAAAACCAGGGCAGCCAATCACCCATCAATAAGACCTGAGGTAATGGAATGCAAATTTTGTACAATTTTAGTGTTCTATAATTACTTCTTGATTTTTTTGACTGCTGGGCAGTGTAGACAGTGGGCTGAGTTTGGCCTGTGGTAGGTCATTTGTCATTTCCTGCCTTAGACTGTTCAGGTTTTATTCTCTGGGAACAGACATACTGATACTCAAAATCAGCGCTTTGATAATGAGCTGGACAGGAGATGGTTCCTGGAGGCAGCTAGCTGAGGGTGTCACAGAGTGAAATTCTGTCCTGGAGACCTTGTGCATGTGACTCAGTGAGGCTGCCATTCACTACGGGTCACTGAGCCTTTGCCTCTCAGGCCCCTCCCTGTGTGACCTCTCAAACTTGTGTTTCCCGTAGAAGTCATTTCGACACCGAAAGGCATTCTATAACGGGAGGAGGGAATTATGCCCCTTGCTTAATATATACTAACTCAATTTCTTTGTTTGCTTTCTGACACAGCGTCTCACTATGTAGCTCAGGCTGGCTTTGAACTTGTGACCCTCCTATTCCAGCTTTCTGGGTGCTGGGATTATGCTTCTGGCTTCATTGTGATTTTAGGTAAGTCCGTTATTCTTTCTGGGCCATATCTGCTTAAGCACACGGAGACAAGCAGACCTTTATGGTCATTCATGCCGCTAGGTTTTCTGGTCGAATCGCGTCCAGTGATGGGGTTGCTGTCATCTGAGCATAGAGAGCTTCTTCACGAAGGTCGGCTGCTTTTGCTGGGAGACGCCAATGAGGCTGTAGGAGCTTGCTTCTGCTGCACTTCCTGGCCCAGGGAAGAGAGTCACACACCCAAACAGTGTGAGGCCTGCCTTCTGACTCCCGGCTCCCTAAGAGCAGAACTCCAGATGGTGTATGTTTATCTGTGGTTCGAACCCAATTAGGACAAATTATCATTTCTTTGGCTTGATGCGTCTCCTGGGCATCCTTACGAAGTCAATGAAACCGCACGAGTTCGAGTCGTTTCAGCGTTTCCATCAGCAGCTTTTATGGTTAGATTTAGAAACTGGTTGTAAAAAACTGGCTTCAGACCCTCACGAGGCAATACCAGGCAATTTTGTTCTTTCCTGTCCAAAACTTAGAGGAATTCCCCCCTAGGCAGTGTGAAGAGAAAGAGTAAGACGATGCATGTCTGGCCCTTTTAAAACGTCTGTCTCTGCTAAATGAGTATATTTTCATTCTGGGGTTTTGAGGTGAGCTCAATAAATGAACAGAAAGAATGAAATCGAGCAGCCTCCCGCAGCTGAGCTTTTGGCCTTGTTTCTCCCTGTTGTTTGTTTGGTTCCTAGTGATGGAACCCGGGGCCTTGTACACGCTAGCAAAGCATGTTTCTCTGAGCCACACCCCTGACTACTGTGGTTTGGAGTCTAGAGATGAATTATGGGAAATGGACTGAGCTCAAATTCTGAGAAGAAAGGTCTTTGGGTAAGAGACCTGATTAGTGAAGAGAATGTCTTGTTGATCGAGCCGACCCTTGGTTATCTTTCTCTGAGACACGGATGGCTCCCACGTGGCAGATGTGGCACCTCGCCGAAGCACCGTGGCATGTCACCTGTTTGCACAAAGATGACAGCTCAAACTCTCTTCACCAATTGCATGCGGTAATTCCACTGGCTCTTTTCCCTTTCACTGGCTCGCGATGAAGGAATGGGCCGTGTGACTGTGAGGTATATGTGAGTGTCTACACACCCTGGAGTTCCTGAGCAATTGGAGGCCACCAAGTTCATGCCTCTGGACTCGTTCCCCTTCCCAGGATGTACTTCAAGGGAAATGAAGAAGTCCTGCAAGTGTCAAGTTGCTACTTGATCTTCCCCCTAAGAGCCCCTTCTTTACCAGCGATGACCACATCATCATAAACACTCAGGAGAGACATGATGTAAAAATGAAATGACTGAAAACAGTTTTTTGGACTAACACTTAGCTTTATATAAACTCACAGACAATCCTATGAGGCACTCAGGCAGATTATGGGTTTGAGCAAAGCTGGAAAATTGCTGCCATTATATTGTTATTATTAACACCTTGTAATTAGCCCTAAGGAATCTCCAAGTTCTCTTTCTTGATTTGGCTTTAATGAAGGAAAATTGCTACCTTGGCAAGTTGGATGGCGCCCGTTCTGATTAACCTTAAGTATATAGGACTATTATTTTGAAAATGCTTGCTGTCATGTGAATATTAACATTACATACAACTGAGAAAGGATTCGGGGTGGGGGTGGGGAGAGGAGGCCCACTCTCTCTCTTCAGCTTCCCACCCACCCTACGGAGATGAATCACAGGCTTACTTCAGCTGTGGTTCTCGCTTGGTAGATCAAGAATGAAAGCCCTGTTAAGGCCATGACTGTAGCGCCTACACCTTTGCCAAGCTCTGGTGGCAAGGTGGTTGGCTGCCAGCTTCTGGCCTGCCCTCTTGATGGCACATGTAGATAGGGGCTGATCAATGCACCGAAAATGTCGTCCACACTCCCTTCCAGTACCAAGAAGGGGGCTGAGGTCATAGGAGAGTTGGCTAGCATCTAGAACAATAAGGAATTTGTACTTGCGTATCCCAGAACACTTCCGAGGCCAGGCGCAGTGTCTCCAGTGAGACTCTCTCTGCACATCCCTTCACTTCCCTCCCACAGGCTGGGCGCCTCGTTCATTACCTTCTCTGGGAAGACCATCTATTAAAGAGAACTCGTTTGATCTTATCTATAATTAATTTGTATTTTGATAATATAGAGGAGGAATTTTTATGTGCGATGATTTACCTGTTCATTATTTCTCTCTTTTGAACTCTTGTGACCGCTTAATAACTCAAGCCCGCGCCTTGGGACTGGCACTCTCCCCACCCACCTTGCAGGAAGAGGAAGGTGTTGCCTCTCTCAGGAGACAAATTGCTGTAAATAATGAGTTTGTGCAAAATTAGTCATACATAATTGAAAACTCCTATAGATGAATACCGAGTAACCCGAGACGATCAGTTTACATAGGAGCCTGACGCCGGTGCCGCCTGTAGTCGCGTCCTGTCTCACGCTAGACCCTGGCAGGGACGTCGCTGTTTTTATTCATTTGCTGTGTGCTGTCCCTTCTCGTGTTTTCTCCAGGAACTGTTGAAAAAGCTTACTTAGAATGAGCCAAGGGCAGCATAAACACAATGTCCACATAACAATGTGAAGGTTAATATGAAGGGGCTGGCTTGTCCCCCCCCCCCCAGGTAAGCAGGAAGGGGTGGGGTCTTGCAGGAGACACTTCCTGAGTTCCCGAGCTCAGAGTCACAATGGTTAACACTGCCTGTGATCCTAAAAGACAAAGTCTGGAAACTTCCCTGTGTATTCCCAGCAGCCATCCAAGCTGTAAAAGGCCCTGTCATCAATGTTGTCCATTTTCGGTGAGATGTAAGGGCTTCTCTACACTTGGTATACGTTAGGTTGAGGGGCTTGGGTACTGCTCAGTGACAGAGCAGCCCGCAGCACACTCAAGGCGCTGGGACGTAGCCTTTGCACCCGACAGCTGTAGTGCAATGCAACACCGCCGGGTAGCTTGAGATCAACCCAGAACTGAATCTCACTCTTGCCTCTGACCAAGTGGGCAGTCTGGGCCGGGGCGTTTTCACTGCCTGACTTGTAAAAGCTTGGTGGGCCTCGGATGGGGTGCAGGTTAATAACTAGATAATGATGAACAAATGCCCACACAAATGGAGTGCTTCCTGTGGTGATCACCCTCTCCTCTCCCCAGCCGGTTGAGTGGGTTTAACAGACGTCCCAATGAGGTCTTCGCTCCTGCGACTGCCGCAAACCTTTTATCTCCTGGCCAGTCTCAGTTTCTCTTGTGTGTAAATGGGTTAATAAGCCAGCTGCCGTCTCCTGGGATGAGAAGAGGGTGAATGAGCTAGTGTTTATAAAGGACTTTGAGCTCTCCCTCTGAATCTCTTCAGATGTAGTTTTATTGGCATATTAAGACTTCCATCATCTGTGGGAAAAAAAAAATCCAAATAGGAAAACATCACTGTAATTCAAAGGAGCTAATGAGGATATTATGTGTTTGAATTTGCCACCTTGGTTGCTTGTTTATGGAGTTGTCTCAGTTGGTAGGGAGCATGCCTGTTCTAGCCCCAAGTGTGAAGCAGTGCTTTGGAGCCGGTTCAGATGCTATTACATTCCCCAGGAATAGGGCTGGGGCCAGGGCTGCTGTTTGAAAGCTCACATGCCCCCGGAGCAGCGCCAGACAGAGGTGTGTTACCAAGATCAAATGAGCCCAGGGAAGGGAGGCCCTTTCTAATCACATAGTCAATCCCCCACCATTAAAGGAGGACAGGAGCTGTATCTTGTTCACCTTAGTCAGGATCTGCCTCTTCTGGGTCCGTGTTTAGAGGGCAGAAAACATCAGTGTGAGCCAAACGGCACAGCTGTTTCAGAAGAGAAGGGCTCTGGATGGAGGGGACTCCGAGGTCCTCCCCGCCAGCTTTGGAGTGGTTAGCTTCATCTGAGGAGACCGAGGGGCTTTTTTCTCGTCTCCAGTCCTCTATAAACTGTGAGCCACAATGTGCTGCGTATGTGTTCACCTATGCTTTATACATAGGGTGCTTTATCTTTTGCCCTTCCTGCTCTCAGAATGCCTCCCTGGGGTGATCCCAACTCCCCGGATCAGGCCATCTTTAGCATGGAATGACAATCTGTGTGTTGCCAAAAGCACGAATCCTGTTCTTTGCTTCTCAGTACTACTTAAAATCTTTCCAATTCATTCATTCATTCTTTCTTTCTTTCTTTCTTTCTCTCTTTCTTTCTTTCCTGTGTATGAGGATTTGCCTGCATGTGTGTATGTGCACCACAAGGATGCCCGGTGCCTATGTATGAGTATTTGCCAACACGTGTGGATATGCATCATAGGTGTGCCCAGTACCTTGGTGGTGAGGAGACTCTGGATTCCTAGGGACTGAAATTACAGACGGTTGTGAGTCACCATGTGGGTGCTGGGAGTTGGACCTGGATCTTCTACAAGAGCAATCAATGTATGCTCTTAACCATGTATTCTCTCTTCAGTCCCCTCAGCATTATTTTTTTATAAGAAAATCTTGGAAGGAAGCTGAGAATTCAAAATAAAAGACTCATTAAGTAAGTTACAGCCTATTCATGAGTAAAGCACTCTGAGACCAATGTATATATTCCAGCTGTTCAGAGGAGAACTCCCCAGGGAAGAGAGGAACTTCCTGGGCCCTGTGCAGTGCAGAAAGTCTGTGCTTCAGCCAGGCCTCCCTCCCTTCCTCCCTCCCTCCCTACCTCCCTCCTTCTCTTCCTCCCTCCCTTCCTCCTTCCCTTCCTCCCTCCCTCTCCTTTCTCCCCTCCCTCCATTACTACTTTTCACTCTTCCATAATTTACTGTAATCTATGTTTTCTATAAGGAACACGTATAATCACATAAAATGGGAATAGTTTAAAAGCACAGGAATGCGGGTTTCTGCAAGACTGCCATTTGCACAATGGTATGAAGGTTATATATAACAATGGAGACCTTACCTTGGTTTTCTGTCCCCATATTTTTACTGGAGGGCAGTGACTGCTCGCCCTCACACACTTCTCCATTTGAAAAGACCATCAATCAATGCCACTTGCTCTTCGGGATCCACGGAAAGCCCCAGTGAGGTCCAAACAGGGAATGAAGGTGAGTGTGGCCCCAAGAATCTAGGTTCTCTCTCTGGACCTTCCCG
Organism: Microtus pennsylvanicus; assembly: GCF_037038515.1. Lineage (NCBI taxonomy): Eukaryota > Metazoa > Chordata > Mammalia > Rodentia > Cricetidae > Microtus > Microtus pennsylvanicus. Next base: position 80,395,257 of record NC_134582.1, on the reverse strand, counting down.
TTGCCCCTGCTGGGTCTCAGTGTGAGATAGTGTAACTCGACACCCAGATATCCTTGCTTCTCAAAACTTACCAGTTCCTATTACACAGTGTGATACCAGTTGCCCTGATTTGCTAGGGACCCGCCATATTTGTCAAGGGCAGAGTGGCTAGTATGTGACAGACAGAAATATTTCCAAATGGTAGGTGAAGCTGTTTGGCTTTGCCTTGATCAAGGTATTTGTAGAAGTTCAGCAGAACTCATTCCTGCAGAGTTAGCATGAAAGAGAAACAGACTGACGAATCTAGGAAGTAAGTTTCTGGAAATATGGAACCGGAAGGCGCCTTCTCTCCTTCCCTTTGCAGAGCCACCCTTCCTGCTGTCAGAGACGGTATAGAAGTGCTGTGCTCTGCTTGAATTAGACTTCTTTCTCTCTTGTGCTTTAGTTGCTGCTGTAGATCTACCCAGAAGCCAGGTCTCCCAGGTTACGCTGCTCTAACTCCTCTCCATCCTTATCAACCACCTCTCCTGCAGACCCCAGGGACTCCCATGGCTTTTCGGCAGATCAGCTCCCTGCTAGCTATTTTTAGAACTCACTATATTCTCCTTCACCTCCTTTGGCCATTCCTAAGATTATAATTAGATAGTTACATGTGTAATTATTTAATGATATTAATAGCCAGCCGTTAATTAGCACTTACTAAGAAGCCAGCACTGAGCTGAATGCCTTAACCCTGAGCTCATCTTCAGTCAATCTTCATGACAATGCTGCAGAGCATTGTTGTTATTGTTGTTGTTATTGTCACTTACAAGAGGCTCCGAGGGGTTGCCCAGTTAAGCAAAAGCTGCACAACCTGTTAGTAGACTGAAGACTAATAGCTAAACCATCTGCCACCGAAGCCTGTGCATACTGACGTAGGTCTCCCCACTAAACTGTGACCCCTTCAACACGCTCTGGATTCTAGTCCAGGGCCTTCATAACCGTGAACAATGGACATGCGATGTTTTAGATATAATTTAACTCTGTCTCTCAGGGGTTCATATGACAGAGGCTTGGCTCCATGAGGCATTATTAATAGATAGTTGAACCTGTAAGAGAAGGGGCCTCAAGGAGATATTATGTCACTGGGGGCCTTGCCTTCAGAAGGAGTTAATGCCTGTGTTGTGGACTGGATTTAAGAGCGGGCTGCTGTTGAGTATGATGCGTTCATCTGTAATCCCAGCACTTGGGGTGCTGAAGCAGGATGGTCCCAGGGTCAAGGCCAACCTGGACTATACAGTCAGAACTTGTCTTTTTGGGGCTGAAGAAATGGCTTGGCAGTCAAGAACATTGACTTCTCTTCCAGAGGACCCAGGTTCAATTCCCAGCACCCATATGGCAGCCGTCCATCTGTAACTCCAGTTTTAGGGGATCTGACACCCTTACACAGACATACATGTAGGTGAAACACCACTCAATGTACATAAAATAAAAATAAATAATTAAAAAATCATTGTCTTAAGAAGAACAAGTTTTCATAAAAGAACTAGGCTGGTATGTTTGCTTCTGGCCTCCTAGCTTGCCTTGTGGTCTCCTCCTCTTACATACAATACAGTCCTTCTTTGGTATCTGCCCTGTGTGATACAATCAAAGGGCCTTGGCAGGTGAGTTTGTCTCCCAAACTGTGAAGTGCATAGACCCCTTTTTGTCACGAACACTCAGCGTGTGGATATTTTAGTTTTTTCTTTTTTATGTAAAAGCAAAGAGCCTTTATTTTAAGCAAGTTTGCAAACTCGGTCTCTTCGTATGTCCAACGTATTGGAATAAACAGAGCCCCGAGCTCAGTTAGAGTTGGGTTTTATAGTAGTAAAGGTGGGGTGAGGGGTTTCTGAGGTTTAGGACCCCTGATTGGCTGACATTTGTCTAGGGGTATCTTGGTGAGTGTGTTCTGGCAGGTGGTCCTTTGTGGATATTTTCTTACAGCAATAGAAACAGATTACTACAGGTGGCCTTGAGGTGGAGGCCCATGACTGGTATCCCTGGGAGTTGACGGGAGTTCATTCCAGGGAGGCAGCCTGTGTGCTCTCTGGGAAGAGACTGTGACCATATTGCCAAATAGGAAAATGTTCTTCTCTAAGAGAGACTCCTATGCAGAAGGTCTTCTCGGGTGTCCTAGAGGTATCCTGTCTCTTTGGGGAGCATTACTTTCAACCATCAGAATGAGCCCTCCACTCATAGCTGCTGTTGGGGTGAGATTTCTGTCAGAAGGGGCCATCTTTTGGAAGGTCTCTAGACAGTAGAATCTGTGTTTCTGCTTGTTCTTTTCTGTGAGAACATGCTTCTGTTCATTTGACTGCACGCTTCCCCCTTCCCCCCAAAGCACTCCATAAGACAGACATACAGACCCTTACAGCCAGCCTCTACCGGCCAGCCTGCTAGCCCTCCCTCCCATTTACCACGGGTTACATGTGCTTTGCTTTAGTCTCATTCCCAGGTAGTTGTCTAGGTCACATGGAGGTGTCTCCTGTTCCTCCTCAGCCTGTTGGCACACTCTTTGGAAATGACCACAGCCATGGTGAGCAGCTCTGGATTTTCTTGTAGCTGACTGTCACAATACTTTCTTCATTTAATTTTGGCACAGGAAATAGCGTGTTATTGTTGTTTACTTAACTATTATTCCATCCTAGGCTCTAAAATACTCAAGGGTAAGGCTGGCTTTACTCATGCCTATATCGCCAGTTCCCCAAACAGTCTAGTCAAGAGGACACGATGTTGGAAAGAGACCAGATGAGTGGGTAAACCCCGAGAGGTTTCTTGGGAACAGAAAAGGCTCACGTACCACTTCGAGGGAGCATGCAATCAGGAAACACACAATCAATTCTGTCTTTAATTTGCATTGTACTGCCCCTCCCCACCCGGCCCCTAGATCCATATTTCACATCCCAGAACCAGGAAACACGGCCTTATATGGCAAGAAGGAGTCTGCAGATGCAATTACATCACAGCTCTTAGATGAGGAGATTGCATTAGTGAGCTTTAAATGCCACTACTGTGACCTATAATAAAGAGGAGGAAGGAGGCTGGGCACAGAGGGAAGGTGCTGTGGCCACTCAGGAATGTTAGCAGCACCCGGAGCTGGCAGGATGGAGACTGGGAAGCCTGGCCGTGTGAATTCTTGACCGTGGAGTGAAACTGATTTAGATTTCTGGCTTCTAGAATGTGAGAGAATAACTTACTTATATAACTGTGACCATGGGAAGATAAGAAAGTATTCTGAGGCCTGTGACGATGACAGTATCATAGAGATTCTGGATTAATTAGGGACATAGGTCTCCCTATCAGGAGAGAGTGTGATCTCACAGTGAAACAGGATCTAAATTAGAGTGTTGGATTTAGTTGAAAAACTTAAGCTGTAAAAATGACATGCTTCCGACGCAGAGCCAGCACACAGGCAGGTTTTTGCTATGGGGCATGTGGTGAGGGTGACACACGCATTCAGTTCCCATCCTAAGAATTATCTCTGCTGGCCGAGTGCTCTCACTGCCTCTTCTTCCATTAGGAAACGTGCTGAGGGACAGGATAGGGGCAGGTCAGAGATGATCAGCTTCCAGTCTGGTGCCGAAAGCAGCCAGACATCTCTCCTGTGGCCTGTAGTGAGCCAATCCTCCACACAAGTGTTCCCAGAAGGAAGAAACAGACGTAGAGTGCGTTCTGGGACTGCCCATACTAGGTTGGCAAACATGGTGTGACTTGGTCCGTCTCTTCTATATTTGGTCTTGTTGGGCCAGATTGTCTTAATGCGCATTATTGCCCTGGGAGTTCACTTGGTAAAATTGGAAGTCCCATTGACTTCCCAGCCTCTTGTTACTGTTGTTGTAACATTTGATGGTCTCACAGTGGTCGTTTGAGGAGTCACTGGAGCTTCACACAAGTTCTTAATAGAGCTCCAGCCCTTGAGGAATTTGACCCTTGATACGATCACAGTGCACTCATTTTTTTACGAGTATGATTTTTTTTTCTTACACAAATAATTGTATTCAGTGAAACATCGGAAATTAGCCACCGTCCACACAGCCTTACTGGTCCTGTTTTGGTCTGTTTCTTTTCTGTCTCTGTCTATTTGCAGATACGTAGTTTCACCATCACAAGCATAGCTCAGATGCTATTTCATAAGCCACGCCTTTGACATTCTAGCAAAAAAAAATACTTTTCTGTGATTATGCACAATGTTCTTGATTGTAGATGCAGATGCCTATGTCTGCATTCAACCAAAGCCCCAACTATTGCTGTAGTTGAGGTAATGGTTTCTGGCTTTCACGAAAAGTCTATGGGCACTGAAGTCAGAGTCTCAGAACACCAGACAAGTCTAACTAAGCCTGAGCAACAGCCAGGCTGATGTGTTTTCCTGTCTCCCCGTTTTTAACTAGCCTTTGATATTATTATTTTCCACTGAAGTTGTTTGATATGGAATATAAATTTCCCTTTATATTTCTTTGAACAAAAGGTGGCCTTTTTCATGTGTCTATCCTTCAGTTGACTTGTTTGGGTTTGGCTAGGTCCAACTGAACACACACAGACCCTGAAATGGATGTTGATTTTGACTGACATATTTACTCCATCCTTCTGAGGAACCTCAGCTACCTGGCAAACTCCACCTCAGCCGCTTGGACCAAGGGCTTCGCACAAGCTGTGTGCCATCCAGCAGAATGGAGACCCGAACACCTTTTTCAGGCCAGCCGATGTCCTCCAAGTCCCTTCTTCACCTTTTCCACACCACTTTTCTCCCCGAATGCTCTCATGCAAACCTCTTATGTTTACATACTTGACTCAGACTGGCTCTTCTGGGTTTGTCTTTAAAGTCCCCAGTGAACTGCCTCTGGTGTGTGTTCTCAGGATCACAAATGATTACGGCTCTTTGGTGCCCAAATGCGTTCCAGATGGGTAGTGCTCGCATGGTAGCCTGGCTCTGGGGCCAGCCTTTCAGCATGCTGGCCCAAGCCACGGGTGTCTGGACGTGGAGGAAAGAGATTTCCCAGCACAGAGGGGGAAAAAACTGAGGGGGTTTCTCAAACCCTGACGCAGGTCCCCTATTGATGTTCCCAAATGAAAGTTAATATTGTCACTGCCGTGGGCAAGAATGCCAGGAATGCTTTGTAATGGTTCATCTTTCTCGGCTCTCCATTTTAATTACTATCAGGGGCTGACCTTTCACGGAGGCTGGGGAACCCTTAGTCCTTCACAGGTGAGAATTAAAACCCACTGGTGTGTGTGTGTGTGTGCGCGCGCGTGCGTGCGCCATTTCCTCCACCAAGGTAGGACAACTGGCCTTTCTTGCCAGGCACACTCGTTCTGATTCTGTCTGTCTGTCTGTCTGTCTGTCTGTCTGTCTGTCTGTCTGTCTCTCTCTCTCTCTCTCTCTCACACACACACACACACACACACTCTACTGATGACAGATTCACTTCTCTCCTCAGAGCCTTCATTTTCTCATCCGCAGAATGGGAAGAATGATAACTACCTCAGTGGGTTAGCAATCGTGTTCAGGTGAGACCCTAGGAGCCCAATGTCCTTGCTGGTTAAGAACACAGAAGAGGGTGAGCATCACCTGCTGCTCAGGTTCATTTAAAATCTAACCAGGACTGTGAGCCCACACCCTGTCATGATTCTCTAGTTTTATGGGTTATGACTCAAAATTTTTCTTGAGATTCCTCTTTAAGTGTGTTCTTCTCTATTTGCATTTCTGACTGTGCTGTTTACCACCTGCGTGCTGGGGTGAAGTGACTCCCGTCTCCAGCATCCCTGATGCTGATATGTAAAATGAGTTATTACCCACTGCATAAGGCTGTTGACAGTTAGCATACCCAGAAATCCCTGACCTGGAACGGGTACCCAATAAGCACCAGCATTCAGTTAGGATTCTTTCTGTCTGCATCCTGACAAATCCTGGACCCTTCTACTCATCTAATGCTTTGCTGTAGATGGCCATTAGGCCTGGAAGCTCATTCTTCCTATTCATTCTGCCCACTGAATTCCTGAGAATCCAAGACTCAAGGCACCATCAGGGAGAATGCCTTGGTTCCATGAGGTGGGTCCTTTGGGACCCGCAGGCTTCCCATGCTCATCCCTACAGTGACCCAGCTCCCGGCTTGAGCTCATGCTCTGAGCCAGGCTTCATTTGAGTTAGATTGGCACCTTTGCGAGTTGGCCATCTCGGGCAAGTTACTTAACATTTCTGTGCCTTGGTGCTCTTGTATGGAAAGTTGATGCGAGAGTCTCCAAACCTCGCATGCTCCCTTGAAGAATACAGAGAGAAATTGTAGGTGAATAACATAAAACAGCAGCCAGTGCACAAGTGCATAGGGTAAGGAACTATTACTTGGAGGTGACAGTGCACTGTGCTGCAGTTACCCACGTGAAAACCACCAGCGCAGGCAGTGCGTCTTATCCATCCTCATCCCTGAAACTCAGTGTATGCTTGCTAGGGGTAAGTAGGTCCCCAATTTCCTTGCTTTTGCATTTGCAGAGCATTCCGAACATTGAAACATTTGAATTGCAAGAAAAAAGGAGTGTGTGTGTGTGTGTGTGTGTGTGTGTGTGTTAGTCTGATCTGAAGATCAGAGAGGAAAAAAACAGCCCCACTGGTCAGCTTTACAGACTGGGCAGTGATAATACACACCTCTAATCCCAGCAGCCACACTAGTTGCCATAGAAACCAGGTGATGCATGCCTTTAATCCCAGCCGTAGAGAGGATTATAAAACAGGAGGAGATAACTCAGAGACACAGTCTCATTCTGAGATTCCTGGAGGCAGGATTTCCATCTCAGACTGAAGTCGTGATAAGAGCAAGTGACTGACTGCTTTGCTTTTCTGATCTTCAGGCAAGCTTTCTTTATTAAAATACAAATGAAATGCCACGGCAGGGGAGACATCTTCCAACCGTACTCTCCATTTGTGTTATTATTATTCATGTGTTGTTATGATTCATGTTGCTGGGGCCTCATGTACACCAAGCATGTACTCTGCCACTAACCGAGACTCCAACCCCACCCACCTCATTTGTAGAATGAGGATAATTTCATCAATGCCATGATGTTTTCTGTGGGTTAGAACAAAGTAAGTGAATGAAGTGCCTATTAAAAAGATACCAAGGGGATTTTTCATAGAATCCAATACTTTGATTTAAATTATTTTCATTTTTTGTTTGCAGTGTATGTGCGTGTGTGCGTGTGTGTACATGGGTGTGTGTGCTTGCCTGTGCATGGATGTCTGGAGGACAGAGGTCAGTGACAGGTGTCTTTCTCTATCACTTTTCCGTTTTTGTTTTTGAGACAAGGCTGCTCACTGAATTTAGAGTTCACCATTTCAGCCCGACAGTCTGGCCAGCGAGCTCCAAAATGCCTTTGCTCCTCTCAGAACTGGGGTTGTAGGGGTGCTCTGCCATGTCCAGGCTTCACATGGACACCGAGGCTCCAAGCTCTTGTCCTCACCTATACAAGAACACTTTACCCCCTGAGCCATCTCCCCAGCCTCCGGTTCTCAGTTGAATCGGGAGATTAGCAAGTGATTGTGTTCGTTCTTGTTGGAGGCTATAATGCATTTGTAAATGACAGTAGTGGAAATGGTGTGGGATTTGCACAGAAATGAGCAGGCAGTGTCAGAACAGAGGGATGCTCCTGAGACCTGACCTAGGAAGGCCACCCCATGAGAAGGAGTCCTGCTGTAACAGAGGGCGTGGGTTTACTCAGCACAGGCACAGAGGAAGACAGTGTTGGAGAAAGAGCCAGAGATTGCCTCTAATGTACTTCAAAATGAATTCCAGATGAATCAGAGAGTTAACTATAAGGAGCATTTCATATGTAAGCTCATGCTAGAAGCTACTATTTAAAGTAGCATATATATATATATATATGTGTGTGTGTGTGTGTGTGTGTTTATTTGCTTTTTATGAAAATGTATGTGTATCAATAATATACCTGAGCTATTCTCTCTTAAGACCAGGATGAGAAAATAATCTACGAAGCAATTTAACAGAGTCAGTGGCAACAGAGCCGTAGATGGGTTAGATATGTAGTCAGTGGCAGGGTGCTTGCCTTGAACGCACGAGGCCTTAGGTCCAATGTCTGGCAACCAAAGAGAAATTGCAAATTTGAATGTGCTTATGTAAAATTCAGAAGTAGTTTTTTTTTTAAGTTTTAAAATCTCCATGATAAAAAAAATTAGGAACGTTATAAAAATACAGGAGAAGCCGGGTGGTAGTGCACGCCTTTAATCCCAGCACTTGGGAGGCAGAGGCAGGCGGATCTCTGTAAGTTTGAGGCCAGTCTGGTCTACAAGAGCTAGTTTCAGGACAGGCTCCAAAACTACAGAGAAACTCTGTATCAAAAAACAAAACAAACAAACAAAAAGCAAGGGACTAACCCGCATTCTCCAAGGTTATGATGATGAACGTGAAAGCGAAGAGATGTCCTGAGTGCTGAGCCACTGCACTGCTGAACTTTCTAAATAGTAGAAATAGAAATAGCAAAGGCAGAAAAGCAGTTCATGATCCCCCAAAACCAAACACACGAGAAATCGAATGATTGTCAGGCAGGCTACTCCCTTGCTGAGATCCCTCAGTGACTTCACTGTCTTCAGGGTGGAATTCAGAGCCACAGCCTGGCATCCAAGGCCTGCTATCTCAAGGCTGGCTTCCCTTCTGCTTCAGCATCTCTTGTGGACACCAGAGGCTTTAGCTCTATTCTAAGCGTAGATTAAAACCCTCGGCTTTTCTGCAGCCAGCACCAACACTTGGCTCTGTGCTTCTTTCTCAAATGGCCCTACCCCTCCGTTCTTGTAATTCGCAGCTGCACTCAGGACATAGCTCCTGCACACACTCTTGGGACAAAGAAAATATCTCAAAGTGCTGACGATTCCTGCATTTGCTGCTCCTCCTATGAGAAAGAAGAGGGACTGACTGCTCCCCAACCGAGTGTCCATTTTCACTGTCTCCTGGGACACAGGTGCGAACCTTTACTTGTTCCTCAGAGTTGGTGTGAGAGAGAAGTTAATCCTGCCAGAGCTGGATGAAAATTCACATAGACTGATTTGATTCCCTCTGCCTCCCTCTCCACAAAGTCTTAGCCAGAGCTCTGCCTCCAGCCAGGCTGGGAGGTCAGGTCAGATCTTGACTGCTAAATAAAATCAAATACTGGGCCTTCAGACACTATGCAGGTTATACTGGTATTTAAAGAGCAAGTCTGGGGAGAGGGCTCATTGGAAGCAGTGCTTTCTACTCAAGAGTGAGGGCTGGAGTTTGGGTCTTGAGAACCCATGTATAAGCCAAGCAGGTTGCAGTGGCCCATCCATACTCCCGGCACTCGTCCTGGAGCTTGGGAATCTCTGAAGCGAGCTGCGTAGGCCGAGTAATGGAACTGGTGGGCTCCAGGCTCAGAGAGCAACCCTGCTTCTGTAAATAAATAAAATGGAGATGATAGACAAAGACAGCCAGTATCTGTGGACTTCCTGTCTCCTCCACATAAACGTGTACACACAGATGAACATGTATGCACACATACAAAGCACATCCATACAGCACACAGACACACACACACACACACACACACACACACACACACACACACACACACACTTTTCCTCCCTGGGTATGGTGGCCAATACCTTTAATCCCGATTCATGGGTGGGGGAAGGCAGGCAATCTCTGAGAGCCACACCAGTCAGGTTTATATAATGAAAGTCTGTCTTAACAATCACTTTCCCTCAGAAATTGAAATTGAACTCAGCCTTCTGTAGTTTCATTTGCTAAAACTGATCACCTCAGCTCACGAGGAAGCTGAGGGTAACTGCTTTAGCTTTCAAGACGTTGGTAGAAACCCTTCAAGGGTGTGGGTTTAAGCGGGAGAGACAAGTGACTTGCTGCTTAACCTGTGAGACTTAATGGAAATCAGGGCTGGCGGGGCCTGCTCAGCACATGGCGGCTACTGTGCTGCTCATGTGTAGCCCAAAGCCGCCCTGCACACCAGCTGTGGGCTGTCAGGGCTATTCAGTGGCAAGTACAAGGCCTTCGGAGTCAAATGGATTTGGCTCTAATCCCAATTTGTTAGCTGAGTAACCTTGGGCAAGTGTTGTGTGACCTCCGGGACCCACTGCTTCACCATCTGTGACCCAGGGATGAGGACACGTCACTGCAGCTGTGAGGACTGCACAGGAAAACTGCACCCACAGCATTTGGTGTCAAGCAGGCCCCTGGCATCCCCTTTGAGGGGTGAATGGGGAGAGAGAAGTTGGAAAGGCTTCCATTGTGTCATTTCCTATAACAAGGTGTATAATGCGTTGTGTTGATTGCTTAGCCACCTCTTAAATGTCACCATTATTCAGCATCTCTTCCACATGTGCCATCCTTTTTAAGGAAACGTTTTTAATTGTCTGGAGTAATGCTTCTAGAAGTCTTATAATTGTTTCGGAGTCTAGAGATGGAGGTACACATGAATTGGGGTACCCAGCAAGTGCCTCATACTGAATGAAACTCTGGCTTGACAGTTTACTTGGTTTCCTGTTCTAGAATGCCTGTTTCTTGGGGTCCAACTTTGCACCCAGTGTCCTCTGCAGCCAGCTTAGTATATATGACCCCAGGAACTGTATGGACACATGCTTGTGCAATCATCCAAGACACGAGTGAGTGACCTAGCATCACTCAAGTGACACTGTGTACTCTCACCCACTGAGCCATCTCTCCAGAAGATACATTAATGTATTCTCATCTCACAAATAGTAACAGAGAAAGAAAGAAAAAAAACACAAAAAGAGCTGCCATCGTCCTTCCTCTCTATCTGCTTTAACCTGCTGAGACAGATGTGGCTAGGTCCTTGCATGCACATGTCACCCTCCGCTTCACTGCCTGGCAGAATAAAGGCGGTCCTCATTACGCTTTTATTTTCCTTTCTTCTTTCTCTAGTCTGCTATTTCTGAGATAAAAATTCTATATAGTCATCCTTTAAATGTTTTTTTTAAGGGAATGGGTGCTTTGCCTGCATGTATGTCTGTGCACCGCATGTGCACACGTGTTCACTGTTGGTCACCAGTCAAGTCACCTCACTGCTCTCAAACACGCCAAGGTTGTTCTGCCTCAGATGTAGCACCCCTGCCTCTGAGATCTGGGACGCCTGAGTGTTGAATGTGTGTATGGCTCACTCAGTGTCTTTAAACATCTTCTTTTTGCTAATTGCCACTTCTTAGGTCACATTTCTCTTTAATTTTGCCTCTGTCCATGGCTTTTTTATTGCAATATATGTGTGTGTGTGTGTGTGTGTGTGTGTGTAGTGGTCCTCTCTTTGAAAGTACTTCTTTTTTTTCTAGTGCTGTGGATTGGATCCAGAACCTTCCACATGGTATACAAGAGATCTACCACTAAATTACAGTCTCACTTGGTAAGTAGCCCTGGTTGTCCTAGAACCCACGATGCAGCTCAGTCTAGTCTCAGACTCATGGCAGGCAACCCTGCTTCAGCCTCCGAAGTGCTTGGATTATAGGCACAGCCCATCACACCCTGCTAACATTAATGAACGGACGGACTATGAAAGTGGATGAACTATGACACTAATATTGGCTATACAGAGTGTAAGTGGGATTCCCACTGAAGATAGATTATAAACAAAAATTCCTTAAAGAATAAACAGCCGTGTCAGGAATTTTATTAAGTACCTTTTTAATCACTGTGCCCAAAGACCTGGCATGAGGAAACAGAAAAGGGATGTTTATTTATTTATTTAAAAATACTGGCTTTTATTTTATGTGGATATGCGTGTGCAGTGTTCTCAGAGGCCGGAGGGGGAATTGGATCCTCTGGAGCTGGAGTTACGGGCAGACGTGAACTGCTTAATATAAATTTTGAGAACTGAATCCAGGTCTCCTGCAATAGCAGCAAGTGTTGTTAACTTCTGGGTCGCCCAGGCAAGGTTTGATTGGAGGTTAAGAGGTCATGGCCATCATGATGGGTGGTTCTGTAGCAGAGGAGTATCAGGCAGCTGCTTGGTCAAATATCAGCAAGCCAGGAAACAGCAATAGGAGCAAAAACAGAGTCCTTATACCAGCCTCAAGACTCATCCCCCTGCCCCAGGAGTCTACTTCCTCCTGCTCATCTTCCACAACCTCTCCAAAGAGGACTGCCATCTTGGAACCATATGCTCTATTATTACGCGAGGTGTGAAGAACATTTTACCTCCAAACCGTTAGCAGGCCGGGCGATGATGGCACACGCCTTTAATCCCAGCACTTGGGAGGCAGAGGCAGGCGGATCTCTGTGAGTTCGAGACCAGCCTGGTCTACAGAGCGAGTTCCAGGACAGGCTCCAAAGCCACAGAGAAACCCTGTCTCGAAAAACCAAAAAAAAAAAAAAAAAAAAAAAAAAAAGAAACAAATCGTTAGCAATCTGTTCTTGGCCCCTAGAAGTCTGTGCCCATCTCATGCTGCAAAACTAATTTAGCAAGAAGTCTCCATAGTCTTAACAGTTTCAACACTGTTCAAAGGTCCAAAACTAGGGCCAGAGAGAAGCTTAGCTGTTAAGAGCATTGGAGGTTTTGCTAGAGGACCTGGGCTCTGTCGCCAGCACCCACATGGCAGCTCACAGCTATCTGTAACTCCAGTTCCAGGGGATCCACACCTTTTCCAGCCTGCATTTTCCACATCTTTTTCTGTCACTGTGAGTTTAAAATAACTGACATAAGCATATATTAGTCTGAATATTGTGTTGCCTTGAAATGTCCCATGTCAAACAACTTAATCTACTACTTTTGAATTCAGCATCAATCATACTTTCAGAATACAATGGAATTTATCCAGTTCTATGGCCAGAATACAATGTGAACACCTTCATTCTAATTCTCAATGGGGCCCTAGTTCCTCTTAGAAATGCCATGAGCCTCACCTATATAGTTAGCATTTCTCTCGGTGTCTTGGTCTTCTGGACTCCCACCAGAACATCCAGTAGGCTCTACTCAGAGCATTTTAAGGCTTCACTGCCCACAGTTCCAAATCCTTCCATGTTCTTCTCCTGACGTGGTTCCCAAGGCCTATAAACCGTAAAGTCAGGTTTATCACAGCAACAACCCACTCCTGGCACCAAATTTCCCAATCACCAGGTATTTAGTGGAATTCACTGATTCCACTAAATACCTGGCAAGAAGCAATTTAAGACAGGAGAAGCTGATTTGGCTCATAGTCCTAAAGGATATGGTTTTTCATGGCAGGCAAGGCATGGTGGTAACTATGTTAGCTGTCAATCCCATCTTAAAGGACCAGAAAGGGTAAAAAGGACAGAAAAAAGGGCTCTATACTGCAGGGCTGTTTTCCCAGAAACCAACTTCTTTCAGCTGGGCCCTGACTGTCGAAAGGTTCTACCACTTTCCAAAAGGGTGCACTAATTAGGGACCAAGTGTTCAAACAAATACATCTTTGGAGGATATTTTACATACAAATCACGGCAAGAATCTTTGTGTGTGTGTGCATGTGTACACATATATGTGTGTGTGTATATTGCCTGTGCATACATGTGTGGAGGCCAGAGGTTTTTTGGGGGGTATCTCCCCCATCAGTCTCCATCCTGTTTTTTGAGACAGGGTCTCCCATTGAACCTGGAGCTCACCATTTTGGCCAGCAAGCCCTCAACATCCTTCTGACTCTACCCTCCCTGTGCCAGCATTGCAGACACAAATTCCCACAGCTGACTTGTTTCTACCTGTGTTCCGGCACTCTGAACTCAAATCTCCCGAGCCATCTTTTAGCCCCATAGGAAGATTCTTGAAGAATCACAGCCAATTGCTCAGTCACATCAAAATCAATAATATTTGACAATAACAAATGGGAATTTTTATTTCCAATGCATCATCACTTTGCCCAATTACCAGATCAGCCTTCTTGCTCATGGCCAGGCTGTCTGTCAGCCACATCATGTGGGATCAGCGTGTAGGTGCGGCACAAACCATAAGATCTGGGCAGGGTCCCTGGGAGTAGCTCTCACGGCTTGCCACTTTATTGGAGAAGAAAACCCCGGAGTCCCCAGATAGAGGCATCATTTATAGGAAAGCCACCCCAATAGCCTCACTTCAGCTTCACAGGCTTGTTTTGTACCTGCATTCATCCCTAAGACGTTTCAGTGGTGCAAGGGAAGACTCTTGGGGTTCAGATCTGCAAGCGGCAGGGGCTTGCTCAGCAGGCCCAGGCCTAGAGTTAACCCCAGGCAATGAAAAGGAAAAGAAAAAGTGGCGAGGGTTTTCTGCCCGAAGGAGAAAGACGAGCGTGAGATGGGAGGGCACTGAGCAGTGTGCAGCAGTTTGGAGTTGAAGATCCAGTTTCTAATGTGCAGTTTGGAGCGAGTGATCGAGCGAGGGGGGACAGAGAGAGAGAGAGAGACAGAGAGACAGAGACAGAGAGAGAGAGAGACAGAGAGACAGAGAGAGACAGACAGAGAGACAGAGAGCCAACAGAGAGTCAGAGGCCAATAGAGGCAAAGGCAGACAGAAGAAAAGAGACAACATATGAGAGAATGCTTACGACCCATAATATGAGAGCACACAGCATGGTTACATGACCAGTGTCCGTCCTCCCGCATGCACCTCTAGATTATATTGCTAATTCTCACCCTAGCTCTAGCCATGGCTTTGCTGACACAGCTCTTTTCTCAAGAACTGCCCAGTGGTCATGCACAAAAAGCAATGAGCTTCCTTTTCCTGGGTTCTGTAGACCAGGATGTATAGGTCCTTGCACGTCCTCATTCTTGAACTACACAGTTCTTACCTGGGTGGCTGTTATCTAAGCACCCTGTCTGATGGTGTACACACAGAGCCTGGCACTTGGCCTAATGTGTGCAGAACTGGTTAGCTGCAGAGAAGGAGTGAGCATGTGGAGCCCCAGCAAATCCAGGCCCTGAGCCTGGCCTGTTGTGAAGGAACTTGGTCCATCTTGTCTTCTCCTTGGGCCTCAGTCGATTCCCTGGGAGGATAAGGATGAGGACGATGGGGAAGAACACCTGAGTAACCAGTCATGGCTTGGCCTCGTGAAAATGGCTCTCTTTACTGGACAGGAACGGATGCCATCCCAAGTTTCCTTCCTTACAAAAACTCCCTTTAGAAAAGAGGGAGCTGTTTCTCGCAGTGTGCTTTGACAGAGTGCTTCAGTTCCTCAATTGCTTTATACCAAACAACAAAGAGATGTTTGGGGAATGTACATTAGTCTAAAACCACCTCAAACATCACGGGTTTAGAATTCTTAAAGAGATAATCTGACAGAATCTGCGAGGGAGAAAAAAAGGCAGAGACGTTTTTTTTCTTTACACAGATTTAGCAATTCTTCCTCAGGCTATGACCTCGAATTACAAGTGCTGGATGTCATGGCAAATAAGCCTTGTAAAGCCCTGCCTGAAAAGCATGGCTGCATGGGTCTTTTGTGGAGGGCACGAAGACACACACACCCAGAGCAGGCATACAATCTGGGCTGTGCTCATGTCATGCAAATGGGACGTGGATCTGTTAGCAGCCGCAGCCTCGGACGTGGGAGCATGAAGTCCTGATGTCAGCAAGCTCAGAGGGAGGCGGGAGAGGGTCTGGAGAACGGGCTGATTGTTGCAGGCGTCAGCTCTCTGCACTGATACTCCAGGAGTTAAGGGCTGAGTTAGAGTCATTTCGGGTGACGATTAGCCTAGGTAAGGAGGTTTTTCTATGTGAATATTATAAAATTATAAACAATCATGTCTAAATCGCATGCCTAAATGAGCATATTCATTAGGTGGACATTTGTCTTGCTTCTCTTGCTCTCCGAAGCTTTGCGTGCCTCACCACGCGTGCTGTCTTCTTAACTTAGTGCAGGACACCCGCAGGAGACGCAGCTGGGGCTTTGAAATCCCCCACAGACCTGGCAACTAGCAGAAAGTGTCGGACTCCAGTTTGAAATTTGTTTTGAAAATACTTCCTGGCCTTGGACTTGTCTTCTTATTTTGAGAAAAATAAAAAGAGAAATGATGAGAAAATGTTCTCCCCAAAAAGTTTTAAAACGGGGTGTGTGTCTGAGGGGGGATTCAAAACCAGTTGCTCTAAACTCACTGTCATGATTTAGGTCTTTCTTCCACCGCTTCGTCCCCTGCGCCTCTCCCCCATCTCTCTTTCTTTCTTTGAGTTTTGTGCTGGGGATCTATTAATCAGCATTGTTCATTCTGGCCGACAGATGGAACTACCATGGGACTCACCAAACACACATTGTTCTGTGGGCGCTGTTTAAATTATGCTTTTCTGTCCCTCCTATTTAAAATGTAGGGGTTGTCATTGTTTTCAAGTCACAGAGAACTGAGTTTGAGAACTTGCCCAGAGTTGGGGACTTGGGGGAGATACGACTAAGCCCAGGCCTGACCTGCTAACCTTGGCCTTGGACCGGTTGTTAGAAACCTTTTTCTGTTTACAGAAAATGATGGCATCAGAATGTCAGGAGAGTGCCCTAGCAAGGAACTGTAACTCAGCCCCTTCATCACCCCTTGCTGGCTGGGCTCTGTGAGGAGACCATGTGTGTGTGCCATCACACTGAGGTGCTGAGGCAAGACTCACAACAGAACAGGGATGCAATGCCGTGGAGATAAAAACCCAGGGGTCTAGGGAGAGGTAGGGGATGGGGAGAAAGAGAGGCTGGATCTGTCTAAAGTGGGGTGGAGAGAATATACTGACCCATCGCTACCGTGGAAGCCATAAGTACTTTATTATCATATCTTCAGATCAATTTTGAGGCCAGAGAGCAAAATTTTGTGGGTGAAATCGCACCTTTAGGAGCCTGTCTTTAGCAAAACCCAAGGAGAGTAAGATACATTCAAGGTGGCACTTGGGGTGTTACTGTAGCAGAGGACAGCAGGGACCGTCCGGCATCATCGTACACAGTCACATCCTAACACTGCCTCTTCACCGTCTGGGTGGCCTCCCCAAGCCTCAGTTTCCCTGCCTAATACACAGCAGACACTAATACTGCCTAATGTATGAGTTTGTTGAGGGGACTGTGAATGCAACATTTCAAATATAACATGTCTGACACCAAACCCTGTCTGTCCTTGTCACCTGTCTGTCCCCAGTGTCTTCATGTGTGGGCACCATTATCAATTTGTTGCTTCCTCCATTAGAAGTTCAGAAGTTATTTCTGCTCTATTACAACAATAAGAAAAGGCTGCTTCTGGAATTTTCTATGAGCTGGCTCCTTCTGGCCACTCAGCACACCTGTCATCCCAACAGAGGTGTTAGTTGAACATAACTTTCCCATTTCTCAAATCATCACTGTCAAGCACCGAGAGCACCATGATCCCGGTGATTTACTTGCAGCAGAATTGGGTACAAAGTGCTTGTTGTTCCTGGTTCCCCACAGGCACCCAGAACAAGGCTGGACATAGAAAGGCCCCAGTGGGCAATGCACTGGATGAGCGAATGCTTGGATAACAGAGAGCAGAGTGCTGCCATCTGGGAGACGGAGTGGCCACTGCTTCTCTAGGGAGCAGAACAGGGAGAGGCTGGCATCTGCATCACTTGCAGCAGGTTTTGGGGTTTGCCTGGAATGTGCTGTGAATCAGCACCAGGGCTTGCCCGTTCCTTGCTCTCTAACCCACTCAAATATTTAGCTTGTAAAGCTATTAAGGAGGTAGAGATAATGGCTCCTGGAACACAGATCAAATCAGAAACGAAGACTAGGGAGCCACACACGTGCTGAATAACTTCTAAACTTAGAAAGGCCAATCTGGGGAAGGGGGGAGTCTGTAATCATGGGGGGATCATAAAGGGGGAACCCTCCATGGGGATCCTGAGCCTGGCTATTTGAGGAGGGGGTGAATTGTGCTGTTACCCACTCCCCCTTCTCCTCCTCAACCTTAGATCACTTAACAGACCCCTGACTGCATTCTTGCCAACACCACCTCTGTTTAATGCCGGTCTCTCTGGGCAGCTAGGGGGAGGTCAGGTTGTCACTCCTTTATCTCTGTCACTTTCCCAGAACGTCACAAATCTAGATTTGACCAGAGACTGACGTGACCAGAGTGAGCCTTGAACATTTTCACTTTGACAATTGGTGTTTACCTACAACCACACGGGTTCTTGTTTGTTGGGTTTATTTCTGCTTTGTTACTTGTGTAGGAATGTGGATGGACCGGGGCCTTCTGGAAGCTAAGCTTATCCTGTAGCCCTTCAATTTCACATTCTCATATGTTTGTGTGTGTGTGTGTGTTACCAGCTTCATTCTGAATATGTGTCTTTATGTTTAGAAAAGGGGCCACAGAGCTTTTTTAAAGGAAAGAGGGCAGATGGATGTAGAAATCGTGACCAAAGCTTGTTTGGCATAACCTAAGCTGTGCGTTAGGCACAACTCAGCAGAAATGTCCTAAATGTTTCTGAAATGAGGCCTTGCTCAGCTCGCTTGCTGGATTTTGTTTGTTTTGCACTTACCTTCCCTTGGAATATTTTCCCCCAAACTTAATTACCCTCGCTCCGCCCAGGCCCTGGCACCTGCATCTTCCTCACTTGGCTGCCACCCGTGCTTGTTTTACATACTTTTATCCACGTATCCTGTAAGATGCGACAGAGATCCAGCTTCGGTCATTGGCCTCCCTTACTTCTTCCTTATCTTTCACGATAGGAACGCCGTCCTTCAGACAGACTCAGGCACCACCTAGGCTTCCCAAGTGACCTTACATGTGGCTACAGTGATTCTAGGAGATCCTCAAGTTAGAAAGTGGTAGAAGATTTCCTGACCAAGACTCCTTCACTGCAGGACACTGGGACAGATTCTAAGCCAGGAGTCCAAGCCCGGAACCCAGGCCCTTGCTCTCCTTGGTCCCTCATGGTGCATTCTGTGCCCTTCCAATTCCATGAGCCTAAGTCATCTGATGTCAGGACTGACAGAGTCCTCGGGGCACATCTGTGACTCATTCTTCCATCACAAAGAGTCCGTCACCTTTTGGAGATTCTGCAAAGCTTCTCTTGAACCTTGGGCTACATTAGGCTGACATTTCCCTGATGGGGTTTCAGCTGTATCGGGCTGGGTGGGGCTGCAGATTGAGCTGGGAATCTTCACAGAGCGATGGAAAAAAAAAAGAGAGAACATATCCACTAATTACTAGAGGGAAGTCAAGCTGCTCAAATCCTTGCAAAAGTGGGGTTCCCATTTGGGGTGTGGCCCCACAACGGTGATATGCACAGAGCTCGGCTCAGGAGCCACTCACTTTTTCCTTGCTGTGACACTGGGCAAGCCTCTGCAATGCAACAGGGCTTCTGGGAGGCTTACATGTCATAGAGAAACTAGGCCTCCAATGCAATCTGTATGCAATAAGCTTCCATGTCACTAGTGGCTGCACACCCCTCTCTCACTAGTGGCTTCACACCCCCTCTTTGCACTCTGGCTACCCCTCCCACACACACTGAACTTGCCTATGTGTGAAGACTGTGAGGGTTTCTAACTCTACTCCTAGCAAAGAATCTTGGGACAGTTTACTCTTGAAGTCCCTGATTCCTGATTTGTGAACTGGGGGTGACAATTGATTGACTCCCAAGACTTGCTCTGAGAGCTAAGGGGCAGCAGCAGACTTTCAGAAGCCACCTGATGAGTGGGGAATGGTTCCTTCTGAGAGGCGACACTGCAGAGCCTCAGTCCGCATGCAAATCCGAGTCGTCCAAACCCCTCTCACACAGTGCACATTTTCCCTCTCTCGCTTGTGGTCTCAGAAACATCGCAATTCTCCCAGTAAGAACCAAGTATGAAGATATAAAGATAGGAAAGGAAAACATTTGCAAAGCTGAGGACTTCTCAAAGGTTTTATCCAGGTGCTGTAGGCTGGATTCTCAGAAATGGGACAGGCACGAGAAACGTGACGGAAATGTAGAGTTTACCTGATGACCTCTTTCATGTCGTTCTTTTTTTCTTTGTCGTAAATGTTACAGAAGGGAATGAATCCCAGGCTAGAGTAAATGGAAAAGAATTGACACTTCAGGTGCTCACAAACATTTTCTATACCCACTATGTAAGCTGGTGGATCCAAAGATGGAAGAGGATTCTCCCTAGTTCCAGGGGGGTGGAGAAAGAGTCAATGTCCTGGAGTAGAAAGGAAAGAGTCAGGAGAGCCCCAGGAAATAGAACAGTCAAAACTGTTGGTGAGGCAGCGTGTTTGGAACAAAGCCTCGGGGCATCATTTAGGACTCCTGATTTGTAAGCACCAAGAGAAGCCTTTCACAGGCTAACTAAGGACGAGAAACAATGAAGTGGGATGATGGATAGCTCACAGAGTGGATGGGAAACCAGACTTGGAAAAGAACAGAAATTGGGAGAGTCCTGGGACGCAGAGAGCCAGACCTGCTGCAGAGCTGTGCTGGGAAGAGGTGGTGCTCCGTGTGTCTCTGACACTTGGCTTCTTATGACAAGCCCAAGAAAAGGGAATTTGATTGCCCAAGCTCCAGTCACCTAATCCCCTGAGGGGTGGTGGGTACTTTGGGTGACAGTCACATCATAACTGTACCTGGAAGGGAGAGGCGATTTCCCGACTGGAAATACGAGTTGTGTAAAGATGGGCTATTAGACTCCCTATGCTGTATCCTGCGGTGAGCGAGCTAAGAGAATGAAGGTGCATTGGCAGTACACCTGTGCTCACTACCCTTAGTCAATGCTAGTCTATGACAGGTGTTAGGAGAAGGGATGACTGAGGTGGGGTAGGAAAAGAGCCCAGCTTGTGCATACAGATTCTCTGATCCCCAGTTCCACCTTCTAGAAGGGAAAAGTCTCTAGCAGAAGAAGGCCACATGTCAAGGGAGAGGGCTTAGGGTATCTGTGAAGGGTGACACTGGAGCTGTCAGCACAGATCCTCACTGACGTATGGTGAAGGCAGGGAGGGCAGAATGGCAGAGCTGGGGAAGCCTTGTTGATAGCTAGAATCACAGCTCAGTCCCCAAACCATCTGGATTCTCATACCAATTGGATCTCAAGGCTGGGGCATCAGAACCAGATGATGTAAGCTCAGAATGCTGGAAACACGGGAAGGACCAGGTCCAAGAAACCACAGACCAACAGCTCCATTTGAGGGGTTGAGTAAGGATGATCCCAGAAGCCCTTTCTCCAGAGACTCCTGGGTGAAGAAGGGATGGGAATGGACTACAGGAAGCTCAGTGCGAGGGTGGAGGGATTCTGGCAGCCTACTGCTCTTGTAGAGACCCAAATTTGGTTCTGTGTGGCTGCTTTTATGTCAACTCGATACAAATTAGAGAAGCAGAGAAGAGGGGACCTCAGCTGAGAAAACACAACCATAGTATACGGCTGTAAACAAGCTGTGGGGCATTTCCTTTCTTTAAAAAAAAACAAAAAACCTTCTTTCCTCTCTCTCTCTCTCTCTCTCTCTCTCTCTCTCTCTCTCTCTCTCTCTCCCTCTCTCCCTCTTTCCCCTGTCTCTCTCCCTCTCTCCTTCTCTCCCTTTCTTCTCTTTCTTCCTCCCTCCCTCCCTGCCCTCCTTTCTTCTTCTCATATATTACATCTAACTGTAGTTTCCCCTTCCCTCCTCCTCCCAGGCCCTCCCTCAAACCTCTCTCTCCCCCAGATCCATTCCTCCTCTGTTTCCCTTGGGAAGAAGGCGTGCCTCCCAGGGATAGTAACCAAAGTTGCAGTTAGACTAGGCACATACTCACCCTCCTATTAAGGCTGATGGAACTAGATGCAGAGACCCATAGCCAAACAGCACAGGGAGCTCCAGGAATCTTGCAGAAAGTGTGTGTGTGTGTGGGGGGAGATTTTCTTAATTAGTGATTGATATGGGAGGGCCCATCCCATTGTGGGTGGTACCACTCCTGAACTGGTGGACCTAGGTTTATAAGAAAGCAGGCTGAGTAAGCCATACAGAGCAAGCCAGTCAACAGTCCTCCATGGCCTCTGCATCAGCATTGGCTCCCAGGTTCCTGCTGTTTGAGTTCCTATTCTGAGGCCTTTCAGTGATGAACAGTAACATGGAAGTGTAAGCCAAGTAACCCTTTCCTCGCCAAGTTGCTCTGGGTCACTGTGTTTCATCACAGCAATGGTTACCTTGACTAAAACAGCTTCCCACCACCTACTACTTCAGGCAAGCTCCACCATCTATAACTCTAGTTCCAGGGGACCTCTTCCGACATCTGAGGGTAACTGAGTTCACACCCACACTGCCCCTGTCACAACAAAATAGATAAATATGTAAAAAAAAAAGGCTAAAATGCCTGAAACCCGAGCATTTGGAAAGCTGAGGCAGGAGGAGTGACACAAATTCCAAGCCAGCCTACATATAATTCTAGGGCTACTGTTTAACAAAACCAAATGGTGAAGTCAGAGAGAAGGGCATGGTTCAGCTGGTAAAATACTGGCTGAGGACCTGAATTTGATCATCAGTACACATGCCAAAATTTAAAAAAAAAAAGAAAGAAAAAAGACAAAAAAAAAAAAACCTGCTAGGAGCCTGGGACTGGATGACCAACCAGTCTAGCCCACTTGGTGTGCTCCGGGCCAGTGAGAGAAAGTCTCAAAGAAGACTAATGGCTATCCCAAGGTTGTCTTCTGGTTTCTGTACATGAACACCCCTTGTAAGCAGACAAGCACACATACACAGACATCACTGAAGAGGGGTGCAGAAGAGGAATGGAGAGATGAAGTGAGTGAGTGTTAGGTAGATGGCGACCGAGTGAATGAATCACCATGAAGGGGCACGGAGAGAGCCATCTGCCGGCTGTGACACGCTGAAGCCATCCATCTCTTAGCCTATTGGGACCCAAAATTATTTATCTGGAAAAGAATGGGGCTAACTTGGGCATCTATTTGTGAATGTCACTGTGAGTACTCACTCAGAGAGGACAGCAAAGCCCAAGGTGAGAATCCAAAGCATGTCAGCCATTGTCACCAACAGGCTGAAAGGTGGAGTGAATGAATGAATGGATGGAAGAAAAACTTAAATCAAGGCAAGGGGGGGGGATGAAGAGAAGAAAGTGGAGGGTGCATGCAGGTGCCTCCTGCATGTGGTCCAGTCTGCCTCACACACAGGGAATTTCCCCTGGCCAGGCCAGCCTGCTTGGCTTCAGCAGCAAGATAAGATGCTTGGGCTGTCTTTTCATCTCCTGTGCCTCCCAGCCCTCCCCCGCCTAACCCCTCTTGGCAATTGGGACCTTCAAAGTCCCTGCTGGCTCCAGATCTGTAGATAATCTCCTACTGTAATTCTACCCTGGAAAGAAGGCTGATAAACTCCAGATGGACTGTGAGGTCTTCAGACTCACTTTCCCTGTCCAGATAACACTGTGGGGCCAGACGCTACCCTATTAGGAAAAATTCTTCCTTTTAGGGAGTAGGGGTCATAGGAGCACAAGATTTGATGTCAGACCAGCTGAGATCCCAATTCTGGCTTTATTCATAATTTGGCAGAATATACCATGTTCTGGGAGGCTGGAAGCCTTCAGGGAGAGGCTGACAAGAAAGATGCAGGCTTAGGAAGGGTCAGACTTTTGCTCTCACAGAGGGTCTGGTGGATCAGTCAGACCTCCCCCGGGGGTGGGGGTGGGAGTCATCTCCTGTCATCCTGGTCTGAGGGTGGAGATGCTAAGGTCCAGCACACATGCAAGCATCTTAAGAGACAGCCATAGGGCTCTGTGTTTGAGTCAGTCACTGAAATTTGAAGTCAGCTCTTTGATTCACTGGGTGTAAGACACCGAGGTAGTTTACATGAGCTGTTTGAGCCTTAGTGGCCTTATCTGGGAAAAGGGTACTAGTAGTCCCCACCTCCCTGTCAACTGCAGAGGGCATGAGGAGACAGCAGAGGAGTGTGCACTGTGGTTAGAAAAAGACACAAAAGTGAAATGTACTCTTCTTGTCCAAATTGTGACCAGAATTGTGGTGGAGAAACTGGTGAGATCCGTCCGTGGGTGACATTCACAAAGGGTCAATGGATAGGGACTCTCTCACCCACTTACACATTAATCTTTCCTGAGACAGGCACCTCCCATCAGCGAATCTTACCTCTGTTCCCAAGCAGTTCAGAGATCAGCGGCTCAGGCAGAGGTATGGCCAGGGCTGGTGTGTGGCTGTCCCATGAGCAGCAGATCTGGGCATGCCCTGCAAAGGGAGAGGAGTCAGGGATGGACTGGGACCCCGCAGGAGAGGCCTTGGCTTACTATGATCTTTGACTTACTCCCTGTGCCTTTCATAAACCCATTATGTAAATCCATCTAGATTTAAGATCCAAACCCTACCTAGTGCTAAGAGAATCTAGGGTACTTTAAGATTAAAACCAGGAGCAAAGCAAAAACTTTAAAGGGAGCAGCTCCTGATCGACCTTTTAAAGAGAAAAAGGCAATCAAAACTCTGAGAGATGCCATCTGCGTCTATCAGATCAAGAGAGATGAGAAGCCCGATAACATCTTGAGTCCGGGGCTTTGGAGAAAAACAGGCATATTTGCCATAGGCTGAGGAAGGAAAACACATGTCCAGCCTTTTTGGAAAGCTATTAGGTTGCGGTTGCTGACATAAAAATGAGTTCTCCTTTTGGCTCAGCAATTCAAGTAATGTGTGCTTCAGTTACACTTGCAAAAATAGGCAAAGGCATTTTTAACCCAAGAGTATTATTTACATAATCACATTGGGAAAAATATAAAAGCGAACTGAATACCCCCACACAGTGACTGGATACATTGCACTCTACCTGGATGAAGAAAAAGGAAATAGACCTAACAGTAAACAAAATATACAGTACTTCTCTGGGTGCGGCCAAGCATATGCGGGTGGTGTGTTTGTGCAAATTGATCAGGAGCATTGTCCTGGGGAGAGCACTAGAATGCCTGAAACTTTGAGGCCAGAAGAAGGCTTCTCTGTCCATCCTTGAAAACAGTTTGGATGTTTTCCCTATTTGCATGCATTGATTATTAAATATCAAATATTAACATCCTCCAAATAAAAATAAGAATACATCACTAACACAACCATAGTGCTGATTTCACCTTGATAGCAAAATGGTTGTTGCGGAACTGAAGTTCCAGCCGAAAATGGAAGCATCTTGGGATGGAAGGGAGAGAATATAATCTTGTTAGTTTTATTTTAGGAACAGGAAGTGCTTAAGGAGTTGCTCAAACCACCTTACCAGAGTAGCCAGAACTGGGTCACATGCTCACCCCAGAACTGGTCATGGCAACAAGATGAGTTATTTTTGAACCAATGAGGCTCACCTTGCAGCAAGGAAAGGGGCTGAGGAGCAGCCAGTGGTATCTACTCTGTGATCATTCTGATAGACTGAGATGCCCTCCCATGAGTTGGGGATAGCTCAGTGGTCCAGCACTTGCCTAAAATGCATAGGCATTGGGTTTGATTCCAAAGCAGCAGAAAGGGAAAAAGAGATCCCATGATCCTGATCTCTTTGTAGTCTTATACAATTCTCTTCCTTTGCGCTTTTCCCATACACTTGACCAACAGTCATGGAATGCTCCTTCTATGATTGTGCTACAGTATATAAGCTTCCATCTTGCTTGCCAGGCTCCTCTAGGACATTGCTGGCTCAAAGAGTTAAGTAGCTCAGTCTTTCTTGTTTTTTTTTTTTTAATATTTATTTATTTATTATGTATACAATATTCTGTCTGTGTGCAGGCCAGAAGAGGGCACCAGACCTCATTACAGATGGTTGTCAGCCACCATGTGGTTGCTAGGAATTACCGCTGAGCCATCTCTCCAGCCCCAAGTCTTTCTTGTTTTAATGAAGCTGAGAATTGTTTACTTTTTTCTTAACACTTAAGGACACAGAATGACTTTCCCTA
Organism: Microtus pennsylvanicus; assembly: GCF_037038515.1. Classification (NCBI taxonomy): domain Eukaryota; kingdom Metazoa; phylum Chordata; class Mammalia; order Rodentia; family Cricetidae; genus Microtus; species Microtus pennsylvanicus. Next base: position 80,369,508 of record NC_134582.1, on the reverse strand, counting down.
GACAAGTATGTTGAGGGCAACTTGGGAGGAAAGACATTTTTCCAAGGGTGTGGGTAACTATAGATGCTGACTCCTCAGAAGGGGGGGGGAGGCACGGCTGTGCAAATAGAAAGCACCAATAGAATGTGAGCTTCCTGGCCTTTGGGAATGGGGAGGATGAGGAAAGGAAGTACCCAGGGGATGGTGAGTGAGTGCGTATACTGCGGGGCTGGCCTTGGCTTATGCCTGCTCCCTAACCCAACTATCAAAAGGGCACAGACTTTTCTTATGAATACTAATTGATGCACAATCTGACTTCTGGGTGAGTCCATTAGGTAGGTCCTAGAGGAGTAAGACATCCACAATCCCATCTTCTGTATTTCCTAGCGGGATATGTTGGTTTGTCATGGCTGTGGTAAGAAGGTATCACACACGAGTGACCTGGACAACAAAATTTATCATCTCACAGTTTTGGTGGCTGCCTTGTACACAGGTTACCCCAACCCCTGTCTTCATCCGCATGTGAAATTCCCCCTGTGAGAGTGTCTATGCCAGAATTTTCTCCTTCTAGCATTGGTTGGATGGCTTAGTATGTAAAGTCTCTTGCCATGCAAGCCCAGTAACCTGAACTCAAACTCCAGGACCCCTGTAAAGGTAGGAGAGAACCAACTTCATTAGAATGTCCTTTGACCTCTACCTGTGTGCTCTGGCCTATTTGCCCTCACACTGTCTCTCACACACACACAAATAAATAATGAGTACAAATTTAATAAAAATGAGTTTCCTTTTCTAATTAGGCTATCCTATTAGGTTAGGTATCTACTCTAGGATAGTCATGCCGTAACTAATTATACCTGCAGGTTAGATCACATTCTAAGGTTCTAGGCCTGGGGACTTCGCCATAGAATTTGGCGGATAATTCAACCTAACCCATAATATTGGGATTGATAATGTGTTCACTGATTTATGGTACAGTTAGCTTTTTATTTTCTAATTTTATTTATTTAACAATGAGACTTGGATTGAACGTAAATTTAACTTCATTTGAAGAGGTTGATGACCCCAAATAACAACAATTTGAAGCAACTTTGTAGAATTTGCCTCAAGTTGCTCGAAGGAGCACTCACTTCCACAAATATTCTGGAAGTTGTATTAGTTACTTTTCTTTTCTGTTGTGGTAGGAAAGTCAGTGGAATGGGAGGAAGGGCTTACTTTGGTGACAGTTGCAGAGGTGATATAGTCCATCAGTGCTGAGAAAGCCACTTGAGGGTGATGATGACCTGGAAGATGGGAAAGAAAAAGAGAATAGGAAGTGAGGCGGGGCTATAAACTCTCAAAGCCTGTCCCCAGTGACATAATTCCTCTAGCAAGCCCTCCTCCACCAGCACCAATGTTCCACAACCTTCCCAAATGGAGCTATCAAATGTTCAAATGCATGAGCTATAGGGGGCATTTTTCATCCAGACCACAACAATGTCCAATATTTATTTCACTGGAAATGCTTACCCTTTGCTCCTGGCTCTGCAATGGCATTATTGAACGACAGTTTGTGTCTCATCATAGCAAGGGAAATCATATGAGATCTGCTCCTTCCACCAGGGGAAAAACATCTTGCAGTTAAAGCAGCCCTAAAAGACTAGCTTCCCGGCAAAGTTGAGTGCACTCCATTCCTGGTATACTTCCAAGGCCTCAGCCTTGGAGAGGAAGAGCCTGTGGGCGTTTCCCTGATCTTCCACCTAGAGACCAAACTGAACCAGCAGGTCTAATTGACTACAATTAATAGTTCACATGTTCTTCAAAAAGCAGTCTTGTTTAAGAGCTCTGCCTGACTCATTTCCCTTTATGACAACATAGGTTACAAAGTGAAATTTCAATAGGCAGGGCTTGTTAAATGTCAGCAATGCAATCAGAGCATCTATGACAGAGCTGGAGGGAGTGTCCTCGTAGAGAGAGCAGAACACTCACCCTTTCTCCACAAAGGACATTATCCATAGGTTGTTTCCTCCCCTCCTCTCTTTTTTTAGACCTCCTTTCTTTTTCCTCTATTAGTCTATCCCAGGTACCACGACAAGAATGTCCACCAATGTGTGAACTAGAATGGTCCTAGACATTTTTCAACAGGCTTTCTTTTCCAAGCCACCTGTTCATTTGATATTGAGAATAGCAAATGCAATTCAATCCCAAGGGAGCATCGTGGAATGTGATAGCTGGAGTTTGGGGTTTTTGCTGTAAACCTGTTCTCCCAAATACTGATCGTGCCAATAGATTGGCTGATGACTTGATTTTCCAGGACCCCGGCTTTGTCTGTTTGCCTTTTATTTCTCTTACTGGAACCGAGGTGCTTTTCTAAGGGACAACAACTCTTGGGGTGTGCACGGTGCAAACCTAAAATAAAGGCAGAGAAAGGGCCAGTGGGAAGATGACCAATCATACAACAGGAAACAAGAACCAAGAACCAAAGAGCTGAAAGTAAGAGAAGCAAATGGCAACAACAGAATCATTGAGTTTTGTTGCAAAAACTAATGGTTCCAAGTTTTGATCTTGGCTTCCTGTTAAAACAGCCCAGTCTCTGGATCTGGAGGGCTACCACTCCAAGTCAGCCAGGAACATCACATCACAAATGACTTTGCCAGTGTGCTCAACTATTAATATCACATTATAAATCACTTCACCTATACATATTGTCTCATGACTATAATCAGCAATCCCCAGGGTCATGTGTACCTGGAATGCAATAGGAAGTAGATTCTTGGAGACCAGTCCAGACCCTGGCACACTGCAGCCCTCCACTTCCTGGCACCTCACTGTCAACAGGAGTTAGCATGACGGAACCCAACTCAAGGGATTGTGAGGATGAAGCAAAATGATGACTAGGAAGGTGTGTGTGGCACTTGGACAGTGGGGTGGCTTGGTAAACCCTGTTCCCTTCATTAGGTCGCAAGAGAACGCGCTGGGTTTGGGAGTGCAGTTGCTGCCTGCTGTTGTGGACACCATGAACTGTACTGTGCACCAGTGTGTCTAAAGGTTCAGTGTGGCCTGTGCTAAAAGGTCAGGTTTCCAGAGTCTATGCCTGGAAAACAAACTTCAACAGATGTGGGGTTGTGGGATTTTTGTATCCTGACCCGTGTCATGTGATTCTGAAGGTAGCATGAGAAACACTTCGAGAAACCCCTGTCTGTTTTCCTAGCGGCATTGGCCTCACGTGGTTAGAGCTAAGGCGCTGTGTCTCTTGACAATAAAATGGAAGCAATTCATTGCAGTGGAACAATAGCCAGGTTAGGGTCACCTGAGAGTGGTTATCTGGGGGTGAGGGTGCAGAGGGCAATAAACAACAAAGGTTCTCACAAAGGTAGCTGCTGCCCATCTCTGTGTGTGTGCACAAGCTGTGGTGGACAGCTGTCTTGGCTTTGCCAGTTTTCCTTTTAACTTTAAAAAAGAAGTCTAAAATGTAAAAATTAACATTACATCTCCTAACTCTTAAAAGTTAGAGATAATTTGCAACTAATTTCCTTCCCTTGTTCTTTTTTCGTGGTGTTGGAGAGTGAATCCTTGGCCCCACGTGTATCTGTCACCTTCTCCGACACTGTGCTTCAGCTCTATTTACAGCTAATTAAAGAAAATCCTTGTGGGTCACACAAAACATGATCTACAGGCGGAGTGGCCCACGGGCTGACAGACGAGCATATGTTGACTGACTTGACATATGAGGGAAATGGGACAAGTGAGGGGACAGATGATACCGAAAGCTGTGTCTCCAAGAGAGTCTTGGAGTCCATTCTTGATCTACAATCATGAGTGTCCATGTGTCCATTCTGTAGAGACACAGACCAAACCACGTGACTCCTTTCAGGCAGAGCTCTCCAGGCTGTGTGGGCCACACCCCAGACCCCACTGGAACACTGGCAGAGGACTTCTTAGGAGGAGGGAAGGCCAAGCACTGAGCTTACTAATCTCCCACTGCCACCTTCCCCTTTGATGTCCTGACGGTTCAGTTCTGGCACCCACGAGGCAGTGGCACCAGGTTCCCCACCCAGTGGCCTTCCACCAGAACAGCTCTTGGCAGGGGGCTCCAGGGACATCAAAGGCATAAAATTGCCCTGGAATGGCTTTACCAAGGTGCCTCATGAGTCTGAACAGCGGCTGTAGGAGAAGGGAGATCAAAGTGGGAGCAGCTTTGAAAAGGGAAGGGCCACCTGGACCTGTTCTGTGTAGGGAGAGGCCACGGTCTGGGGCCTTTCTGCAGGTCCCTGGTCAGAATCGGAGCCATATGCTTCTTGCCCTGTTTCCTTCTTGGTGTAGACTCAACATGACCTCAAGGCCTCCAAGACTGTCTCACCAAGGTTGCTTTTTTCTTGGCCTCCTGGATCTCGGTAGGCACTGCCCGTCATCTGAAGACAGAGAGCCACTGGGGCTTCACAGGGAAGAAGCAGTACATTTCATGAGTACAGAGCAGGCAGACAAGAGTGGACAATTCTCTCCTCTTTGGGAGGTGCCAAGCAGCACCCCCAAAAGATGCGGTATGTGTGCTAACACCTAATGAATCATTGCCTACTTCTCAGGCCTGGTACCCACAGCAATCGCTGCAGCCATGTGGAATGTTTTCCTAGTGGGCACTGGGACCATCAGGTAAGAAAGCAGTCACCACGTTGTGAACTGTTCCTCACTGCTTCGGTTGCTGTCCTTACTTCTCAGAAAGGGCTAGTTTTGTGTGTCTTGTTTCTTCAAAGCAGACACAAACCGTAGAGCAGGACCAGAGGTCCAATAACCACCCAGGGAAGCTGGCTGCTGAGTGGCATGTTGGCTTACCCCTCACTGTCAGCATGATCTAGGGACCCAATCCTAAGCAACCAGATCAAGAGGAGGAGCCTGCATGGGCCCAGCTCCTCAATTCCCCACAACTACTTTTAAATATGAATGAATGAGTTGTTTATAAAAGTCTTAGATACACAGGAAGAATACTTATGATATGTTTACAATGAAAAGGGCATTCCCTTGTCCAAGAAATAGACAACATCAAAATATCCTGTTCTTGAAGGCAGTGCCCCCTCAGCCCCACCCCCGCACCACCTCGCACCACCCCACACCACCCCCACCAATGCTTTCTGTGTGCTCAGGCACACACACATTCAGCATCTGGTCCTAACAAGCCTTTTCTATCGCGATGGCCACATTTTCTAAAGCCCCCCGCCCCCATGCACTATGGGAATGCCAAGAGTATTTAGGTCTCTCTGGATCTTTCCAGTTGCTTCTAGTTTTTAATCTCTTGTAATAAAGCGATTAGAAATTCAAACATATTATGTCAGTTTGCTTATAGCTCCTGATTAAATAGATTTACTTGAACACATGCAAACTTTTCTCCATAACACGTGAAGGAAGGGGCGATGGTGCCCAGTTTAGAAATGAAGAAAAGCAAAGATGAACTAGGAACAAGTATCTGTTTCTTTAGAGCAGATATCTGGTCTTAAGTGCAATCACTCATTAGGTGGGTGCTTATTGGACATGACGGCTGCACTCTATTAGACAATAAGAAGACAACCAGCTGATTCTGCCCTCTTGATATTTACAGTCTGGCGGGGGGGGGTCTTACATCTGCTGTGAGGGCTCTTGCCTATGCAAATGGGATCAAGTGCTTTGAAGAGAGGATCTAAAGTGTTAGGAAGGAATAGTAGATGGGCTGAATTGAGGCTGTGCAGTCAGGAGGGGCCTGATGGAGGGAGCATTTGAGTGAGAGGTGTGAGTGGTGAGAGGTGAGCAGTGTGGGCAGTGTGAGGGGTGTGAGAGGTGTAAGTGGTGTGAGTGAGAGGTGTGAGCAGTGTGAGTGAGAGGTGTGAGCTGTGTGGGCAGCGTGAGAGGAATGAGCAGTGTGATCTGTGTGAGAGGTATGAGAGGTATGAATGAGAGGTGTGAGAGGTGTGAGTTGTGTGAGAGGTGTGCATGAGAGGTGTGAGTGGTGTGAGGTGTGAGCAGTGTGAGCGAGCGATGTAAGTAGAGGTGTGAGTGTTAGAGGTGAGAGAGGTGTGAGTGGTGTGAGTGGTAAGAGGTGTGAGCAGTGAGAGAGGTGTGATCAGTGAGAGAGGTATGAGCAGTGAGAGAGGTGTGAGCAGTGAGAGAGGTGTGAGCAGTGAGAGAGGTGTGAACAGTGAGAGAGGTGTGAGCAGTGAGAGAGGTATGAGCAGTGAGAGAGGTGTGAGCAGTGAGAGAGGTGTGAGCAGTGAGAGAGGTGTGAGCAGTGAGAGAGGTGTGAGCAGTGAGAGAGGTGTGAGCAGTGAGAGAGGTGTGAGCAGTGAGAGAGGTGTGAGCAGTGAGAGAGGTGTGAGCAGTGAGAGAGGTGTGAACAGTGAGAGAGGTGTGAGCAGTGAGAGAGGTGTGAGCAGTGAGAGAGGTGTGAACAGTGAGAGAGGTGTGAGCAGTGAGAGAGGTGTGAGCAGTGAGAGAGGTGTGAGCAGTGAGAGAGGTGTGAGCAGTGAGAGAGGTGTGAGCAGTGAGAGAGGTGTGAGCAGTGAGAGAGGTGTGAGCAGTGAGAGAGGTGTGAACAGTGAGAGAGGTGTGAACAGTGAGAGAGGTGTGAACAGTGAGAGAGGTGTGAGCAGTGAGAGAGGTGTGAACAGTGAGAGAGGTGTGAACAGTGAGAGAGGTGTGAGCAGTGAGAGAGGTGTGAACAGTGAGAGAGGTGTGAGCAGTGAGAGAGGTGTGAGCAGTGAGAGAGGTGTGAACAGTGAGAGAGGTGTGAGCAGTGAGAGAGGTGTGAACAGTGAGAGAGGTGTGAGCAGTGAGAGAGGTATGAGCAGTGAGAGAGGTGTGAGCAGTGAGAGAGGTATGAACAGTGAGAGAGGTGTGAGCAGTGAGAGAGGTGTGAGCAGTGAGAGAGGTGTGAACAGTGAGAGAGGTATGAACAGTGAGAGAGATATGAACAGTGAGAGAGATATGAACAGTGAGAGAGGTGTGAGCAGTGAGAGAGGTGTGAACAGTGAGAGAGGTATGAACAGTGAGAGAGATATGAACAGTGAGAGAGATATGAACAGTGTGAGAGGTGTGAGCAGTGAGAGGTGTGAACAGTGAGAGAGGTATGAACAGTGAGAGAGATATGAACAGTGAGAGAGATATGAACAGTGAGAGAGGTGTGAGCAGTGAGAGAGGTGTGAACAGTGAGAGAGGTATGAACAGTGAGAGAGATATGAACAGTGAGAGAGATATGAACAGTGAGAGAGGTGTGAGCAGTGAGAGAGGTGTGAGCAGTGAGAGAGGTGTGAACAGTGAGAGAGGTATGGGAGGTGTGAGTGAGAAGGGCCCAGGCAGAGAATGCCGCATTCACTAAATCCCAGGGTATAAAAATCCCTGTGTGTTCTGCCTAAGTACTGGTCCACAATCCTCGCCACTGTGGGGCGTTATTAAGAGGAGTGGAAGTGACTGGTCAGATGGACAGGAGGTTCTTAGGGGTCACAGAAAGGAATTCTGGATTTGTTCAAAATGTGACGGACACAGGACCTGGGAGAGAAACCCTAGCTGCTTTGTGGGGAACCTTCAGGATGCCCTAGATGTGCCCGGAGAGCAGCCAAATCTAGACTCCAGTTGGGTTTTTACCTTTTAGATAAGAAGTAATCACTGTAATTCTAAAAATGAGCACATAGCAGACCTCTACTCGATGCCAATCATCTTGCCTGGTCATTTTCACAGGCTGCTTGTTTTAGATTCAGAGTAGCTGTTAGAGGCAGGAACAATCGTTACTACCCTCCTTTATAAGTGAATAAATTGAGACCAAAGAGATTAAGTAACTTGCCTAAAATTATCCATCTAATTTCCTGTAATACATACCATAGACAGTATCTTCAGCTGGAGAACTGGCCTCAATAAATGTAAGAATCTGAATCATGAATACTGTGTTTTCTGAACACAGTGGAATAAAACTAGAACTTAATGAAAAGACATCATGGATACCTAGAAACTAGAACAACACATCTCACAGATCAAAGACAAATAATAAGAAAGACCGGGAAGTATTTTGCTTTGAGAGACAAAATATAAGAAATGTCAAGGCATGTAGCATGCAGCTCAAATATTGTTTCAAGGGGAAACTGCAACTTTAAAATGCTTCTGTTACAAATAAATACACATTAAAGTCAGTGGCCTACGTTTCTAATTTAGAAAATAGGAAGAGAGAGAGAGAAAGAGAGAGAGAGAGAGAGAGCGAGCGAGCGTGAGAGCGAGCTAAAAACAAACAGAAGGAAGAACCTCGGAATAAGGACAAAGGCCATGAAACAGAAAACAGAGAGGGGGCAAGAGAGAAAACTGGGAAAGCCTATGTCTGGCTCTCTACGAATAACTGGAAAAGACTGACACCCTTCTAAGTAGGCTAATTTAAAAACATTGACCACTAAGACCAGAAACAAGAAAGGACATTGCTGTGGACCCTACTGGTGTCAAAATGGTAATGGTAACTCGGCATGAAGAGATCCCACAGATGAAATGAAATGGATAAATGTCTTGAAAAATAAAACTTGCCAAAACTAACACAAGAAACAATATATAAACCAATTCTGTGCCAATTAAAAGCATTACCTGTGTTATCAAAAGCCTGCTAAGAAGAAACCACCACATGCCAATGATTTTCCTGGTAAAGTCTCAAATCCTCCAGGAAGAAATGCACCAACATTCCAGAAATAGTTTTAAAACAGAAAAGGAAGAATTGTTGCCCAACTGTTTTGTACATCTGATATTATCATTTTTGGTGCTCAAATCTCATAGTGTTTAAAAGGGCAAAAATTATGGATCAACATTCAGTAGCAATGTTGACATAAAAGTCATTAGTAAATTTAATCCAATAATACATAAATTGGGAAATTTATTATGATCAAGTAGACTTTCCCCTCTAAATCAAAGCTTGGCTTAATATTCGGAAAATCAATCTAATGAATTTAACCAAAAAAAAAAAAAGATAAAGGAAGAATCTCAAATGATCATTGCAATATATTTAAGCAATATGTTTGAGGCTGGGTGGATTGGTGCATATCTGTAATCCCAGGCCTCAGGAAGTCGAAACAGGACATCTCTGAGATTTCAATGCTAGCCTTGGCTACATGGTGAGAGACTATAAAAAAAAAAGATTTGCTTTTGAAAAAACAAAACAAAACACGAGTTAGCAGTAAGAGGGAAAGCAACCAGACTGAAGATTTAGGGAGCTGCTACCAAGAGATGCCAAAGACAAGAGAAGGGGTTCTCTAAGCAGTGTGAAGGTGCAGAACCCCGGCATCTTGTAACCTGGCACATTCCGATCTGTTCCTCTGGTGGGACCCAGTAGTAAGCATTTCCAGGATATGCCTGGGAGCCTCTTAACAGAAGGTGCCAAGATGAGTCCTTAGGCTGGAAATAAGATGGTAGGTGTTTGACATGAAAATTGTGACTAAATTCAGAGGGAGTTAAGTGTCACAAGACTTGGATGGCTTTGGGTATTTTCTGTACTTACTGTGAACAATCCTGCGAGCCCATGATGAAGGCCGGAAATACTGAGCTACTACGGTGGACAGCAAGGCGCAGACAGACCAGAACGCCTGCTCTGCTGGAGCAGCAGGGTGCACTAGAATGACGACATTCTGATAAGGTGAGAAGGACAATAAACAGTAGAAATATGTCACCGAAAAAGTGCCGAGTCATCACTGCTACTATGGGAAAAATCGGAAAGAGAAGGGACAGAGGGGTCAGGGTGAATCTCCGTTTTGCAAGGTAGTCAGGAGTAGACTTAAATGTGTGTCAACCATGACGGTGGAGAGGTGGAAGGAGTGAGGTGTGTGGGTACAGGGAGCTGCCTGGCAGGCAGAGGCCCACGCCTACTGCCCTCACCATTTACAGGCGAGGGAACTAAACCCAAAGTGGTGTGACTTAAAGCAACCACAGTTGTTTATTTTGCTCCCGACTCTGCAATTTGGGCAGGACTTCATGGGACTTGCAAGTCTCTGCTTGGTGTATGGTCAGCAGAGGTGACTCATGGGAAGGGTCTTTGGGAAGCCTAGCCCAAGGTCAATTGCGCCGTGGCTGTGATTAAACAAGGTATCTTCATGTTTGTTTACATTTCCTTCCATGGGATGGGGGGAGAGGTGGGGAAGGTAAATGGATGGTCAGTAATTGTCTGCATGTTTTATGTAGTAATGGATTAAGTGAACTGCACTTACAAATGTTTTATACATTTGTGACAAACTATTTTCTTGATTTGTTTGGTGTTTTTAGACTATACGAATGCAACTATTTCTTCGGATTTTCATGACTCTCTAAGCATTAGTGGGTCTGTGAGGTCATAGGTCAACTGCAACACCAAACTCCTGGCTTCAACCATCATCTAGGAGCCATGGACTAACCATGGACTACAGCTTTTGTTTCTCTCCAAAGCCCTTTCTCCACGTGTGGCTCCAGAGCTACCCTGCAGCATTGCTGCGGTCACAGAGGGAGGGGGAAAGAGAAGCAGACAGAAGGCATGAAACAGTCAGGTGCTAACCTTGGAAGCGCAGGTGTTCCTGTTCTAAATGTAGGGTAGACCCAGGGTGAAGCACGAGCTGGGAATATGTCTCCTTGTCCCTCTTCAAGGAAGGCGTGGTCATCTCCATTTGCTTTGATGCGCCACCGCAACCCGGTGTGTATTAAACTGTTGTTAATGAAGACTGTGTCTCCCTTTGCCTAAGACAATGAAGACATGAAGCCAGATCCCCAGAATGACCATTGGTGGAGCCTTGCTTCTTTCATTGTGTCCTACAGACTTCAACTTTAGCCAACATCGGCAGCAACTTTATAAAAAGCTCTCTGCACACTGCCCCGTCCAATAGCAGGGGCAGCTAGAGATCTAGAGACAAGTTATTTCTCTGCAGGTCTCAGCTTCCCCATGAACCCCAACCCCATTACGTCACATGCAGGTAGGGACCAGTCTCAGCAGCAGAGATCAGATAACGTATCGGCCTGGGGGATATGTTATCCTCCCTTTGAGTTCTGTCCCTTTTTGATCCTGTCCCTTTTTAAAACCCAGCCTTCCAGCTTCAGAGAATGCAATCATTGGGAAGACAGGTGGCACTCATGGAATCCAACATTAAAAACAAGAAAACAAACAGCTTGGTTTCGTCAGTATCTGTAGACGCTAAAAAAAGACTGTGGAGCCAGGCGTGGCAGTACTGCTACTGCCTTTGATCCCAGCACTCTGGAGGCTGAGGCGGGTGGTTCTCTAAGGCCAGTATGACTGATCTACATAGTAAGTTCGAGGCCATCCAAGGCCTCCAATTATATATTATGTATATACATATGTATATATATGGAAAGAGAGACTTTGTCTACAAACAAAACAAAACACAAAGAACTGAAAGTATTTCTTTTTTCAGTTCCAAAGTCCTTATTGCTTGTTGTGTTAGAAAAGAAGATCCATCCACTCTGTGGAATGAAGAGCTGTGGCCAGGGACCCATCAGTGATGCTGTAAAGGACCCTGGTTTTTCCACTTTCATTCATGCATCCAGTCATGGGCACAAGACTTGGGAGTCCATCAGCTCCTGAGGCCTGAACCATAGACTGATCTCTTTCTCAGCACTTTCCACTGGATCCCTGCCATGTTCCTGGTAACCCGAATGCAGAATCCCCTCTAATGGTGCCTGGCTTAGAATCAGCTGGATGGGTCTCTCCCAGCGTCATTCTGCTGTCTTCACACTGAGCGCCTCCCAGACCATGGACACCACAGGCCCTGAGTTCATGTCCTTTGCCATTTCTTAAGGAGGAAAACACCAATAAAAACCCCAACAAAGAAAAGAGACTACACATTGATTTCCCAACCACCCAGACCCAAATAATCACACAGAAACTATATTAATTACAATACTGCTTGGCCAATAGCTTAGGCATATTGATAGCTAGCTCTTATATCTTAAATTGGCCCATTTCTATTAATCTGTGTATCACTATGAGGCTGTGGCCTACTAGTAAGGCTGGTGTCTTTCTCCTTTGGCAGCTACATGGCGTCTGCCTGACTCTGCCTTCTTTCTCCCCCACTGCCAGCCTAGCTCTATTCTGCCCTGCCATAGGCCAAGGTAGCTTCTTTATTGACCAATGGTAATAAAACATATTCATAGTGTAAGAAAAGAATCCTACATCAAGAGTGCACACAAATGATCAACCTAGAGCAAGATGTTGCAGGCAGAGAACCTTGTGAAGAATACATAATATGTACTATATATGGGGTAGAGGAAGAGAGTTTGAAACCAGTGATGTCTCAAACACACACTAAAATGAATGGAGATCAATGGAGACCAGAAGGTCTTTTTTCTCAGAATAAGAGCAGCAAGCCCTTGAAGAGATAGCAAAACAGCACAGCACTAGAAAGGGCGAATGTGCACGTCAGTTCTGCTCTGCAGGATCGCTGCCCAGAGTGAGCACAGTAGACAGCAGATCTGGAAAGAGCAGCCCTAATTCTGTTTGGCTAAATTTGCCAGGCATAATAGGTTATGAGCCTGTATGGGTGTTCCCGAGTAATTATGCTTAATTGTTTGTGAAAATCAGAGGATCCATCAGCTACAAGCCCAATTAATTAAATGCAGACACACAAGTCAGGTTGGGGAGGAAGGAGGAGGGCTGGGCTCATTGCAGAATTAATCCGATGTTATTTTATTTAATTTTGAAAAGCCACAGGGAGATCAGACATAATAACAGTGGCTTCTGTGAGACAGTCTGCCAGGTTACGGTAGGGACTACTCAGAAAGCTTCAGGACTCTGTCGGAGCCCCAGGCTGGAGGCACCAGGAAGAAAGGGAATAGACAGTCTTTGCCTCACCGTGGGGTGGGGGGAGTCAGGGAGAAACTTGCCTGAATGTTTTGAAGAATCAGGTGAACTCAAGTTCAAGGAGACCCTGGTGATGCCTGCCCTTTGCTGTGGAGAACTCATACCCTATTGATGGGATGCAGAAAAAGGAACCTCCACCAAAAATGAGCTTTCCCACACTCTCACTGTTTTTGGACTTATTAAAATTCCCCCAGTATTCAAGTAGGAGTTGTCTTAACATTTATTTTCTGCTTTTCCTTTAAATCAGTGAACTGTTTCCAGGGCTGTGGCCTCTTATTTTACTATCACCATTTCATAATTGAGTTTTTCACCCTCTGCCTATGCCTCCGAGGTGGAAGATCATGGATCATTGATTTAAACAAACCATGGGAGGTAAAATCACACACTTCTCCCATTTGCCTGTTCTTAAAATGCCTCCTTCCTTTGCCCATGCACCCTAATTTCTTTGAAGATTCTCCAGAATTAGTGTCCATGAAGCCGGTCATTCAATATACACCTTCTCTTCAAAGGTTCTCCTTATTTACAGCTAAAACTCAAGTCAGTTCTGAGTGTCCTTTTAGGGATGGTGAAGAAACTGTCATTAAAATGGGACCAAAGGCATGCTTCTGCATAGATACCTTTGGAACGCTCAATTGTCTTCCGAAAAGTTGTAAAGGCTTTCATGATCAGGTTGGGCCACACAGCAATTTTTGTGTGGCCTCAGTCCTATTATTCCCCTTAGAGGTCACTCTGATTCTCCCTCTGAGTTGACTTTGTTTCCTGATTTGGAAACTGATGATGAAACCCCACAACCCCAGCTGCGGACAAGCGCTTTGAGCTCTGGGGCTGCAGGAGGAAGACCTTTTTAGCATACATGGTGGTGTCTCCATGGACAGAAACAGTGGACTGGCGAGAGTGACTGGAGTCAGGGAGGCTGTCAGTGACAAGAACCGAGAGTGTAATACTTCCAGGACCCACATGGAGAGTTAAAAAAAAAAACCCTCTTGTTGAGTTTTCTTCTGGTTCATTCTCACTCGACCCCATAACTTACTCCTCTACTCCCGTGATGAGTTTGAGCCTAGAGCCCACCTTCTGTCCTAGCAATCAAAGGAATAGTGGCAGAGCTACGTGTGCCAGATATGTAAGGGTTTAATTAAGTCATGGCTCCAGATGGAAAGACAGCTTTATGTGTCCTACCCAGATGATGATACAGCAGGACCTGAGAGTCCCTGACACCTCCCCGGGCTGCTCGTTTGTTGAACAAGAGTGCCCTTCTAGAACCTCTGTCTCTTGTTTATCTTGGGTGGAATCTGTCTGAGCCTTGCCCCAGCTGCTCCCTGCTCAAGTGATGGCTGGTTCTTGGCAGCCTCGAGTGAGGCAGGCTGGAAACGAGCTACGAAGACCACTGCCCAGTGATTTTTCAAGTGCTCCTGTGGTATCCACCATCTCCAGCATTATGAAGGCCGGAGGCAATCAGGGATTTCTTGACAATGTTGCCTCTCTGAAGGGTGAGCGCAACAGATTACCAGAGGCCACGTGTTGCCTCTAATCAGAGCACCTGAGCCACAGAGCTCCCGAGACTAAATCATTACCACTCCTATTCAATTCAATATCCCTAAATGTGTAGTGTACAAGAAGAATGAACAGCAGGGTAGGGGGAGAAATTTCTCATCCTGAAATTCCACTTGGCCAATAAGAAGACGATGACAACAACAAGAACTGTGAAGTATTTTGAGCACTCTTCCTGCATTGGGTTCTTTCTGGCAGTATCTCAGTTTATTTTCATATGAACGTACCAAGTAGATTAACAACTCTGATTGACTCATAAGAAAATGGACAAGAATGGGTTAATCAAGCTGGCAAATCATGCTATAGTGATTGCCTCCCATAGGGTCACTGATTAGTAGGAAACTTTCGGAACTGAAAGAATCTGAGGACATGGATTTTTGTTACCAAAGTTGGGACAGTTTGGCCATTTCTATTATTTAAAAGTACATTTTATCAAAAAGACTTGGTTAATCTAAGGGTATTTTAATCATATCAAGTTTACTTCACTAATTTCTCATGGTTTGTGAGGATCCATTCTTCAGGGTATAGTTTAAAATTGAATTAAATTTAATTTGTTAAATTTAATTTGCACAGGCATTATTCTGTTTACAATATTCATTATGGATTGTTTATTTTGAAAAGATCTGTAATTATTTCTTGATTGACGAATGATGGAACCAAGCACAATTCTCATGAGTGGTTCTAGGGTTTTATTGAGAATCTTATTATCGGCCTGATTCTTCCATAAACATGTCATCACGTTGCCTATTAAGTATCTGCAGCACGGACAGTACAGAGAACCAACATCATAGCCGGAACAGTACAGTTAAACTCGCCTGTGATCAAAATGGTGGCACCAAAGACCTTGGCTTTGTAGTGAGGAAATGCCAACCATTTGAAACCTTTTACTCATCTAATAGTTGACAAACACTACAAAGCTTTCTACTTTATACGACACGCCCTACAAGATGTACCATTCAGCCGCTGCCAGGCCATTCTCCACAGTCCAGCAGGGTGGATCTTGGCCGCCACCTGCACAGCTAATGATCTGATCTAGCCATGGTCCGGATTCGAATGTGGGTTATGAAGACCACTAGAACGTTTGGATGGACGCCCTTGACAAACCAAGTGATGGTTCCAGGAGCCTCGACGATTAGGTCAGAAGCCCGTAGCAGAGTCAGGGGACTTTTCTCTTGGCTAGGAAGCTAAGTTCTGCACACACACTGTCTTCAGACTATGACGACAGTGATACTCACCCTAGAGGTGTTTGAAGAGGAGCTGTGGGGTGGAAAGAAGCCGGGAAGAAAGCAGTGGACTGAGGACCCTGCTGCTGCTGGATAGCACTATTAGGACAGTAACCGACACCACCCTTTCTGGGGCAGTAATGGGGATGTGGCTTTATGTATGCAGAGGTACCAGGGCCCTTTATTTTACAATCTTCCCCATTGGCATGAACCTCACTGTTTCTCACATACAGGAATTGAAGCCTGGAGGCAGGAAACTGAAACTCACCCTATGAGCAAATGATAAAGCCACATGTTAAAGAAGTCAGGCACGGTGGGGTTATTCATTCTAGATGCTTCCAAACATCACAGGCTCAAGTTTCTAAAATGGAAATGACCCTTGATAGGGTTGCCCCTGTAGAAAACTTTGTTTATGTTAAGCGCCCACTGCATGGTAAAGCCGGCGGCAGCAGTTTCCCCGGCTTAGGACAGTCCTTCTTCATTGCTTTATTGGTGTCATTTTAACATTGTACACGGCTTCCCTTGGAGCTCTGGAAGAGGAAAGTGCAGAAGAGGCTCAGGATGAGATGGAACAATCTGCAGTCTGGCAGAGTGGGCTTGAGGTTGGCAGGCGCCGTGGGCAATTCCCAGAACCCTGACCCAGTGCTCACTGCTGGCTTAGCTCTTGAAGACTCAAAAGCAGCAAGGAGCCTGGGTGATCCAGAGAGACTTCCCAAGGACGTGAGGGGGTCTAGGATTCTTTATTTGTTTGTGTTTCATTTAAAAATAGAATATTCTATTAATTCTTTGAGGCTGTCGTGCAGTGGAGTTTGATTGTATTCACCTGACTCCATGTGTCTCAGCTCCACCTCCACCATCACCCTGTGTCATCTTTAAACATTTTTCTTACTGTCTTCTTTTTTTTCTTTTTTTATTGAGAAAAAAATTTCCGCCTCCTCCCAGCCTCCCACTCCTCTCCCCTCCCCCACTCCTCTCCCCCTCCCCCCCACTCCTCTCCCCCTCCCTCTCAAGTCTGAAGAGCAGTCAGGGTTCCCTGCCCTGTGGAAAGTCCAAAGTCCTCCCCCCTCCATCCTGGTCTAGGAAGGTGAACATCCAAACTGGCTAGGCTCCCACAAAGCCAGAACATGAAGTAGGATCAAAACCCAGTGCCATTTTTAAATTGAATTAAAATCAGCTCTCCAACCCCTTCCATGCCCCAGTCCTCAGATCCATAGCCTCTTTTCTTTAATTATCATTGATACATATATTCCAATATATAAATGCAACTTGCTGAGTCCGTCTGTGTTACTTGGATGAGTCTGTTTTGAGGGCTCACCCTCGGTTTAGTTAGGGCAGACTAATTCTCCCTCTTTCAGGAGTATTGATTACTGGTAGCAATAAAAAGAATAACCGTACGTTCTTTGTGGTCTGCTACTGCTGAGTGAGCTGATTCGTACAAGGTACAGAGGTCAGAATGCATGCGCAAGCGTCCCTCACCTGATGTTTGATGTTTTGAACATTGTGCCACGCCCTGGTATTCTTGCAGCATTCTCTGATTTAATTTGTTTTTCAGTTAAAAAAAAGCATCATTATGTGCTCAGCTTTTCATTATGGACAATTTCAAATCTATAAAAAAAAAAGGAACTATAAGAGCACCCATCCTTGGCGACAGCATTTATCAACCCCTCGGTCAGTGTCTTTTGCTTTTCACGCTCATTCCCCGACTTTGGTATATTTTAAAGCAAATCTCACATATTTTATCTAAAAGTATTGGGAGTTATTCTTATGTCAGCTACCTAGTTCTATCTTTGTCAGACAAAAATTCCCAAAATCTAATTTTAAAAATCTAATTTTAAAAATCTTTAATTTTTTTATTACGGTTTTATTAAAAGGAAATTGAATAAATGAATGAATGAATAAAAAGCACCTGCATTATAAAAAAAAGGACATGGAACTGTTTGTTTTCGTAGTGCCGGCTGTCACGGATGCCCCAGTTTTGGTGGTGGATAAGGGCATAAAAGTATGGGCGCAGTGAAAGCGTGAGAAATCCAGCACGAAGCCCCAGAGCTTCAGGGTGGCTGTTCGGCTGTGTGATGTTTTTATCTCTGAGTTCCATAATGAAGTTTCAAATCTCTGTCTCTGTCTCTGTCTCTGTCTGTCTCTCTCTCTCTCTCTCTCTCTCTCTCTCTCTCTCTCTCTCTCTCTCTCTCATCCAGAGTGAACATGCTTGTAGCGTGAAACTAACCCGACTGATTTTAGCTCCGAGTTTCAACAAATTTTTATCTTTGTACTGTTCTCGAATGTTCCTTCTTGCCACTTAAGAGTTCAGCTCCCAGCTCGAAGCAGCTGAGTGAACTGACATCCTCTTGACCTTAACATGGAGGAGGAAGCAGGCTCCTCTGGTGCTCTCCTTAATCACAGTTTATTGTGGCTTGAAAACACAACATACTTGATTGGTTGGAGCATGCATCACTGGGGAATACATTTTATGAGCATCAGATATTGTTTAGGGAACTGCGTTTCTGTTGATGCTCTTAGTTCTGAATGGCTGTAATAGGAGGCGTCGAAGGAGCTTGCTTATTATTGTGCTCATTAATAGCTAACTTTACCCATGATTATTTGGGGACTGTAATCAATGCAAACAAAAGTCGCTTTGTTAACGAGGAAGTGATGCTCTTTTGGAAACTGCTATACCTTCAAAACATAAAAACAGAAAGCCAAACAAGAAACAATTCCAGACACCAGGAAACCCTGCCATTTCGTTCCTTGGACACCGTGCGGGCTATTTACCGGCAAGAGCGCCCTCTGTTGTTTCCCAGGCACTTCGCCTTTTGTCGGCTTGGCTTTAGGATGTGCTGTGTGCTGCTCAGCTGTCTGATGGACCCAAAGCAAAGAGTCCAGGAGAGAACCCAGCTGAGGTGTACCGATGCTCAGAATCCCTTCTTTGTTATGCCCCTTATAAAACAGCGGTGCCGAGACCACGAGCTTTAACCCCAGGATTTCAGATCCTTAGGGAACCCATCTACAGGCTTCATTCCGAGCAAAGGGCTCCTTCCTCTTTGCTTAAAGGGGCAATTTTGAACGCCCAGCAGGTGCACGGGTGCCCCTTTCTCTGTGTAGAAATTGTTGGCTTTCTCTCAGACTGCTAGGAAGCCAACCTCTTACTGGTGTGGGTTCAATTGCTTAGTAAGTCAAAGATATGTTCTGTATGATTATTTTGTTTTCATTGGTTTTTTGTTTGATTTTTTAT